>NW_027225586.1:2141772-2447740 GCF_038994185.2 Dermacentor albipictus
AAGTGTGGCCATGTCGTCCCCGCAAACTTCTGAATCTCATGCGCCCGCCTAACTTTCTGCCGCCCTCTGCTAAGCTTCTCTTCCCTTGGAATCCATTCCGTAACCCTCAATGACCATCGGTTATCTTCCCTCCTCATTGCGTATCCTGCCCATGCCCCTTTCTTTTTCTTGATTTCAACTAAGATGTCATTAAGTCGCGTTTGTTCCCTCACCCAATCTGCTCTTTTCTTATACTTGAACGTTACACCTATCATTCTTCTTTCCATAGCTCGTTGCGTCGTCCTCAATATGAGCAGAACCCTTTTCGTAAGCCTCAAGGTTTCTGCCCCATAGGTGAGTGCTGGTAAGACACAGGTATTATATACTTTCCTCTTGAGGGGATAACGGCAACCTGCTATTCATCATCTGAGAATGCCTGCCAAACGCACCCCAGCCCATTCTTGTTCTTCTGAATATTTCGGTCTTATGATCCGCATCCGCTGTCACTACCTGACCTAAGTTGGTGTATTCCCTTACGACTTCCAGTGCCTCGCTGCCTATTGTAAATTGCGGTTTTCTTCGGAGACTGTTAAGCATTACTTTAGTTTCCTGCAGATTAATTTTTAGACCCACTCTTCTGCTTTGCCTATCCAGGTCACTGAACATGCATTGCAATTGGTCCCCTGAGGTACTAAGCAAGGCAATGTCATGAGCGAATCGCGAGTTACCAAGCTATTCTCGATTAACTTTTATCCCCAATTCTTCCCAATCCATGTCTCTGAATACCTCCTGTAAAATAAAATGCCCAAATAAAACAAAGCATTTTGGGGGCCGTTGACCGTGCTGACGCAGTGTGATTTCTGCACAGTGCTCTAAATGTCAAAGTGAAAAAATGAAAAAAAGGTGTGGATAAACGACATGAGTAAGAATGACTCCCTTGCAGTGTGCATTCAGCTGTGCCGCTTTGCACTTTCCATTGCGCTTCAACTGGTATAGACCGGGGGAATCCGACTGTCCATTTAAAACAAAGCATTGCGGGGACTTTTGACCATGCTGACGCAATGTGATTTCTGCCCAGTCCCCTATATGTCAACTTGATAAAATCAACAAGGCGTGGGTAAACGAAGAGACTAACAATGACTCCCATGAGGTGCGACTAGAGCAGCACAGCTTTGCACTGTCTGGTGTGGTTTACCTGTCATGCACCGGGGGAATCTCACTGTGCACTTAAAACAAATGATTGTGAAGGCTGTTGCCGATGCTGACACAATGTGATTTCTGCCCAGTGCTATTTAATGTCAACGTGAAGAAATGCAAGAAGGTGTGTATGCGATGAGAGTAACAATGACTCCCTCGCGGTGCGACTAGAGCAGTGCGGCTCTTGCGCAGTCTGCTGCACTCCAACTGGCATAGATCGGGGGAATCCGACTGTCCATTTAAAACAAATGATTACGCGGGCCGTTCACCATGCTGACGCAATGTGATTTCTGCCTAGTGCTCTAAACGGCAAAGTGATGAAATAAAGAAATGCCTGGATAAAGGACAGGTGTAAGAGTGACTCCTGTGAGGTGCGGCTGGAGCAGTGCAGCTCTTGCGCGGTATGGTACGCCTCAACTGGCATGGACGGGCGGAATTCACTGTCCAAATGAAACAAAGCATTCTGGGAGCCAGTGCTCTAAATGTCAACGTGAAGAAATGCAAAAAGGTGGGTATAAAGGACAGGAGTAAGAATGACTCCCGTGCAGAGTTTATTGAGCAGTTTCGCTTTGTGCTATCCATTGTGCTTCATTTGGTATGGACCGGTGGAGTCCAACTGTCAATTAAAACAGCTTTGCGAAGACTTTTGATCATGCTGACGTAATGTGACTTCTGCCCAGCGCTCTAAATGTCAACGTGAAGAAATGCAACAAGGCATGGCTACACAAAGCGAGTAACAATGGCCCTCTTGAGGTGCGGCTAGAGCAGTGTGGCGCTTGCGCTGCCTGGTGCGCTTCAACTGGCATGGACCGGGAGAATCCGACTCTCCAAATAAAACAATGCATTTTGAGGGCCGTTGACCATGCTGACGCAATGTGATTTCTGCCCAGGTCTGTAAATGTCAACGTGCAGAAATGAAAAAAAAGGCGTGGTTAAACGACAGGAGTAAGAATGACTCCCTTGCAGTGTGGATTCAGGAGTGGCGCTTTATGCTATCTGTTGTGCTTCAACTGGCATGGACCGGCTGAAACTGACTGTCCACTTAAAACAAAGCATTGCAAGGACTTTTGACGATGCTGACGCAATGTGATTTGTGCCCAGGGCTCTAAATGTCAATGTGAGGAAATGGAACAAAGCGTGGGTGAAGGACGTTAGTAACAATGACTCCCTTGAGGTGCGGCTAGAACAGTGCTGCTTTGCACTGTCTGGTGTGGTTCAACTGGAATGCACAGGGGGAATCTTACTGTGCTTTTAAAAGATATAATTGCGAGGGCGGTTGACCATTTTTATGCAAGGTGATTTGTGCCCAGTGCCCTAAATGTCAACCTGAAGAAATAGATCAAGGCGTGGGGGAGCTAAGTGAGTAACAATGACTCCCTTGAGCTGCAGCTAGAGCAGTGCGGCTCTAGCGCTGCCTGGTGCGCTTCAACTGGGATAGATCGGGGTAATCCGACTGTCCATTTAAAACAAATGATTGCGAGGGCCGTTGACCATGCTGACGCAATTTGATTTCTGCCTAGTGCTTTAAACGTGAAATAAATAAATTAAGGAAAGGGCTGG
The DNA here is from genome assembly GCF_038994185.2 of Dermacentor albipictus. Lineage (NCBI taxonomy): Eukaryota > Metazoa > Arthropoda > Arachnida > Ixodida > Ixodidae > Dermacentor > Dermacentor albipictus. The sequence goes on from NW_027225586.1 coordinate 2,144,509, forward strand.
ATAAACGACAGGAGTGACTATGACACCCTTTAGGTGCGGCTAGCGCAGTGCAGCTCTTGCGCGGTCTGGTGCGAATGAACTGGCATGGACTGACAGAATCCACTGTCCAAATAAAACAAACCATTCTGGGGGCCGTTGAGCATGCTGACGCAGTGTGATTTCTGCACAGTGCTCTAAATGTCGAAGTGAAAAAATGAAAAAAAAAGCGTGGATAAAAGACAGGAGTAAGAATGACTCCCTTGCAGTGTGGATTGAGCTGTGCCGCTTTGCACTTTCCGTTGCGCTTCAACTGGTATGGACCGGGAGAATCTGACTGTCCATTTAAAACAAAGCATTGCGAGGACTTTTGACCATGCTGATGCAATGTGATCTCTGCCCAGTCCCCTATATGTCAACTTGATAAAATCAACAAGGCGAGGGTAAACGAAGAGACTAACAATGACTCCCATGAGGTGCGACTAGAGCAGCACGGCTCTGCACTGTCTGGTGTGGCTTACCTGGCATGCACCGGGGGAATCTCACTGTGCAGTTAAAACAAATGATTGTGAAGGCTGTTGCCGATGCTGACGCAATGTGATTTCTGCCCAGTGCTATTTAATGTCAACGTGAAGAAATGCAAGAAGGTGTGTATGCGATGAGAGTAACAATGACTCCCTCGCGGTGCGACTAGAGCAGTGCGGCTCTTGCGCAGTCTGCTGCACTCCAACTGGCATAGATCGGGGGAATCCGACTGTCCATTTAAAACAAATGATTACGCGGGCCGTTCACCATGCTGACGCAATGTGATTTCTGCCTAGTGCTCTAAACGGCAAAGTGATGAAATAAAGAAATGCCTGGATAAAGGACAGGTGTAAGAGTGACTCCTGTGAGGTGCGGCTGGAGCAGTGCAGCTCTTGCGCGGTATGGTACGCCTCAACTGGCATGGACGGGCGGAATTCACTGTCCAAATGAAACAAAGCATTCTGGGAGCCAGTGCTCTAAATGTCAACGTGAAGAAATGCAAAAAGGTGGGTATAAAGGACAGGAGTAAGAATGACTCCCGTGCAGAGTTTATTGAGCAGTTTCGCTTTGTGCTATCCATTGTGCTTCATTTGGTATGGACCGGTGGAATCCAACTGTCCATTAAAACAAAGCTTTGCGAAGACTTTTGATCATGCTGACGTAATGTGACTTCTGCCCAGCGCTCTAAATGTCAACGTGAAGAAATGCAACAAGGCATGGCTACACAAAGCGAGTAACAATGGCCCTCTTGAGGTGCGGCTAGAGCAGTGTGGCGCTTGCGCTGCCTGGTGCGCTTCAACTGGCATGGACCGGGAGAATCCGACTCTCCAAATAAAACAATGCATTTTGAGGGCCGTTGACCATGCTGACGCAATGTGATTTCTGCCCAGGTCTGTAAATGTCAACGTGCAGAAATGAAAAAAAAGGCGTGGTTAAACGACAGGAGTTAGAATGACTCCCTTGCAGTGTGGATTCAGGAGTGGCGCTTTATGCTATCTGTTGTGCTTCAACTGGCATGGACCGGCTGAAACTGACTGTCCACTTAAAACAAAGCATTGCAAGGACTTTTGACGATGCTGACGCAATGTGATTTGTGCCCAGGGCTCTAAATGTCAATGTGAGGAAATGGAACAAAGCGTGGGGGAAGGACGTTAGTAACAATGACTCCCTTGAGGTGCGGCTAGAACAGTGCTGCTTTGCACTGTCTGGTGTGGTTCAACTGAAATGCACAGGGGGAAACTTACTGTGCTTTTAAAAGATATAATTGCGAGGGCGGTTGACCATTTTTATGCAAGGTGATTTGTGCCCAGTGCCCTAAATGTCAACCTGAAGAAATAGAACAAGGCGTGGGGGAGCTAAGTGAGTAACAATGACTCCCTTGAGCTGCGGCTAGAGCAGTGCGGCTCTAGCGCTGCCTGGTGCGCTTCAACTGGCATGGACGGGCGGAATTGACTGTCCAAATGAAACAAAGCATTCTGGGAGCCAGTGCTCTAAATGTCAACGTGAAGAAATGCAAAAAGGTGGGTATAAAGGACAGGAGTAAGATTGACTCCCGTGCAGAGTTTATTGAGCAGTTTCGCTTTGTGCTATCCATTGTGCTTCATTTGGTATGGACCGGTGGAATCCAACTACTCCCGTGCAGAGTTTATTGAGCAGTTTCGCTTTGTGCTATCCATTGTGCTTCATTTGGTATGGACCGGTGGAATCCAACTGTCCATTAAAACAAAGCTTTGCGAAGACTTTTGATCATGCTGACGTAATGTGACTTCTGCCCAGCGCTCTAAATGTCAACGTGAAGAAATGCAACAAGGCATGGCTACACAAAGCGAGTAACAATGGCTCTCTTGAGGTGCGGCTAGAGCAGTGTGGCGCTTGCGCTGCCTGGTGCGCTTCAACTGGCATGGACCGGGAGAATCCGACTCTCCAAATAAAACAATGCATTTTGAGGGCCGTTGACCATGCTGACGCAATGTGATTTCTGCCCAGGTCTGTAAATGTCAACGTGCAGAAATGAAAAAAAGGCGTGGTTAAACGACAGGAGTAAGAATGACTCCCTTGCAGTGTGCATTCAGCTGTGCCGCTTTGCACTTTCCATTGCGCTTGAACTGGTATAGACCGGGGGAATCCGACTGTCCATTTAAAACAAAGCATTGCGGGGACTTTTGACCACGCTGACGCAATGTGATTTCTGCCCAGTCCCCTATATGTCAACTTGATAAAATGCAACAAGGCGTGGGTAAACGAAGAGACTAACAATGACTCCCATGAGGTGCGACTAGAGCAGCACAGGTCTGCACTGTCTGGTGTGGCTTACCTGGCATGCACCGCGGGAATCTCACTGTGCACTTAAAACAAACGATTGTGAAGGCTGTTGCCGATGCTGTCACTATGTGATTTCTACCCAGTGCTATTTAATGTCAACGTGAAGAAATGCAAGAAGGTGTGAATGCGATGAGAGTAACAATGACTCCCGCGAGGTGCGACTAGAGCAGTGCGGCTCTTGCGCAGTCTGCTGCACTCCAACTGGCATAGATCGGGGGAATCCGACTGTCCATTTAAAACAAATAATTGCGCGGGCCGTTCACCATGCTGACGCAATGTGATTTCTGCCTAGTGCTATAAACGGCAAAGTGATGAAATAAAGAAATGCCTGGATAAAGGACAGGTGTAAGAGTGACTCCTGTGAGGTGCGGCTGGAGCAGTGCAGCTCTTGCGCGGTATGGTACGCCTCAACTGGCATGGACGGGCGGAATTCACTGTCCAAATGAAACAAAGCATTCTGGGAGCCAGTGCTCTAAATGTCAACGTGAAGAAATGCAAAAAGGTGGGTATAAAGGACAGGAGTAAGAATGACTCCCGTGCAGAGTTTATTGAGCAGTTTCGCTTTGTGCTATCCATTGTGCTTCATTTGGTATGGACCGGTGGAATCCAACTGTCAATTAAAACAAAGCTTTGCGAAGACTTTTGATCATGCTGACGTAATGTGACTTCTGCCCAGCGCTCTAAATGTCAACGTGAAGAAATGCAACAAGGCATGGCTACACAAAGCGAGTAACAATGGCTCTCTTGAGGTGCGGCTAGAGCAGTGTGGCGCTTGCGCTGCCTGGTGCGCTTCAACTGGCATGGACCGGGAGAATCCAACTCTCCAAATAAAACAATGCATTTTGAGGGCCGTTGACCATGCTGACGCAATGTGATTTCTGCCCAGGTCTGTAAATGTCAACGTGCAGAAATGAAAAAAAAAGGCGTGGTTAAACGACAGGAGTAAGAATGACTCCCTTGCAGTGTGGATTCAGGAGTGGCGCTTTATGCTATCTGTTGTGCTTCAACTGGCATGGACCGGCTGAAACTGACTGTCCACTTAAAACAAAGCATTGCAAGGACTTTTGACGATGCTGACGCAATGTGATTTGTGCCCAGGGCTCTAAATGTCAATGTGAGGAAATGGAACAAAGCGTGAGTGAAGGACGTTAGTAACAATGACTCCCTTGAGGTGCGGCTAGAACAGTGCTGCTTTGCACTGTCTGGTGTGGTTCAACTGGAATGTACAGGGGGAATCTTACTGTGCTTTTAAAAGATATAATTGCGAGGGCGTTTGACCATTTTTATGCAAGGTGATTTGTGCCCAGTGCCCTAAATGTCAACCTGAAGAAATAGAACAAGGCGTGGGGGAGCTAAGTGAGTAACATTGACTCCCTTGAGCTGCGGCTAGAGCAGTGCGGCTCTAGCGCTGCCTGGTGCGCTTCAACTGGGATAGATCGGGGTAATCCGACTGTCCATTTAAAACAAATGATTGCGAGGGCCGTTGACCATGCTGACGCAATTTGATTTCTGCCTAGTGCTTTAAACGTGAAATAAATAAATTAAGGAAAGGGCTGGATAAACGACAGGAGTAACTATGACACCCTTTAGGTGCGGCTAGCGCAGTACAGCTCTTGCGCGGTCTGGTGCGAATGAACTGGCATGGACTGACAGAATCCACTGTCCAAATAAAACAAACCATTCTGGGGGCCGTTGAGCATGCTGACGCAGTGTGATTTCTGCACAGTGCTCTAAATGTCGAAGTGAAAAAATGAAAAAAAAGCGTGGATAAAAGACAGGAGTAAGAATGACTCCCTTGCAGTGTGGATTGAGCTGTGCCGCTTTGCACTTTCCGTTGCGCTTCAACTGGTATGGACCGGGAGAATCTGACTGTCCATTTAAAACAAAGCATTGTGAGGACTTTTGACCATGCTGATGCAATGTGATCTCTGCCCAGTCCCCTATATGTCAACTTGATAAAATCAACAAGGCGAGGGTAAACGAAGAGACTAACAATGACTCCCATGAGGTGCGACTACAGCAGCACGGCTCTGCACTGTCTGGTGTGGCTTACCTGGCATGCACCGGGGGAATCTCACTGTGCACTTAAAACAAATGATTGTGAAGGCTGTTGCCGATGCTGACGCAATGTGATTTCTGCCTAGTGCTCTAAACGGCAAAGTGATGAAATAAAGAAATGCCTGGATAAAGGACAGGTGTAAGAGTGACTCCTGTGAGGTGCGGCTGGAGCAGTGCAGCTCTTGCGCGGTATGGTACGCCTCAACTGGCATGGACGGGCGGAATTCACTGTCCAAATGAAACAAAGCATTCTGGGAGCCAGTGCTCTAAATGTCAACGTGAAGAAATGCAAAAAGGTGGGTATAAAGGACAGGAGTAAGAATGACTCCCGTGCAGAGTTTATTGAGCAGTTTCGCTTTGTGCTATCCATTGTGCTTCATTTGGTATGGACCGGTGGAATCCAACTGTCCATTAAAACAAAGCTTTGCGAAGACTTTTGATCATGCTGACGTAATGTGATCTCTGCCCAGTCCCCTAAATGTCAACGTGATAAAATGCAACAAGGCGAGGGTAAACGAAGAGACTAACAATGACTCCCATGAGGTGGGACTAGAGTAGCGCGGCTTTGCACTGTCTGGTGTGGTTTACCTGGCATGCAACGGGGGAATCTAACTCTGCCATGAAAAGAAAAGATTGCGAAGGCCGTTGACCATGCTGACACAATGTGATTTCTGCCCAGTGCTATTTAATGTCAACGTGAAGAAATGCAAAAAAGGTGTGTGTAAGCGATGAGAGTAACAATGACACCCTTGAGGTGTGACTAGAGCAGCGCAGCATTTGCACAGTCTGCTGCACTCCAGCTGGCATAGATCGGGGGAATCCGACTGTCCAATTAAAACAAATGATTGTGAGCGCCGTCGACCATGCTGACGGAATGTGATTTCTGCCCAGTGCTCTAAACGTCAAAGTGAAGTAATTAAAAAAAGGACGGATAAACGACAGGAGTAACAATGACTCCCTCGTGGTGCGGCTATCGCAGTGCAGCTCTTGCGTGGTCTTGTGTGCCTCAACTGGCATGGACCGGCGGAATCATCATCAGCATCAGCCTGGTTACGCCTACTGCAGGGCAAAGGCCTCTCCCATACATCTCCAACAACCCCGATCATGTACTAAGTGTGGCCATGTCGTCCCCGCAAACTTCTGAATCTCATGCGCCCGCCTAACTTTCTGCCGCCCTCTGCTAAGCTTCTCTTCCCTTGGAATCCATTCCGTAACCCTCAATGACCATCGGTTATCTTCCCTCCTCATTGCGTATCCTGCCCATGCCCCTTTCTTTTTCTTGATTTCAACTAAGATGTCATTAAGTCGCGTTTGTTCCCTCACCCAATCTGCTCTTTTCTTATCCTTGAACGTTACACCTATCATTCTTCTTTCCATAGCTCGTTGCGTCGTCCTCAATATGAGCAGAACCCTTTTCGTAAGCCTCAAGGTTTCTGCCCCATAGGTGAGTGCTGGTAAGACACAGGTATTATATACTTTCCTCTTGAGGGGATAACGGCAACCTGCTATTCATCATCTGAGAATGCCTGCCAAACGCACCCCAGCCCATTCTTGTTCTTCTGAATATTTCTGTCTTATGATCCGCATCCGCTGTCACTACCTGACCTAAGTTGGTGTATTCCCTTACGACTTCCACTGCCTCGCTGCCTATTGTAAATTGCGGTTTTCTTCGGAGACTGTTAAGCATTACTTTAGTTTCCTGCAGATTAATTTTTAGACCCACTCTTCTGCTTTGCCTATCCAGGTCACTGAACATGCATTGCAATTGGTCCCCTGAGGTACTAAGCAAGGCAATGTCATCAGCGAATCGCGAGTTACCAAGCTATTCTCGATTAACTTTTATCCCCAATTCTTCCCAATCCATGTCTCTGAATACCTCCTGTAGTGGTTTTGGCACGTAAAACCCCAAATATTATTATTAATACCTCCTGTAAAATAAAATGCCCAAATAAAACAAAGCATTTTGGGGGCCGTTGACCGTGCTGACGCAGTGTGATTTCTGCACAGTGCTCTAAATGTCAAAGTGAGAAAATGAAAAAAAGGTGTGGATAAACGACATGAGTAAGAATGACTCCCTTGCAGTGTGCATTCAGCTGTGCCGCTTTGCACTTTCCATTGCGCTTCAACTGGTATAGACCGGGGGAATCCGACTGTCCATTTAAAACAAAGCATTGCGGGGACTTTTGACCATGCTGACGCAATGTGATTTCTGCCCAGTCCCCTATATGTCAACTTGATAAAATCAACAAGGCGTGGGTAAACGAAGAGACTAACAATGACTCCCATGAGGTGCGACTAGAGCAGCACAGCTTTGCACTGTCTGGTGTGGTTTACCTGTCATGCACCGGGGGAATCTCACTGTGCACTTAAAACAAATGATTGTGAAGGCTGTTGCCGATGCTGACACAATGTGATTTCTGCCCAGTGCTATTTAATGTCAACGTGAAGAAATGCAAGAAGGTGTGTATGCGATGAGAGTAACAATGACTCCCTCGCGGTGCGACTAGAGCAGTGCGGCTCTTGCGCAGTCTGCTGCACTCCAACTGGCATAGATCGGGGGAATCCGACTGTCCATTTAAAACAAATGATTACGCGGGCCGTTCACCATGCTGACGCAATGTGATTTCTGCCTAGTGCTCTAAACGGCAAAGTGATGAAATAAAGAAATGCCTGGATAAAGGACAGGTGTAAGAGTGACTCCTGTGAGGTGCGGCTGGAGCAGTGCAGCTCTTGCGCGGTATGGTACGCCTCAACTGGCATGGACGGGCGGAATTCACTGTCCAAATGAAACAAAGCATTCTGGGAGCCAGTGCTCTAAATGTCAACGTGAAGAAATGCAAAAAGGTGGGTATAAAGGACAGGAGTAAGAATGACTCCCGTGCAGAGTTTATTGAGCAGTTTCGCTTTGTGCTATCCATTGTGCTTCATTTGGTATGGACCGGTGGAGTCCAACTGTCAATTAAAACAGCTTTGCGAAGACTTTTGATCATGCTGACGTAATGTGACTTCTGCCCAGCGCTCTAAATGTCAACGTGAAGAAATGCAACAAGGCATGGCTACACAAAGCGAGTAACAATGGCCCTCTTGAGGTGCGGCTAGAGCAGTGTGGCGCTTGCGCTGCCTGGTGCGCTTCAACTGGCATGGACCGGGAGAATCCGACTCTCCAAATAAAACAATGCATTTTGAGGGCCGTTGACCATGCTGACGCAATGTGATTTCTGCCCAGGTCTGTATATGTCAACGTGCAGAAATGAAAAAAAAGGCGTGGTTAAACGACAGGAGTAAGAATGACTCCCTTGCAGTGTGGATTCAGGAGTGGCGCTTTATGCTATCTGTTGTGCTTCAACTGGCATGGACCGGCTGAAACTGACTGTCCACTTAAAACAAAGCATTGCAAGGACTTTTGACGATGCTGACGCAATGTGATTTGTGCCCAGGGCTCTAAATGTCAATGTGAGGAAATGGAACAAAGCGTGGGTGAAGGACGTTAGTAACAATGACTCCCTTGAGGTGCGGCTAGAACAGTGCTGCTTTGCACTGTCTGGTGTGGTTCAACTGGAATGCACAGGGGGAATCTTACTGTGCTTTTAAAAGATATAATTGCGAGGGCGGTTGACCATTTTTATGCAAGGTGATTTGTGCCCAGTGCCCTAAATGTCAACCTGAAGAAATAGATCAAGGCGTGGGGGAGCTAAGTGAGTAACAATGACTCCCTTGAGCTGCGGCTAGAGCAGTGCGGCTCTAGCGCTGCCTGGTGCGCTTCAACTGGGATAGATCGGGGTAATCCGACTGTCCATTTAAAACAAATGATTGCGAGGGCCGTTGACCATGCTGACGCAATTTGATTTCTGCCTAGTGCTTTAAACGTGAAATAAATAAATTAAGGAAAGGGCTGGATAAACGACAGGAGTGACTATGACACCCTTTAGGTGCGGCTAGCGCAGTGCAGCTCTTGCGCGGTCTGGTGCGAATGAACTGGCATGGACTGACAGAATCCACTGTCCAAATAAAACAAACCATTCTGGGGGCCGTTGAGCATGCTGACGCAGTGTGATTTCTGCACAGTGCTCTAAATGTCGAAGTGAAAAAATGAAAAAAAAAGCGTGGATAAAAGACAGGAGTAAGAATGACTCCCTTGCAGTGTGGATTGAGCTGTGCCGCTTTGCACTTTCCGTTGCGCTTCAACTGGTATGGACCGGGAGAATCTGACTGTCCATTTAAAACAAAGCATTGCGAGGACTTTTGACCATGCTGATGCAATGTGATCTCTGCCCAGTCCCCTATATGTCAACTTGATAAAATCAACAAGGCGAGGGTAAACGAAGAGACTAACAATGACTCCCATGAGGTGCGACTAGAGCAGCACGGCTCTGCACTGTCTGGTGTGGCTTACCTGGCATGCACCGGGGGAATCTCACTGTGCACTTAAAACAAATGATTGTGAAGGCTGTTGCCGATGCTGACGCAATGTGATTTCTGCCTAGTGCTCTAAACGGCAAAGTGATGAAATAAAGAAATGCCTGGATAAAGGACAGGTGTAAGAGTGACTCCTGTGAGGTGCGGCTGGAGCAGTGCAGCTCTTGCGCGGTATGGTACGCCTCAACTGGCATGGACGGGCGGAATTCACTGTCCAAATGAAACAAAGCATTCTGGGAGCCAGTGCTCTAAATGTCAACGTGAAGAAATGCAAAAAGGTGGGTATAAAGGACAGGAGTAAGAATGACTCCCGTGCAGAGTTTATTGAGCAGTTTCGCTTTGTGCTATCCATTGTGCTTCATTTGGTATGGACTGGTGGAATCCAACTGTCCATTAAAACAAAGCTTTGCGAAGACTTTTGATCATGCTGACGTAATGTGACTTCTGCCCAGCGCTCTAAATGTCAACGTGAAGAAATGCAACAAGGCATGGCTACACAAAGCGAGTAACAATCGCTCTCTTGAGGTGCGGCTAGAGCAGTGTGGCGCTTGCGCTGCCTGGTGCGCTTCAACTGGCATGGACCGGGAGAATCCGACTCTCCAAATAAAACAATGCATTTTGAGGGCCGTTGACCATGCTGACGCAATGTGATTTCTGCCCAGGTCTGTAAATGTAAACGTGCAGAAATGAAAAAAAGGCGTGGTTAAACGACAGGAGTAAGAATGACTCCCTTGCAGTGTGCATTCAGCTGTGCCGCTTTGCACTTTCCATTGCGCTTGAACTGGTATAGACCGGGGGAATCCGACTGTCCATTTAAAACAAAGCATTGCGGGGACTTTTGACCATGCTGACGCAATGTGATTTCTGCCCAGTCCCCTATATGTCAACTTGATAAAATCAACAAGGCGTGGGTAAACGAAGAGACTAACAATGACTCCCATGAGGTGCGACTAGAGCAGCACAGCTTTGCACTGTCTGGTGTGGTTTACCTGTCATGCACCGGGGGAATCTCACTGTGCACTTAAAACAAATGATTGTGAAGGCTGTTGCCGATGCTGACACAATGTGATTTCTGCCCAGTGCTATTTATTTTTTTTTTTATTTATTTAGTACATACTGCAGACCCTTTTCAGGGTCCAAGCAGGACAGGCATATATTCTTAAAACTCAAAAGATACAGAACACAATGAAAAGAAATATACATAAAAATAAGGAGACAAATATTGCAAACTATTAAGATGTCATAACATGGTTCCAATCGGATATTGTCCGCGGAAAAAAGGAATATTTAAAACAGTCAGTTTTCGCAAAATACGGTGTCAATGAGTGAATGTGATGATGTCGGGTATAACGTGTGGTTAGAGGGGATATGTACTGTGAAGGATCCAAAGCAAACTTATGGTTAAGTAAAGAATAAAGAAATTCAAGGCGATATTTTCCTCTTCGCGTTTCAAGTGTTTCAATATTGTTAGCCGCCATGAGGTCAGTGGGGGAGTCGGTGATTTTAAATTTGGAATAGATAAACCTAACAGCTTTTCTTTGAACCCTTTCTAATTTATCTATGTTAAGTTTAGTGAATGGGTCCCAAACAACCGAAGCATACTCGAGCTTTGGCCTGATGTAAGTGTTATACGTTAGAAGTTTTATGTGAGAAGGTGAATTTCTTAGTTTATGCCTCAGAAAACACAGCTTTTTAAATGCAGAGGAGCATATGTTATCTATATGTGAGTTCCAAGAAAGACGGCTTGTGATTGTTACACCTAGATATTTGTAGCTATTAACCTGCTTTAGTGTTGATGATCCGAGTGTATACACGTGGTTAATTGGGTTCTTTTTATGTGTTATTTGCATCGAAACTGTTTTTTCAGTGTTAAGAACCATGGAAAACTCGCTGCACCAATCAAGAACATTTCGAAGACACTGGTCAAGTTCGTTTTGATCGTTAGTACACGTAATTTGACGGAAAACGACACAATCATCAGCAAACAAGCGAATATGAGTTCCTGGAGTAACCACATTAACAATATCATTTATGTAAATCTGAAAAAGCAAAGGCCCCAAGACGCTTCCTTGGGGCACCCCAGAGGTGACTGGGAGACAACTGGAGCTGCACCCATCGACTGAAACAAATTGTACTCTATTCGTGAGGTAATCTTGGATCCACGATATTAAAATGTCTGGAAGATTAATGTTTTTTAGTTTTTGAATCAGTTTTTCGTGGTGAACTTTATCAAATGCTTTGCTGAAATCCATAAATATGGTGTCTATTTGACCATTCATATCCAGTGTTTTAGCAAGGGTGTGTACTATTGTAACTAATTGTGTTATTGAAGAATAGCCCTTTCTAAACCCATGCTGAAAGTCGCTTAATATGGAGTGTTCTTCAAGAAATTTGTTAATATGTTTAGCAATAATATGTTCGAGCATTTTACAGCATGCGGAAGTTAAAGAAATAGGACGGTAATTTTGTAGTAATGTGCAGTCACCTTTTTTATAGATGGGAACAACTCGAGCAGTCTTCCATTCAACCGGAAGTTTTGATGACAGCAGAGATTTTTTAAACAACACAAAAAGAAACTTCGCAATTATTTCGGCATAGCGTCGCAAAAATACATTGGGTAAATTATCAGGACCAGAAGAAGTTTTAGGTTTCAGTTCTAAAAGCAAAGCAAATACACCAGGGAGGCTAACAAAGTCAACCTCCGATACAGGAAAATTTGATGCGCTTTGTACAGTTTGTACACCTTCTTCAGAGAATACGCTGTGAAAAAAATAATTAAAATGGCGTGCAATGTCAATCGGATCAGTCAAAGTATCTCCCTCCGCTGTTATTTTTGAGATATGTTTCTTGCTGTCACTCAGGAAGTTCCAAAATTTACTTGGGTCATTTTTAACAAAACTGGGTAATGTTGTGTTAAAGTAGAAGTCTTTTGACTCACGAACCGCACGTTCAAGATTATTTTTAAGCGTTTCAATCTGACTTAACTGGTGGTTTTTTTTCTTAGATCTTTTTAGTTTTCGCTTCAGTTGAATAATCTTCCGCGTCATCCAAGGTGTGCGTTTGTGAACTTTTTTGCGTTTATTCGGAACAAAGGCATTTAGACAATATTGACACATTTCGACGAAACGCTCCCACAGCTTGCAGACATCGTCATTATCATCGAAGCTCGATAAACAAGTTTCCATATGATCAATCACTGCGGCATCATCAGCCCTAGAATAATCCTTGAAACAACGTACGTGACTGGCTTTTTTGTTGTGGTAAGGGAACTTAACTAAATCTATCGATACGCTTACGAGGTGATGGTCTGAAATGCCTGTTTCGACCGATACAGTATGCATAGAATATTGACGGCTAGCAAAAACTAAGTCTAGTATAGAGGAAGATGAACCTTGTACACGAGTAGGTTGATTTACAATTTGAGCTAAATCATGAGTAAGCATGACATCAAACAGAACGTCTGCATTGCTCCCAGACTTAGCACCGCCTTGTAAGCGGTACCAGCACACATCTGGCAGATTGAAGTCACCTATTAACAGTATTTTCTTATTTTGGAAATGAGACAGGTGATGTTGTAGCTTAATAAGATAGTCGGGTGCGGCATCTGGTGGCCTGTAGCAACCATACAGGATGAAAGAATGACCCCAGCAAGAAATTTTTATGCAAAGGCATTCAAGGTCAGGAACATCATATACAAGGTCGCATTCTACAGAGTCTTTTAAGAGAATGGCTACGCCACCACCCCTTGAGGTCCTGTCCTTGCGAACAACTTTATAATGAGGAGGAAATACCAGGTCATCTGCTAAGTCCTCATGTAACCAAGTTTCCGTCAGGACTGATATGTGTGGGTCGAACTCCAGCAGTTTAAGTTCAAGCGAGTCTTTCTTGTTTGCAACGCTGCGTGCGTTAATGTTAACTATTCTCAAGCTTTTTATACTAGATTGGCCCGTGTTACTATGGCAAGACAAGCTATCTGTCTTAGTGAAGAAAGAAGCTGAGGTAAATGAACCACTCACTTTATCGGTGAGCGGTTTCGCAACTGCGTACAACTTCGCGTCACGGGCCGACTTGCGCCGATCCCGTCGTTTTTTTGAACCCTCGCTTTATCATTTTTTTCGCAGTCCCAAACGTAAGGAATATTATTGATATATAACTTATCAAACACCAAGGAAACCCTTTCTTTTTTATCTCGGTTCGGCTTCGCGCTATCCCATAGTTTCTTTCTTAGTTCACGAACGTTCTTTGAAAAGTCTTCGCCAATTGAATAATCTTTTCCCTTTAGTTTCTTTCCGTTCTTGAGTATCACAGTTTTATGCCTACTGTCTAAAAGCTTTAGGATTACAGGACGTGTTTTGTCAATTGCCGGTTTACCTAACCTATGTATCCGCTCAATAGGGATAGGGTCGAGTCCTAAAATATCATGAAAAATATCTTTGTTTACGGTTTCTTCAAGCGATTCATTTGTTTCCTCTTCAGTTTCTGGGATGCCATATATGATCAGATTTGACCTCCTACTATAATTTTCAAGATGCTCAAGCCTTGCTTCAAGCCTTTCAATCGTTGTACTCATACAACTAACCTGTTCTTGGCAGGACGTTACTCGGCTCTCAAGCCTGGACAGGGCATCTAATTTGTTCTCTATGTTCAGTAATCTGTTCTCTTTCATATCTTTTATGTCGACTGCAATATCATTAAGTTGTTGTAAAATTCGGGTCATGTCAGGGCCTGGGTTCGATTCAATGTCTCCGGCCAACAATAATAATTTCCTCAGACACAATGTGAAAACCTGTAGCAAGCAACAAAGCCGAGGGCACGGCAGCACCAACAGGAATAGGTCACTAGAACGAAAACATTTTCCATACTTTTTGCTCACCTGCACAAGGAAGACAAACGGATTAGTGCTCCGCATTCTGTCGATGCTGCCATGCCCAGTGGTTGCAAAACGAGCATGAATCCCATTTATAGCTTAAGTGCACTGTGATGCCCCCTGCAGTCCAGGTTCCTGGCAATCAGAACGTGTTGCCGAAGAATGATGATACGGATGCCAAGATTCCAATGCTGGTGGGCGTATTTCTTGATCGATGTCTTGATGCGTTGAAAGATGGACATGCGCAGAGAGGTTCAGCACGCTGATGTCCGGACAGCCAACGTTGAAACACCCAAGAAGGCCACACAGCTGCACAAGGAAGACAAACGGATTAGTGCTCCGCATTCTGTCGATGCTGCCATGCCCAGTGGTTGCAAAACGAGCATGAATCCCATTTATAGCTTGAGTGCACTGTGATGCCCCCTGCAGTCCAGGTTCCTGGCAATCAGAACGTGTTGCCGAAGAATGATGATACGGATGCCAAGATTCCAATGCTGGTGGGCGTATTTCTTGATCGATGTCTTGATGCGTTGAAAGATGGACATGCTATTTAATTTCAACGTGAAGAAATGCAAGAAGGTGTGTATGCGATGAGAGTAACAATGACTCCCTCGAGGTGCGACTAGAGCAGTGCGGCTCTTGCGCAGTCTGCTGCACTCCAACTGGCATAGATCGGGGGAATCCGACTGACCATTTAAAACAAATGATTACGCGGGCCGTTCACCATGCTGACGCAATGTGATTTCTGCCTAGTGCTCTAAACGGCAAAGTGATGAAATAAAGAAATGCCTGGATAAAGGACAGGTGTAAGAGTGACTCCTGTGAGGTGCGGCTGGAGCAGTGCAGCTCTTGCGCGGTATGGTACGCCTCAACTGGCATGGACGGGCGGAATTCACTGTCCAAATGAAACAAAGCATTCTGGGAGCCAGTGCTCTAAATGTCAACGTGAAGAAATGCAAAAAGGTGGGTATAAAGGACAGGAGTAAGAATGACTCCCGTGCAGAGTTTATTGAGCAGTTTCGCTTTGTGCTATCCATTGTGCTTCATTTGGTATGGACCGGTGGAATCCAACTGTCCATTAAAACAAAGCTTTGCGAAGACTTTTGATCATGCTGACGTAATGTGACTTCTGCCCAGCGCTCTAAATGTCAACGTGAAGAAATGCAACAAGGCATGGCTACACAAAGCGAGTAACAATGGCTCTCTTGAGGTGCGGCTAGAGCAGTGTGGCGCTTGCGCTGCCTGGTGCGCTTCAACTGGCATGGACCGGGAGAATCCGACTCTCCAAATAAAACAATGCATTTTGAGGGCCGTTGACCATGCTGACGCAATGTGATTTCTGCCCAGGTCTGTAAATGTCAACGTGCAGAAATGAAAAAAAGGCGTGGTTAAACGACAGGAGTAAGAATGACTCCCTTGCAGTGTGGATTCAGGAGTGGCGCTTTATGCTATCTGTTGTGCATCAACTGGCATGGACCGGCTGAAACTGACTGTCCACTTAAAACAAAGCATTGCAAGGACTTTTGACGATGCTGACGCAATGTGATTTGTGCCCAGGGCTCTAAATGTCAATGTGAGGAAATGGAACAAAGCGTGGGTGAAGGACGTTAGTAACAATGACTCCCTTAAGGTGCGGCTAGAACAGTGCTGCTTTGCACTGTCTGGTGTGGTTCAACTGGAATGCACAGGGGGAGTCTTAGTGTGCTTTTAAAAGATATAATTGCGAGGGCGGTTGACCATTTTTATGCAAGGTGATTTGTGCCCAGTGCCCTAAATGTCAACCTGAAGAAATAGAACAAGGCGTGGGGGAGCTAAGTGAGTAACAATGACTCCCTTGAGCTGCGACTAGAGCAGTGCGGCTCTAGCGCTGCCTGGTGCGCTTCAACTGGGAAAGATCGGGGTAATCCGACTGTCCATTTAAAACAAATGATTGCGAGGGCCGTTGACCATGCTGACGCAATTTGATTTCTGCCTAGTGCTTTAAACGTGAAATAAATAAATTAGGGAAAGGGCTGGATAAACGACAGGAGTAACTATGACACCCTTTAGGTGCGGCTAGCGCAGTGCAGCTCTTGCGCGGTCTGGTGCGAATGAACTGGCACGGACTGACAGAATCCACTGTCCAAATAAAACAAACCATTCTGGGGGCCGTTGAGCATGCTGACGCTGTGTGATTTCTGCACAGTGCTCTAAATGTCGAAGTGAAAAAATGCAAAAAAAAGCGTGGATAAAAGACAGGAGTAAGAATGACTCCCTTGCAGTGTGGATTGAGCTGTGCCGCTTTGCACTTTCCGTTGCGCTTCAACTGGTATGGACCGGGAGAATCTGACTGTCCATTTAAAACAAAGCATTGCGAGGACTTTTGACCATGCTGATGCAATGTGATCTCTGCCCAGTCCCCTATATGTCAACTTGATAAAATCATCAAGGCGTGGGTAAACGAAGAGACTAACAATGACTCCCATGAGGTGCGACTAGAGCAGCACGGCTCTGCACTGTCTGGTGTGGCTTACCTGGCATGCACCGGGGGAATCTCACTGTGCACTTAAAACAAATGATTGTGAAGGCTGTTGCCGATGCTGACACTATGTGATTTCTGCCCAGTGCTATTTAATGTCAACGTGATGAAATGCAAGAAGGTGTGTGTAAGCGGTGAGAGTAACAATGACTCCCTTGAGGTGCGACTAGAGCAGTGCAGCTTTTGCACAGTCTGCTGCACTCCAGCTGGCATAGATCGGGGGAATCCGACTGTCCATTTAAAACAAATGATTGCGAGGGCCGTCGGCCATGCTGACGCAATGTGATTTCTGCCCAGTGCTCTAAACGTGAAACTGAAGTAAATAAAAAAAGGCATGGATAAACTACAGGAGTCACAATGACTCCCTTGTGGTGCGGCTATCGCAGTGCGGCTCTTGCGTGGTCTTGTGTGCCTCAACTGGCATGGACCGGCGGAATCATCATCAGCATCAGCCTGGTTACGCCTACTGCAGGGCAAAGGCCTCTCCCATACATCTCCAACAACCCCGATCATGTACTAAGTGTGGCCATGTCGTCCCCGCAAACTTCTGAATCTCATGCGCCCGCCTAACTTTCTGCCGCCCTCTGCTAAGCTTCTCTTCCCTTGGAATCCATTCCGTAACCCTCAATGACCATCGGTTATCTTCCCTCCTCATTGCGTATCCTGCCCATGCCCCTTTCTTTTTCTTGATTTCAACTAAGATGTCATTAAGTCGCGTTTGTTCCCTCACCCAATCTGCTCTTTTCTTATCCTTGAACGTTACACCTATCATTCTTCTTTCCATAGCTCGTTGTGTCGTCCTCAATATGAGCAGAACCCTTTTCGTAAGCCTCAAGGTTTCTGCCCCATAGGTGAGTGCTGGTAAGACACAGGTATTATATACTTTCCTCTTGAGGGGATAACGGCAACCTGCTATTCATCATCTGAGAATGCCTGCCAAACGCACCCCAGCCCATTCTTGTTCTTCTGAATATTTCTGTCTTATGATCCGCATCCGCTGTCACTACCTGACCTAAGTTGGTGTATTCCCTTACGACTTCCAGTGCCTCGCTGCCTATTGTAAATTGCGGTTTTCTTCGGAGACTGTTAAGCATTACTTTAATTTCCTGCAGATTAATTTTTAGACCCACTCTTCTGCTTTGCCTATCCAGGTCACTGAACATGCATTGCAATTGGTCCCCTGAGGTACTAAGCAAGGCAATGTCATCAGCGAATCGCGAGTTACCAAGCTATTCTCGATTAACTTTTATCCCCAATTCTTCCCAATCCATGTCTCTGAATACCTCCTGTAAAATAAAATGCCCAAATAAAACAAAGCATTTTGGGGGCCGTTGACCGTGCTGACGCAGTGTGATTTCCGCACAGTGCTCTAAATGTCAAAGTGAAAAAATGAAAAAAAGGTGTGGATAAACGACATGAGTAAGAATGACTCCCTTGCAGTGTGCATTCAGCTGTGCCGCTTTGCACTTTCCATTGCGCTTCAACTGGTATAGACCGGGGGAATCCGACTGTCCATTTAAAACAAAGCATTGCGGGGACTTTTGACCATGCTGACGCAATGTGATTTCTGCCCAGTCCCCTATATGTCAACTTGATAAAATCAACAAGGCGTGGGTAAACGAAGAGACTAACAATGACTCCCATGAGGTGCGACTAGAGCAGCACAGCTTTGCACTGTCTGGTGTGGTTTACCTGTCATGCACCGGGGGAATCTCACTGTGCACTTAAAACAAATGATTGTGAAGGCTGTTGCCGATGCTGACACAATGTCATTTCTGCCCAGTACTATTTAATGTCAACGTGAAGAAATGCAAGAAGGTGTGTATGCGATGAGAGTAACAATGACTCCCTCGAGGTGCGACTAGAGCAGTGCGGCTCTTGCGCAGTCTGCTGCACTCCAACTGGCATAGATCGGGGGAATCCGACTGTCCATTTAAAACAAATGATTACGCGGGCCGTTCACCATGCTGACGCAATGTGATTTCTGCCTAGTGCTCTAAACGGCAAAGTGATGAAATAAAGAAATGCCTGGATAAAGGACAGGTGTAAGAGTGACTCCTGTGAGGTGCGGCTGGAGCAGTGCAGCTCTTGCGCGGTATGGTACGCCTCAACTGGCATGGACAGGCGGAATTCACTGTCCAAATGAAACAAAGCATTCTGGGAGCCAGTGCTCTAAATGTCAACGTGAAGAAATGCAAAAAGGTGGGTATAAAGGACCGGAGTAAGAATGACTCCCGTGCAGAGTTTATTGAGCAGTTTCGCTTTGTGCTATCCATTGTGCTTCATTTGGTATGGACCGGTGGAATCCAACTGTCCATTAAAACAAAGCTTTGCGAAGACTTTTGATCATGCTGACGTAATGTGACTTCTGCCCAGCGCTCTAAATGTCAACGTGAAGAAATGCAACAAGGCATGGCTACACAAAGCGAGTAACAAAGGCCCTCTTGAGGTGCGGCTAGAGCAGTGTGGCGCTTGCGCTGCCTGGTGCGCTTCAACTGGCATGGACCGGGAGAATCCGACTCTCCAAATAAAACAATGCATTTTGAGGGCCGTTGACCATGCTGACGCAATGTGATTTCTGCCCAGGTCTGTAAATGTCAACGTGCAGAAATGAAAAAAAAAGGCGTGGTTAAACGACAGGAGTAAGAATGACTCCCTTGCAGTGTGGAATCAGGAGTGGCGCTTTATGCTATCTGTTGTGCTTCAACTGGCATGGACCGGCTGAAACTGACTGTCCACTTAAAACAAAGCATTGCTAGGACTTTTGACGATGCTGACGCAATGTGATTTGTGCCCAGGGCTCTAAATGTCAATGTGAGGAAATGGAACAAAGCGTGGGTGAAGGACGTTAGTAACAATGACTCCCTTGAGGTGCGGCTAGAACAGTGATGCTTTGCACTGTCTGGTGTGGTTCAACTGGAATGCACAGGGGGAATCTTACTGTGCTTTTAAAAGATATAATTGCGAGGGCGGTTGACCATTTTTATGCAAGGTGATTTGTTCCCAGTGCCCTAAATGTCAACCTGAAGAAATAGAACAAGGCGTGGGGGAGCTAAGTGAATAACAATGACTCCCTTGAGCTGCGGCTAGAGCAGTGCGGCTCTAGCGCTGCCTGGTGCGCTTCAACTGGGATAGATCGGGGTAATCCGACTGTCCATTTAAAACAAATGATTGCGAGGGCCGTTGACCATGCTGACGCAATTTGATTTCTGCCTAGTGCTTTAAACGTGAAATAAATAAATTAAGGAAAGGGCTGGATAAACGACAGGAGTAACTATGACACCCTTTAGGTGCGGCTAGCGCAGTGCAGCTCTTGCGCGGTCTGGTGCGAATGAACTGGCATGGACTGACAGAATCCACTGTCCAAATAAAACAAACCATTCTGGGGGCCGTTGAGCATGCTGACGCAGTGTGATTTCTGCACAGTGCTCTAAATGTCGAAGTGAAAAAATGAAAAAAAAGCGTGGATAAAAGACAGGAGTAAGAATGACTCCCTTGCAGTGTGGATTGAGCTGTGCCGCTTTGCACTTTCCGTTGCGCTTCAACTGGTATGGACCGGGAGAATCTGACTGTCCATTTAAAACAAAGCATTGCGAGGACTTTTGACCATGCTGATGCAATGTGATCTCTGCCCAGTCCCCTATATGTCAACTTGATAAAATCACCAAGGCGAGGGTAAACGAAGAGACTAACAATGACTCCCATGAGGTGCGACTAGAGCAGCACGGCTCTGCACTGTCTGGTGTGGCTTACCTGGCATGCACCGGGGGAATCTCACTGTGCACTTAAAACAAATGATTGTGAAGGCTGTTGCCGATGCTGACGCAATGTGATTTCTGCCTAGTGCTCTAAACGGCAAAGTGATGAAATAAAGAAATGCCTGGATAAAGGACAGGTGTAAGAGTGACTCCTGTGAGGTGCGGCTGGAGCAGTGCAGCTCTTGCGCGGTATGGTACGCCTCAACTGGCATGGACGGGCGGAATTCACTGTCCAAATGAAACAAAGCATTCTGGGAGCCAGTGCTCTAAATGTCAACGTGAAGAAATGCAAAAAGGTGGGTATAAAGGACAGGAGTAAGAATGACTCCCGTGCAGAGTTTATTGAGCAGTTTCGCTTTGTGCTATCCATTGTGCTTCATTTGGTATGGACCGGTGGAATCCAACTGTCCATTAAAACAAAGCTTTGCGAAGACTTTTGATCATGCTGACTTTTGGCAGCGGCGGCAGCATCTGGAAACACGTCTGACTCTGTGTACACTGCTGTTGCAGGCTGTTGGAGTAGCCGCATTGGAGCCGCATCAGAGCCGTGCAGATTTCCACCGTACCTGAGCATCTTCCGCATCGGAGCCGTGCTGACTTCCACCGTACCTGAGCATCTTCGGATCTACTGCCTTCTTGCGGGCACTCTTATCGTCAGCGTTTCTCGGCGACGAAATCTGCTCGACCGTGCTCCGCTTCTGTCTTCGCGATTCTGACGGACTCTATTTGCGCAAGCGCAGTTCGACACATCGCATCCTGATATAGTTGGGCGTCTCCCAGTCGGCGGTCTTTTGGCAGCGGCGGCAGCATCTGGAAACACGTCTGACTCTGTGTACACTGCTGTTGCAGGCTGTTGGAGTAGCCGCATTGGAGCCGCATCGGAGCCGTGCAGATTTCCACCGTACCTGAGCATCTTCCGCATCGGAGCCGTGCTGACTTCCACCGTACCTGAGCATCTTCGGATCTACTGCCTTCTTGCGGGCACTCTTATCGTCAGCGTTTCTCGGCGACGAAATCTGCTCGACCGTGCTGCGCTTCTGTCTTCGCGATTCTGACGGACTCTATTTGCGCAAGCGCAGTTCGACACATCGCATCCTGATATAGTTGGGCGTCTCCCAGTCGGCGGTCTTTTGGCAGCGGCGGCAGCATCTGGAAACACGTCTGACTCTGTGTACACTGCTGTTGCAGGTTAGTTATCCTTGACATTATTTTGTACCGCTGCTGTTTTCTCTTATTTAAGCTGTCGCTGCTGCCACTGCTGCCATTGCTGCTATAGAATGATACAACATGCTTAACCAGTAGTTGCTTTGCAGAACGTTCTAGCTCCTTGTTCTTTTTCCTTGTCTGATTGTGCCCTTATTGCACTATGCCCGACACCTGCTTATCGTGCCACTTACCTGTAGAGGATGAAGGGTCTGTGAAATGTAGCGAGTGTTCACACATGTACCACTTCGGGAAGTGTGCTGGCCTGCTAGAAAAATCATACAAATCCAAATCGGAAACGGCAAAGAAGGCCTGGAAGTGCATGACATGTAAGAGCATGGGCCCTCGGTGTAGTCGCAGTGACGATGAAGTTGACGTACATTTAGTTCTTGCATCGATAAACGAGAAACTTGAGGGCTTGCCGTCTTTAATAGGGAAAAGTAAATAGCATGGAACAGGCGGTTCAGTTTCTATCCCAGAAATTCGATGAATTTCAGGGAGAGATAACTAAGCAAGACACTGAAATCAAGGGGCTAAGAAAAAGGGTGACAGAACTGGAAGAAAGAGAAAAGGCACATGCATCTGCAGAATGCGACC
The DNA here is from genome assembly GCF_038994185.2 of Dermacentor albipictus. Lineage (NCBI taxonomy): Eukaryota > Metazoa > Arthropoda > Arachnida > Ixodida > Ixodidae > Dermacentor > Dermacentor albipictus. The sequence goes on from NW_027225586.1 coordinate 2,166,749, forward strand.
TTATACGACAGGTGAATGATCTTGAGTTCCGAAGTAGGCGACTCAACTTGGAAGTTCACGGAATCCCTGTAGTGGAGGGTGAAAACTTGATGAACTCTCTAAATGAAGTCGCTGATAAGCTTAGAGTACCTCAGCTTACAAAGGCTGATATCGCATCCGTACATCGGCTGCCCGCTAAGCAAGACAAGGTGCCAGGAATTATTATCCGCTTCTCACAGCAAGAGACCAGAGATGCGTGGCTAAAAAAGAAGTACACCCTCACTGGCAACAACCCTCGAATTTTCTTTCAAGAAAATCTAACTCGACACAACAGGGAGCTTCTACGGGCTACGAAAGAAGCGGCAAGGCAAAAGGGTTATAAGTTTGTTTGGCACGTCAATGGCAAGGTCCTTGTACGGAAGACCGAAGGAGCTCATGCAGTTCACATTAAGGATAAGGATGCACTTGACGAGCTCTAAACAGCGGAGTTGGTTGCAATATCTGAGGGAAGTATGATGAAGTGGAGTTTTACTTACCAAATGATGTAAATGAAATTGTAGCAAAGTTTGCTACAACGTCCATAAAATGTATCCACCTAAACACGCGATCTGTGAGAAACAAAATATCGGGCTTGGAGGAGCTAATTACCGCATTTTCCTTTCAATTTTCCGTTATCATGCTAACCGAAACATGGAGCACTTCTGAAAGTGATATATTTAGGTTGCCTAATTACAATACTTACTATTTAAACAGGTCACACTCTCGAGGGGGTGGAGTAGCGTCGCTGATTGCAGATGACGTTGAATGTCAAATCCTTGATTCTTATAATGTGATTTCACCTGACTATGAAATATTGTCGCTATGCACTGGTACGCATGTATTTTCTGTGTGCTATCGACCACCTACTGGTGATATACCGGCGTTTATAAAGTTCTACGATCAATTTCTTGCATATGTGGTTCAAAATCATAATTCCAAAACTTTAATAGCTGGCGGAGATTTCAACATTGATATGGGTTCGAATAGTCAGTCATCGAATTCTTTCAATATGGTTATATTATCGAACGGTTTTGTCAACTTAATCAACACGCCTACTAGGGTTACGCCTCAAGGCCAGTCAACTCTGGATTTATTTATCACTAATTCCTTACAGTCAAACATAAAATCCGGAGTCTTATCTTGTTCTATCAGTGACCATTTGCCGGTGTTTATGTGTTCTGAAATAAGCGGATTAAAAGGAAAAAAAATTCCCACCATTGTCATACCAATTAATTACAGACACAACTCTGAAATCTTTTTGTGATACCCTTTTGACAATAGATTGGGATGTGATAACTAACCTAACAGATGCCAATGAGGCTTACAATATGTTCATTGATATATTGTCCCGCCTATACCACCACAGCTTTCCTTCCAGGACACGTAGGAAAAGTAGAAAAACCCGAAACCATGGATTACACCTGATTTACGCAATGAAATGAAAATGAGGGACAAGCTATACCAACATTTCCTCCACACGCGATCAACGGATGACCTTGCCATATTTAAAAAGTATCGAAACAAGTTAACTAAGAAGTTACGGCATGCACGCACAGCATACTACTCATCTTTTCTGGACATCGAAAGCCACAAACACAGTCTACTGTGGGCGAGGTTGAACCGACTTTTGAATCGTAATGATTGCCACAAACCTTTATTGCAGTTACAAATTAATGGCCAAGAATTATCAGGTAATGAACTAGCTGATGCATTTAATATCTTTTTCACAGATACGGCTAGTACTCACGCTACAAACTGTCATGCTAGTAAATATATTTGCACTAACAACGAGAGCACAATATACCTTCAGCCCGTCACACCGAATGAAATTGTGTCAGTTATAAAAACCTTAAACAATAGCACTAGTTGTGACATTGACGGTTTTCAAGTGTGCCCAATTAAACATGTAGCTGAAATCATTGCCCCAATACTCACCCATATTTTTAACATGTGTTTGGAATCGGCAGTTTTTCCGGTGAAGATGCAGTCTGCGAAAGTAACTGTTCTATATAAAAAAGGAGATCGTAATGATTTGGGAAATTACAGGCCGGTATCTATTTTGCCAATCTTTTCAAAGGTGCTTGAAAAAATTTTGCATTCGAGGATGACAAATTTTATTGAGAAACATAACCTGTTAACACCACACCAGTTTGGTTTTCGTAAGAAAAAGTCAGTCGAGTTAGCATTAGTAGAGCAAAAAGGATATATATTAACAGAGTTTGAAAACAAAGCTATAGTTGTTGGTATTTTCGTAGACTTTTCTAAGGCCTTTGACTTAGTTGATCATGACATTTTATTGGAGAAATTAAACTATTATGGAATACGAGGACAGGCACTATCTCTTGTCAAATCCTACTTATCTGAGAGAACAAAAATTGTTAAAATCGACACCTTTACTTCTAAGGCTAGAGCTGTCCATTGTGGAGTGCCGCAGGGAAGTATTTTAGGGCCTTTCCTTTTTAATATATATCTGAATGATATCGTCAATATTAACTCAAAGGCAAGGTTCATTATCTACGCGGACGACACGAGTATTTTCTTCACTGGTAATAATGTTCAAGTTCTTATAGAACAATGCAACAATGCAATGAAATCCTTAGAGGAATGGTCGAGAGTGAATTTAATGAAGATAAATGCAAACAAAACAAAAGCAGTTATATTCAGACCGAAAAACAAGCAAATACCTCCCCATCAAGACATTGTATTAAACTCAAAGACTATTGAAATAGTCGAGACCTTCAAATGCCTGGGTGTCTTCTTTTCAGCGAACATGTCTTGGGACAATCACGTCAAACACGTTTTAAGCAAAATAAGTAGAATAACTGGTGTAGTAGGCCGTATGAGATACATTCTTTCCACGCGTATTAAGCTCTTGCTGTACAATTCACTTTTCCAATCACATTTAAACTATTGCCAATTAGTATGGGGTAATACAACATCCATCAATCTAGAACATATTCACCTGTTACAAAAGAAGTATCTCCGCAACGCATATAACGCTTCCTACACAGCATCGACAGTAACCTTCTTTAATAATTCTGGTGTGATCCCAGCTCACAATCTCTACAGATATCGTCTGAGTCATGTATATAAACTGGAAATACATCGAAATATCAGCAACCTGCGTACTCCAGCCCAACTTCAGAGAAAATCTACAAATTACGTTACAAGACATTTTGAGGATTGGTTAGTACCAACACCCCGTTCAAACTATGGGAAACAGTGCCTTAAATACATAATACCAACACTGTTAAATTACTATAATTCGGTCCGATTTGATCTTTTCACGTCATCATCCAAGGAACTGAAACTGATGTATACGGTTTCGATGTAATATCTGGTAGCGTTATGTATCTGTGTTATTGCATTCTTTTGTTGACATGAAGCAAAGTGTGAGTGAGTAACATGCCATTGCAGCTATGTATACAGCTACATATATGTATGTATATGTATGTGCGCATATGTTATGCTGCCTCCCTGCAGAAACAGGGATTGTGGACACGTCAAGCTGTTGAAGGACAGCTTTTTATCTACAGTCCCTCCATCTGTAAATGTACAGGATGGCAAATAAACAATTTCAATTTCATGTGACTTCTGCCCAGCGCCCTAAATGTCAACGTGAAGAAATGCAACAAGGCATGGCTACACAAAGCGAGTAACAATGGCTCTCTTAAGGTGCGGCTAGAGCAGTGTGGCGCTTGCGCTGCCTGGTGCGCTTCAACTGGCATGGACCGGGAGAATCCGACTCTCGAAATAAAACAATGCAATTTGAGGGCCGTTGACCATGCTGACGCAATGTGGTTTCTGCCCAGGTCTGTAAATGTCAACGTGCAGAAATGAAAAAAAAGGCGTGGTTAAAGGACAGGAGTAAGAATGACTCCCTTGCAGTGTGGATTCAGGAGTGGCGCTTTATGCTATCTGTTGTGCTTCAACTGGCATGGACCGGCTGAAACTGACTGTCCACTTAAAACAAAGCATTGCAAGGACTTTTGACGATGCTGACGCAATGTGATTTGTGCCCAGGGCTCTAAATGTCAATGTGAGGAAATGGAACAAAGCGTGGGTGAAGGACGTTAGTAACAATGACTCCCTTGAGGTGCGGCTAGAACAGTGCTGCTTTGCACTGTCTGGTGTGGTTCAACTGGAATGCACAGGGGGAATCTTACTGTGCTTTTAAAAGATATAATTGCGAGGGCGGTTGACCATTTTTATGCAAGGTGATTTGTGCCCAGTGCCCTAAATGTCAACCTGAAGAAATAGAACAAGGCGTGGGGGAGCTAAGTGAGTAACAATGACTCCCTTGAGCTGCGACTAGAGCAGTGCGGCTCTAGCGCTGCCTGGTGCGCTTCAACTGGGATAGATCGGGGTAATCCGACTGTCCATTTAAAACAAATGATTGCGAGGGCCGTTGACCATGCCGACGCAATTTGATTTCTGCCTAGTGCTTTAAACGTGAAATAAATAAATTAAGGAAAGGGCTGGATAAACGACAGGAGTAACTATGACACCCTTTAGGTGCGGCTAGCGCAGTGCAGCTCTTGCGCGGTCTGGTGCGAATGAACTGGCACGGACTGACAGAATCCACTGTCCAAATAAAACAAACCATTCTGGGGGCCGTTGAGCATGCTGATGCAGTGTGATTTCTGCACAGTGCTCTAAATGTCGAAGTGAAAAAATGAAAAAAAAAGCGTGGATAAAAGACAGGAGTAAGAATGACTCCCTTGCAGTGTGGATTGAGCTGTGCCGCTTTGCACTTTCCGTTGCGCTTCAACTGGTATGGACCGGGAGAATCTGACTGTCCATTTAAAACAAAGCATTGCGAGGACTTTTGACCATGCTGATGCAATGTGATCTCTGCCCAGTCCCCTATATGTCAACTTGATAAAATCATCAAGGCGTGGGTAAACGAAGAGACTAACAATGACTCCCATGAGGTGCGACTAGAGCAGCACGGCTCGGCACTGTCTGGTGTGGCTTACCTGGCATGCACTGGGGGAATCTCACTGTGCACTTAAAACAAATGATTGTGAAGGCTGTTGCCGATGCTGACACTATGTGATTTCTGCCTAGTGCTCTAAACGGCAAAGTGGTGAAATAAAGAAATGCCTGGATAAAGGACAGGTGTAACAGTGACTCCTGTGAGGTGCGGCTGGAGCAGTGCAGCTCTTGCGCGGTATGGTACGCCTCAACTGGCATGGACGGGCGGAATTCACTGTCCAAATGAAACAAAGCATTCTGGGAGCCAGTGCTCTAAATGTCAACGTGAAGAAATGCAAAAAGGTGGGTATAAAGGACAGGAGTAAGAATGACTCCCGTGCAGAGTTTATTGAGCAGTTTCGCTTTGTGCTATCCATTGTGCTTCATTTGGTATGGACCGGTGGAATCCAACTGTCCATTAAAACAAAGCTTTGCGAAGACTTTTGATCATGCTGACGTAATGTGACTTCTGCCCAGCGCTCTAAATGTCAACGTGAAGAAATGCAACAAGGCATGGCTACACAAAGCGAGTAACAATCGCTCTCTTGAGGTGCGGCTAGAACAGTGTGGAGCTTGCGCTGCCTGGTGCGCTTCAACTGGCATGGACCGGGAGAATCCGACTCTCCAAATAAAACAATGCATTTTGAGGGCCGTTGACCATGCTGACGCAATGTGATTTCTGCCCAGGTCTGTAAATGTCAACGTGCAGAAATGAAAAAAAGGCGTGGTTAAACGACAGGAGTAAGAATGACTCCCTTGCAGTGTGCATTCAGCTGTGCCGCTTTGCACTTTCCATTGCGCTTGAACTGGTATAGACCGGGGGAATCCGACTGTCCATTTAAAACAAAGCATTGCGGGGACTTTTGACCACGCTGACGCAATGTGATTTCTGCCCAGTCCCCTATATGTCAACTTGATAAAATGCAACAAGGCGTGGGTAAACGAAGAGACTAACAATGACTCCCATGAGGTGCGACTAGAGCAGCACAGGTCTGCACTGTCCGGTGTGGCTTACCTGGCATGCACCGCGGGAATCTCACTGTGCACTTAAAACAAACGATTGTGAAGGCTGTTGCCGATGCTGACACTATGTGATTTCTGCCTAGTGCTATTTAATGTCAACGTGAAGAAATGCAAGAAGGTTTGAATGCGATGAGAGTAACAATGACTCCCGCGAGGTGCGACTAGAGCAGTGCGGCTCTTGCGCAGTCTGCTGCACTCCAACTGGCATAGATCGGGGGAATCCGACTGTCCATTTAAAACAAATAATTGCGCGGGCCGTTCACCATGCTGACGCAATGTGATTTCTGCCTAGTGCTATAAACGGCAAAGTGATGAAATAAAGAAATGCCTGGATAAAGGACAGGTGTAAGAGTGACTCCTGTGAGGTGCGGCTGGAGCAGTGCAGCTCTTGCGCGGTATGGTACGCCTCAACTGGCATGGACGGGCGGAATTCACTGTCCAAATGAAACAAAGCATTCTGGGAGCCAGTGCTCTAAATGTCAACGTGAAGAAATGCAAAAAGGTGGGTATAAAGGACAGGAGTAAGAATGACTCCCGTGCAGAGTTTATTGAGCAGTTTCGCTTTGTGCTATCCATTGTGCTTCATTTGGTATGGACCGGTGGAATCCAACTGTCCATTAAAACAAAGCTTTGCGAAGACTTTTGATCATGCTGACGTAATGTGACTTCTGCCCAGCGCTCTAAATGTCAACGTGAAGAAATGCAACAAGGCATGGCTACACAAAGCGAGTAACAATGGCTCTCTTGAGGTGCGGCTAGAGCAGTGTGGCGCTTGCGCTGCCTGGTGCGCTTCAACTGGCATGGACCGGGAGAATCCGACTCTCCAAATAAAACAATGCATTTTGAGGGCCGTTGACCATGCTGACGCAATGTGATTTCTGCCCAGGTCTGTAAATGTCAACGTGCAGAAATGAAAAAAAGGCGTGGTTAAACGACAGGAGTAAGAATGACTCCCTTGCAGTGTGGATTCAGGAGTGGCGCTTTATGCTATCTGTTGTGCATCAACTGGCATGGACCGGCTGAAACTGACTGTCCACTTAAAACAAAGCATTGCAAGGACTTTTGACGATGCTGACGCAATGTGATTTGTGCCCAGGGCTCTAAATGTCAATGTGAGGAAATGGAACAAAGCGTGGGTGAAGGACGTTAGTAACAATGACTCCCTTAAGGTGCGGCTAGAACAGTGCTGCTTTGCACTGTCTGGTGTGGTTCAACTGGAATGCACAGGGGGAATCTTACTGTGCTTTTAAAAGATATAATTGCGAGGGCGGTTGACCATTTTTATGCAAGGTGATTTGTGCCCAGTGCCCTAAATGTCAACCTGAAGAAATAGAACAAGGCGTGGGGTAGCTAAGTGAGTAACAATGACTCCCTTGAGCTGCGACTAGAGCAGTGCGGCTCTAGCGCTGCCTGGTGCGCTTCAACTGGGATAGATCGGGGTAATCCGACTGTCCATTTAAAACAAATGATTGCGAGGGCCGTTGACCATGCTGACGCAATTTGATTTCTGCCTAGTGCTTTAAACGTGAAATAAATAAATTAAGGAAAGGGCTGGATAAACGACAGGAGTAACAATGACACCCTTTAGGTGCGGCTAGCGCAGTGCAGCTCTTGCGCGGTCTGGTGCGAATGAACTGGCATGGACTGACAGAATCCACTGTCCAAATAAAACAAACCATTCTGGGGGCCGTTGAGCATGCTGACGCAGTGTGATTTCTGCACAGTGCTCTAAATGTCGAAGTGAAAAAATGAAAAAAAAAGCGTGGATAAAAGACAGGAGTAAGAATGACTCCCTTGCAGTGTGGATTGAGCTGTGCCGCTTTGCACTTTCCGTTGCGCTTCAACTGGTATGGACCGGGAGAATCTGACTGTCCATTTAAAACAAAGCATTTCGAGGACTTTTGACCATGCTGATGCAATGTGATCTCTGCCCAGTCCCCTAAATGTCAACGTGATAAAATGCAACAAGGCGAGGGTAAACGAAGAGACTAACAATGACTCCCATGAGGTGGGACTAGAGTAGCGCGGCTTTGCACTGTCTGGTGTGGTTTACCTGGCATGCAACGGGGGAATCTAACTCTGCCATGAAAAGAAATGATTGCGAAGGCCGTTGACCATGCTGACACAATGTGATTTCTGCCCAGTGCTATTTAATGTCAACGTGAAGAAATGCAAAAAAGGTGTGTGTAAGCGATGAGAGTAACAATGACACCCTTGAGGTGTGACTAGAGCAGCGCAGCATTTGCACAGTCTGCTGCACTCCAGCTGGCATAGATCGGGGGAATCCGACTGTCCAATTAAAACAAATGATTGTGAGCGTCGTCGACCATGCTGACGGAATGTGATTTCTGCCCAGTGCTCTAAACGTCAAAGTGAAGTAATTAAAAAAAAGGACGGATAAACGACAGGAGTAACAATGACTCCCTCGTGGTGCGGCTATCGCAGTGCGGCTATTGCGTGGTCTTGTGCGCCTCAACTGGCATGGACCGGCGGAATCATCATCAGCATCAGCCTGGTTACGCCTACTGCAGGGCAAAGGCCTCTCCCGTACATCTCCAACAACCCCGATCATGTACTATGTGTGGCCATGTCGTCCCTGCAAACTTCTTAATCTCATGCGCCCGCCTAACTTTCTGCCGCCCTCTGCTAAGCTTCCCTTCCCTTGGAATCCATTCCGTAACCCTTAATGACCATCGGTTATCTTCCCTCCTCATTTCGTATCCTGCCCATGCCCATTTCTTTTTCTTGATTTCAACTAAGATGTCATTACCTCGCGTTTGTTCCCTCACCCAATCTGCTCTTTTCTTATCCTTTAACGTTACACCTATCATTCTTCTTTCCATAGCTCGTTGCGTCGTCCTCAATTTGAGCAGAACCCATTTCGTAAGCCTCCAGGTTTCTGCCCCATAGGTGAGTACTGGTAAGACACAGGTATTATATACTTTCCTCTTGAGGGGATAATGGCAACCTGCTAATCATCATCTGAGAATGCCTGCCAAACGCACCCCAGCCCATTCTTGTTCTGAATATTTCTGTCTCATGATCCGCATCCGCTGTCACTACCTGCCCTAAGTTGATGTAATCCCTTACGACTTCTAGTGCCTCGCTGCCAATTGTAAATTGCTGTTTTCTTCCGAGACTGTTAAGTATTACTTTAGTTTCCTGCAGATTAATTTTTATACCCACTCTTCTGCTTTGCCTATCCAGGTCAGTGAACACGCATTGCAATTGGTCCCCTGAGGTACTAAGGAAGGCAATGTCATCAGGGAATCGCGAGTTACTAAGCTATTCTCGATTAACTTTTATCCCCAGATGTTCCCAATCCATGTCTCTGAATACCTCCTGTAAAATAAAATGCCCAAATAAAACAAAGCATTTTGGGGGCCGTTGACCATGCTGACGCAATGTGATTTCTGCCCAGGTCTGTAAATGTCAACGTGCAGAAATGAAAAAAAGGCGTGGTTAAACGACAGGAGTAAGAATGACTCCCTTGCAGTGTGGATTCAGGAGTGGCGCTTTATGCTATCTGTTGTGCATCAACTGGCATGGACCGGGGGAATCCGACTCTCCATTTAAAACAAAGCATTGCGGGGACTTTTGACCATGCTGACGCAATGTGATTTCTGCCCAGTCCCCTATATGTCAACTTGATAAAATCAACAAGGCGTGGGTAAACGAAGAGACTAACAATGACTCCCATGAGGTGCGACTAGAGCAGCACAGCTTTGCACTGTCTGGTGTGGTTTACCTCTCATGCACCGGGGGAATCTCACTGTGCACTTAAAACAAATGATTGTGAAGGCTGTTGCCGATGCTGACACAATGTGATTTCTACCCAGTGCTATTTAATGTCAACGTGAAGAAATGCTAGAAGGTGTGTATGCGATGAGAGTAACAATGACTCCCTCGAGGTGCGACTAGAGCAGTGCGGCTCTTGCGCAGTCTGCTGCACTCCAACTGGCATAGATCGGGGGAATCCAACTGTCCATTTAAAACAAATGATTACGCGGGCCGTTCACCATGCTGACGCAATGTGATTTCTGCCCAGTGCTCTAAACGTGAAACTGAAGTAAATAAAAAAAGGCATGGATAAACTACAGGAGTCACAATGACTCCCTTGTGGTGCGGCTATCGCAGTGCGGCTCTTGCGTGGTCTTGTGTGCCTCAACTGGCATGGACCGGCGGAATCATCATCAGCATCAGCCTGGTTACGCCTACTGCAGGGCAAAGGCCTCTCCCATACATCTCCAACAACCCCGATCATGTACTATGTGTGGCCATGTCGTCCCTGCAAACTTCTTAATCTCATGCGCCCGCCTAACTTTCTGCCGCCCTCTGCTAAGCTTCCCTTCCCTTGGAATCCATTCCGTAAACCTTAATGACCATCGGTTATCTTCCCTCCTCATTTCATATCCTGCCCATGCCCATTTCTTTTTCTTGATTTCAACTAAGATGTCATTAACTCGCGTTTGTTCCCTCACCCAATCTGCTCTTTTCTTATCCTTTAACGTTACACCTATCATTCTTCTTTCCATAGCTCGTTGCGTCGTCCTCAATTTGAGCAGAACCCATTTCGTAAGCCTCCAGGTTTCTGCTCCATAGGTGAGTACTGGTAAGACACAGGTATTATATACTTTCCTCTTGAGGGGATAACGGCAACCTGCTATTCATCATCTGAGAATGCCTGCCAAACGCACCCCAGCCCATTCTTCTTCTTCTGAATATTTCTGTCTTATGATCCGCATCCGCTGTCACTACCTGACCTAAGTTGGTGTATTCCCTTACGACTTCCAGTGCCTCGCTTCCTATTGTAAATTGCGGTTTTCTTCGGAGACTGTTAAGCATTACTTTAGTTTCCTGCAGATTAATTTTTAGACCCACTCTTCTGCTTTGCCTATCCAGGTCACTGAACATGCATTGCAATTGGTCCCCTGAGGTACTAAGCAAGGCAATGTCATCAGCGAATCGCGAGCTACCAAGCTATTCTCGATTAACTTTTATCCCCAATTCTTCCCAATCCATGTCTCTGAATACCTCCTGTAAAATAAAATGCCCAAATAAAACAAAGCATTTTGGGGGCCGTTGACCGTGCTGACGCAGTGTGATTTCTGCACAGTGCTCTAAATGTCAAAGTGAAAAAATGAAAAAAAGGTGTGGATAAACGACATGAGTAAGAATGACTCCCTTGCAGTGTGCATTCAGCTGTGCCGCTTTGCACTTTCCATTGCGCTTCAACTGGTATAGACCGGGGGAATCCGACTGTCCATTTAAAACAAAGCATTGCGGGGACTTTTGACCATGCTGACGCAATGTGATTTCTGCCCAGTCCCCTATATGTCAACTTGATAAAATCATCAAGGCGTGGTTAAACGAAGAGACTAACAATGACTCCCATGAGGTGCGACTAGAGCAGCACAGCTTTGCACTGTCTGGTGTGGTTTACCTGTCATGCACCGGGGGAATCTCACTGTGCACTTAAAACAAATGATTGTGAAGGCTGTTGCCGATGCTGACACAATGTGATTTCTGCCCAGTGCTATTTAATGTCAACGTGAAGAAATGCAAGAAGGTGTGTATGCGATGAGAGTAACAATGACTCCCTCGAGGTGCGACTAGAGCAGTGCGGCTCTTGCGCAGTCTGCTGCACTCCAACTGGCATAGATCGGGGGAATCCGACTGTCCATTTAAAACAAATGATTACGCGGGCCGTTCACCATGCTGACGCAATGTGATTTCTGCCTAGTGCTCTAAACGGCAAAGTGATGAAATAAAGAAATGCCTGGATAAAGGACAGGTGTAAGAGTGACTCCTGTGAGGTGCGGCTGGAGCAGTGCAGCTCTTGCGCGGTATGGTACGCCTCAACTGGCATGGACGGGCGGAATTCACTGTCCAAATGAAACAAAGCATTCTGGGAGCCAGTGCTCTAAATGTCAACGTGAAGAAATGCAAAAAGGTGGGTATAAAGGACAGGAGTAAGAATGACTCCCGTGCAGAGTTTATTGAGCAGTTTCGCTTTGTGCTATCCATTGTGCTTCATTTGGTATGGACCGGTGGAATCCAACTGTCCATTAAAACAAAGCTTTGCGAAGACTTTTGATCATGCTGACGTAATGTGACTTCTGCCCAGCGCTCTAAATGTCAACGTGAAGAAATGCAACAAGGCATGGCTACACAAAGCGAGTAACAATGGCTCTCTTGAGGTGCGGCTAGAGCAGTGTGGCGCTTGCGCTGCCTGGTGCGCTTCAACTGGCATGGACCGGGAGAATCCGACTCTCCAAATAAAACAATGCATTTTGAGGGCCGTTGACCATGCTGACGCAATGTGATTTCTGCCCAGGTCTGTAAATGTCAACGTGCAGAAATGAAAAAAAGGCGTGGTTAACCGACAGGAGTAAGAATGACTCCCTTGCAGTCTGGATTCAGGAGTGGCGCTTTATGCTATCTGTTGTGCATCAACTGGCATGGACCGGCTGAAACTGACTGTCCACTTAAAACAAAGCATTGCAAGGACTTTTGACGATGCTGACGCAATGTGATTTGTGCCCAGGGCTCTAAATGTCAATGTGAGGAAATGGAACAAAGCGTGGGTGAAGGACGTTAGTAACAATGACTCCCTTAAGGTGCGGCTAGAACAGTGCTGCTTTGCACTGTCTGGTGTGGTTCAACTGGAATGCACAGGGGGAATCTTTCTGTGCTTTTAAAAGATATAATTGCGAGGGCGGTTAACCATTTTTATGCAAGGTGATTTGTGCCCAGTGCCCTAAATGTCAACCTGAAGAAATAGAACAAGGCGTGGGGGAGCTAAGTGAGTAACAATGACTCCCTTGAGCTGCGGCTAGAGCAGTGCAGCTCTAGCGCTGCCTGGTGCGCTTCAACTGGGATAGATCGGGGTAATCCGACTGTCAATTTAAAACAAATGATTGCGAGGGCCGTTGACCATGCTGACGCAATTTGATTTCTGCCTAGTGCTTTAAACGTGAAATAAATAAATTAAGGAAAGGGCTGGATAAACGACAGGAGTAACTATGACACCCTTTAGGTGCGGCTAGCGCAGTGCAGCTCTTGCGCGGTCTGGTGCGAATGAACTGGCATGGACTGACAGAATCCACTGTCCAAATAAAACAAACCATTCTGGGGGCCGTTGAGCATGCTGACGCAGTGTGATTTCTGCACAGTGCTCTAAATGTCGAAGTGAAAAAATGAAAAAAAAGCGTGGATAAAAGACAGGAGTAAGAATGACTCCCTTGCAGTGTGGATTGAGCTGTGCCGCTTTGCACTTTCCGTTGCGCTTCAACTGGTATGGACCGGGAGAATCTGACTGTCCATTTAAAACAAAGCATTGCGAGGACTTTTGACCATGCTGATGCAATGTGATCTCTGCCCAGTCCCCTAAATGTCAACGTGATAAAATGCAACAAGGCGAGGGTAAACGAAGAGACTAACAATGACTCCCATGAGGTGGGACTAGAGTAGCGCGGCTTTGCACTGTCTGGTGTGGTTTACCTGGCATGCAACGGGGGAATCTAACTCTGCCATGAAAAGAAATGATTGCGAAGGCCGTTGACCATGCTGACACAATGTGATTTCTGCCCAGTGCTATTTAATGTCAACGTGAAGAAATGCAAAAAAGGTGTGTGTAAGCGATGAGAGTAACAATGACACCCTTGAGGTGTGACTAGAGCAGCGCAGCATTTGCACAGTCTGCTGCACTCCAGCTGGCATAGATCGCGGGAATCCGACTGTCCAATTAAAACAAATGATTGTGAGCGCCGTCGACCATGCTGACGGAATGTGATTTCTGCCCAGTGCTCTAAACGTCAAAGTGAAGTAATCAAAGAAAAGGACGGATATACGACAGGAGTAACAATGACTCCCTCGTGGTGCGGCTATCGCAGTGCGGCTATTGCGTGGTCTTGTGCGCCTCAACTGGCATGGACCGGCGGAATCATCATCAGCATAGGCCTGGTTACGCCTACTGCAGGGCAAAGGCCTCTCCCATACATCTCCAACAACCCCGATCATGTACTAAGTGTGGCCATGTCGTCCCCGCAAACTTCTGAATCTCATGCGCCCGCCTAACTTTCTGCCGCCCTCTGCTAAGCTTCTCTTCCCTTGGAATCCATTCCGTAACCCTCAATGACCATCGGTTATCTTCCCTCCTCATTGCGTATCCTGCCCATGCCCCTTTCTTTTTCTTGATTTCAACTAAGATGTCATTAGGTCGCGTTTGTTCCCTCACCCAATCTGCTCTTTTCTTATCCTTGAACGTTACACCTATCATTCTTCTTTCCATAGCTCGTTGTGTCGTCCTCAATATGAGCAGAACCCTTTTCGTAAGCCTCAAGGTTTCTGCCCCATAGGTGAGTGCTGGTAAGACACAGGTGTTATATACTTTCCTCTTGAGGGGATAACGGCAACCTGCTATTCATCATCTGAGAATGCCTGCCAAACGCACCCCAGCCCATTCTTGTTCTTCTGAATATTTCTGTCTTATGATCCGCATCCGCTGTCACTACCTGACCTAAGTTGGTGTATTCCCTTACGACTTCCAGTGCCTCGCTGCCTATTGTAAATTGCGGTTTTCTTCGGAGACTGTTAAGCATTACTTTAGTTTCCTGCAGATTAATTTTTAGACCCACTCTTCTGCTTTGCCTATCCAGGTCACTGAACATGCATTGCAATTGGTCCCCTGAGGTACTAAGCAAGGCAATGTCATCAGCGAATCGCGAGCTACCAAGCTATTCTCGATTAACTTTTATCCCCAATTCTTCCCAATCCATGTCTCTGAATACCTCCTGTAAAATAAAATGCCCAAATAAAACAAAGCATTTTGGGGGCCGTTGACCGTGCTGACGCAGTGTGATTTCTGCACAGTGCTCTAAATGTCAAAGTGAAAAAATGAAAAAAAGGTGTGGATAAACGACATGAGTAAGAATGACTCCCTTGCAGTGTGCATTCAGCTGTGCCGCTTTGCACTTTCCATTGCGCTTCAACTGGTATAGACCGGGGGAATCCGACTGTCCATTTAAAACAAAGCATTGCGGGGACTTTTGACCATGCTGACGCAATGTGATTTCTGCCCAGTCCCCTATATGTCAACGTGATAAAATCAACAAGGCGGGGGTAAACGAAGAGACTAACAATGACTCCCATGAGGTGCGACTAGAGCAGCACAGCTTTGCACTGTCTGGTGTGGTTTACCTGTCATGCACCGGGGGAATCTCACTGTGCACTTAAAACAAATGATTGTGAAGGCTGTTGCCGATGCTGACACAATGTGATTTCTGCCCAGTGCTATTTAATGTCAACGTGAAGAAATGCAAGAAGGTGTGTATGCGATGAGAGTAACAATGACTCCCTCGAGGTGCGACTAGAGCAGTGCGGCTCTTGCGCAGTCTGCTGCACTCCAACTGGCATAGATCGGGGGAATCCGACTGTCCATTTAAAACAAATGATTACGCGGGCCGTTCACCATGCTGACGCCATGTGATTTCTGCCTAGTGCTCTAAACGGCAAAGTGATGAAATAAAGAAATGCCTGGATAAAGGACAGGTGTAAGAGTGACTCCTGTGAGGTGCGGCTGGAGCAGTGCAGCTCTTGCGCGGTATGGTACGCCTCAACTGGCATGGACGGGCGGAATTCACTGTCCAAATGAAACAAAGCATTCTGGGAGCCAGTGCTCTAAATGTCAACGTGAAGAAATGCAAAAAGGTGGGTATAAAGGACAGGAGTAAGAATGACTCCCGTGCAGAGTTTATTGAGCAGTTTCGCTTTGTGCTATCCATTGTGCTTCATTTGGTATGGACCGGTGGAATCCAACTGTCCATTAAAACAAAGCTTTGCGAAGACTTTTGATCATGCTGACGTAATGTGACTTCTGCCCAGCGCTCTAAATGTCAACGTGAAGAAATGCAACAAGGCATGGCTACACAAAGCGAGTAACAATGGCTCTCTTGAGGTGCGGCTAGAGCAGTGTGGCGCTTGCGCTGCCTGGTGCGCTTCAACTGGCATGGACCGGGAGAATCCGACTCTCCAAATAAAACAATGCATTTTGAGGGCCGTTGACCATGCTGACGCAATGTGATTTCTGCCCAGGTCTGTAAATGTCAACGTGCAGAAATGAAAAAAAGGCGTGGTTAACCGACAGGAGTAAGAATGACTCCCTTGCAGTCTGGATTCAGGAGTGGCGCTTTATGCTATCTGTTGTGCATCAACTGGCATGGACCGGCTGAAACTGACTGTCCACTTAAAACAAAGCATTGCAAGGACTTTTGACGATGCTGACGCAATGTGATTTGTGCCCAGGGCTCTAAATGTCAATGTGAGGAAATGGAACAAAGCGTGGGTGAAGGACGTTAGTAACAATGACTCCCTTAAGGTGCGGCTAGAACAGTGCTGCTTTGCACTGTCTGGTGTGGTTCAACTGGAATGCACAGGGGGAATCTTTCTGTGCTTTTAAAAGATATAATTGCGAGGGCGGTTGACCATTTTTATGCAAGGTGATTTGTGCCCAGTGCCCTAAATGTCAACCTGAAGAAATAGAACAAGGCGTGGGGGAGCTAAGTGAGTAACAATGACTCCCTTGAGCTGCGGCTAGAGCAGTGCAGCTCTAGCGCTGCCTGGTGCGCTTCAACTGGGATAGATCGGGGTAATCCGACTGTCCATTTAAAACAAATGATTGCGAGGGCCGTTGACCATGCTGACGCAATTTGATTTCTGCCTAGTGCTTTAAACGTGAAATAAATAAATTAAGGAAAGGGCTGGATAAACGACAGGAGTAACTATGACACCCTTTAGGTGCGGCTAGCGCAGTGCAGCTCTTGCGCGGTCTGGTGCGAATGAACTGGCATGGACTGACAGAATCCACTGTCCAAATAAAACAAACCATTCTGGGGGCCGTTGAGCATGCTGACGCAGTGTGATTTCTGCACAGTGCTCTAAATGTCGAAGTGAAAAAATGAAAAAAAAGCGTGGATAAAAGACAGGAGTAAGAATGACTCCCTTGCAGTGTGGATTGAGCTGTGCCGCTTTGCACTTTCCGTTGCGCTTCAACTGGTATGGACCGGGAGAATCTGACTGTCCATTTAAAACAAAGCATTGCGAGGACTTTTGACCATGCTGATGCAATGTGATCTCGGCCCAGTCCCCTAAATGTCAACGTGATAAAATGCAACAAGGCGAGGGTAAACGAAGAGACTAACAATGACTCCCATGAGGTGGGACTAGAGTAGCGCGGCTTTGCACTGTCTGGTGTGGTTTACCTGGCATGCAACGGGGGAATCTAACTCTGCCATGAAAAGAAATGATTGCGAAGGCCGTTGACCATGCTGACACAATGTGATTTCTGCCCAGTGCTATTTAATGTCAACGTGAAGAAATGCAAAAAAGGTGTGTGTAAGCGATGAGAGTAACAATGACACCCTTGAGGTGTGACTAGAGCAGCGCAGCATTTGCACAGTCTGCTGCACTCCAGCTGGCATAGATCGCGGGAATCCGACTGTCCAATTAAAACAAATGATTGTGAGCGCCGTCGACCATGCTGACGGAATGTGATTTCTGCCCAGTGCTCTAAACGTCAAAGTGAAGTAATTAAAGAAAAGGACGGATAAACGACAGGAGTAACAATGACTCCCTCGTGGTGCGGCTATCGCAGTGCGGCTATTGCGTGGTCTTGTGCGCCTCAACTGGCATGGACCGGCGGAATCATCATCAGCATAGGCCTGGTTACGCCTACTGCAGGGCAAAGGCCTCTCCCATACATCTCCAACAACCCCGATCATGTACTAAGTGTGGCCATGTCGTCCCCGCAAACTTCTGAATCTCATGCGCCCGCCTAACTTTCTGCCGCCCTCTGCTAAGCTTCTCTTCCCTTGGAATCCATTCCGTAACCCTCAATGACCATCGGTTATCTTCCCTCCTCATTGCGTATCCTGCCCATGCCCCTTTCTTTTTCTTGATTTCAACTAAGATGTCATTAGGTCGCGTTTGTTCCCTCACCCAATCTGCTCTTTTCTTATCCTTGAACGTTACACCTATCATTCTTCTTTCCATAGCTCGTTGTGTCGTCCTCAATATGAGCAGAACCCTTTTCGTAAGCCTCAAGGTTTCTGCCCCATAGGTGAGTGCTGGTAAGACACAGGTGTTATATACTTTCCTCTTGAGGGGATAACGGCAACCTGCTATTCATCATCTGAGAATGCCTGCCAAACGCACCCCAGCCCATTCTTGTTCTTCTGAATATTTCTGTCTTATGATCCGCATCCGCTGTCACTACCTGACCTAAGTTGGTGTATTCCCTTACGACTTCCAGTGCCTCGCTGCCTATTGTAAATTGCGGTTTTCTTCGGAGACTGTTAAGCATTACTTTAGTTTCCTGCAGATTAATTTTTAGACCCACTCTTCTGCTTTGCCTATCCAGGTCACTGAACATGCATTGCAATTGGTCCCCTGAGGTACTAAGCAAGGCAATGTCATCAGCGAATCGCGAGCTACCAAGCTATTCTCGATTAACTTTTATCCCCAATTCTTCCCAATCCATGTCTCTGAATACCTCCTGTAAAATAAAATGCCCAAATAAAACAAAGCATTTTGGGGGCCGTTGACCGTGCTGACGCAGTGTGATTTCTGCACAGTGCTCTAAATGTCAAAGTGAAAAAATGAAAAAAAGGTGTGGATAAACGACATGAGTAAGAATGACTCCCTTGCAGTGTGCATTCAGCTGTGCCGCTTTGCACTTTCCATTGCGCTTCAACTGGTATAGACCGGGGGAATCCGACTGTCCATTTAAAACAAAGCATTGCGGGGACTTTTCACCATGCTGACGCAATGTGATTTCTGCCCAGTCCCCTATATGTCAACGTGATAAAATCAACAAGGCGGGGGTAAACGAAGAGACTAACAATGACTCCCATGAGGTGCGACTAGAGCAGCACAGCTTTGCACTGTCTGGTGTGGTTTACCTGTCATGCACCGGGGGAATCTCACTGTGCACTTAAAACAAATGATTGTGAAGGCTGTTGCCGATGCTGACACAATGTGATTTCTGCCCAGTGCTATTTAATGTCAACGTGAAGAAATGCAAGAAGGTGTGTATGCGATGAGAGTAACAATGACTCCCTCGAGGTGCGACTAGAGCAGTGCGGCTCTTGCGCAGTCTGCTGCACTCCAACTGGCATAGATCGGGGGAATCCGACTGTCCATTTAAAACAAATGATTACGCGGGCCGTTCACCATGCTGACGCCATGTGATTTCTGCCTAGTGCTCTAAACGGCAAAGTGATGAAATAAAGAAATGCCTGGATAAAGGACAGGTGTAAGAGTGACTCCTGTGAGGTGCGGCTGGAGCAGTGCAGCTCTTGCGCGGTATGGTACGCCTCAACTGGCATGGACGGGCGGAATTCACTGTCCAAATGAAACAAAGCATTCTGGGAGCCAGTGCTCTAAATGTCAACGTGAAGAAATGCAAAAAGGTGGGTATAAAGGACAGGAGTAAGAATGACTCCCGTGCAGAGTTTATTGAGCAGTTTCGCTTTGTGCTATCCATTGTGCTTCATTTGGTATGGACCGGTGGAATCCAACTGTCCATTAAAACAAAGCTTTGCGAAGACTTTTGATCATGCTGACGTAATGTGACTTCTGCCCAGCGCTCTAAATGTCAACGTGAAGAAATGCAACAAGGCATGGCTACACAAAGCGAGTAACAATGGCCCTCTTGAGGTGCGGCTAGAGCAGTGTGGCGCTTGCGCTGCCTGGTGCGCTTCAACTGGCATGGACCGGGAGAATCCGACTCTCCAAATAAAACAATGCATTTTGAGGGCCGTTGACCATGCTGACGCAATGTGATTTCTGCCCAGGTCTGTAAATGTCAACGTGCAGAAATGAAAAAAAAGGCGTGGTTAAACGACAGGAGTAAGAATGACTCCCTTGCAGTGTGGATTCAGGAGTGGCGCTTTATGCTATCTGTTGTGCTTCAACTGGCATGGACCGGCTGAAACTGACTGTCCACTTAAAACAAAGCATTGCAAGGACTTTTGACGATGCTGACGCAATGTGATTTGTGCCCAGGGCTCTAAATGTCAATGTGAGGAAATGGAACAAAGCGTGGGTGAAGGACGTTAGTAACAATGACTCCCTTGAGGTGCGGCTAGAACAGTGCTGCTTTGCACTGTCTGGTGTGGTTCAACTGGAATGCACAGGGGGAATCTTACTGTGCTTTTAAAAGATATAATTGCGAGGGCGGTTGACCATTTTTATGCAAGGTGATTTGTGCCCAGTGCCCTAAATGTCAACCTGAAGAAATAGAACAAGGCGTGGGGGAGCTAAGTGAGTAACAATGACTCCCTTGAGCTGCGGCTAGAGCAGTGCAGCTCTAGCGCTGCCTGGTGCGCTTCAACTGGGATAGATCGGGGTAATCCGACTGTCCATTTAAAACAAATGATTGCGAGGGCCGTTGACCATGCTGACGCAATTTGATTTCTGCCTAGTGCTTTAAACGTGAAATAAATAAATTAAGGAAAGGGCTGGATAAACGACAGGAGTAACTATGACACCCTTTAGGTGCGGCTAGCGCAGTGCAGCTCTTGCGCGGTCTGGTGCGAATGAACTGGCATGGACTGACAGAATCCACTGTCCAAATAAAACAAACCATTCTGGGGGCCGTTGAGCATGCTGACGCAGTGTGATTTCTGCACAGTGCTCTAAATGTCGAAGTGAAAAAATGAAAAAAAAGCGTGGATAAAAGACAGGAGTAAGAATGACTCCCTTGCAGTATGGATTGAGCTGTGCCGCTTTGCACTTTCCGTTGCGCTTCAACTGGTATGGACCGGGAGAATCTGACTGTCCATTTAAAACAAAGCATTGCGAGGACTTTTGACCATGCTGATGCAATGTGATCTCTGCCCAGTCCCCTATATGTCAACTTGATAAAATCAACAAGGCGAGGGTAAACGAAGAGACTAACAATGACTCCCATGAGGTGCGACTAGAGCAGCACGGCTCTGCACTGTCTGGTGTGGCTTACCTGGCATGCACCGGGGGAATCTCACTGTGCACTTAAAACAAATGATTGTGAAGGCTGTTGCCGATGCTGACGCAATGTGATTTCTGCCTAGTGCTCTAAACGGCAAAGTGATGAAATAAAGAAATGCCTGGATAAAGGACAGGTGTAAGAGTGACTCCTGTGAGGTGCGGCTGGAGCAGTGCAGCTCTTGCGCGGTATGGTACGCCTCAACTGGCATGGACGGGCGGAATTCACTGTCCAAATGAAACAAAGCATTCTGGGAGCCAGTGCTCTAAATGTCAACGTGAAGAAATGCAAAAAGGTGGGTATAAAGGACAGCAGTAAGAATGACTCCCGTGCAGAGTTTATTGAGCAGTTTCGCTTTGTGCTATCCATTGTGCTTCATTTGGTATGGCCCGCTGGAATCCAACTGTCCATTAAAACAAAGCTTTGCGAAGATTTTGATCATGCTGACGTAATGTGACTTCTGCCCAGCGCCCTAAATGTAAACGTGAAGAAATGCAACAAGGCATGGCTACACAAAGCGAGTAACAATGGCTCTCTTAAGGTGCGGCTAGAGCAGTGTGGCGCTTGCGCTGCCTGGTGCGCTTCAACTGGCATGGACCGGGAGAATCCGACTCTCGAAATAAAACAATGCATTTTGAGGGCCGTTGACCATGCTGACGCAATGTGATTTCTGCCCAGGTCTGTAAATGTCAACGTGCAGAAATGAAAAAAAGGCGTGGTTAAAGGACAGGAGTAATAATGACTCCCTTGCAGTGTGGATTCAGGAGTGGCGCTTTATGCTATCTGTTGTGCTTCAACTGGCATGGACCGGCTGAAACTGACTGTCCACTTAAAACAAAGCATTGCAAGGACTTTTGACGATGCTGACGCAATGTGATTTGTACCCAGGGCTCTAAATGTCAATGTGAGGAAATGGAACAAAGCGTGGGTGAAGGACGTTAGTAACAATGACTCCCTTGAGGTGCGGCTAGAACAGTGCTGCTTTGCACTGTCTGGTGTGGTTCAACTGGAATGCACAGGGGGAATCTTACTGTGCTTTTAAAAGATATAATTGCGAGGGCGGTTGACCATTTTTATGCAAGGTGATTTGTGCCCAGTGCCCTAAATGTCAACCTGAAGAAATAGAACAAGGCGTGGGGGAGCTAAGTGAGTAACAATGACTCCCTTGAGCTGCGGCTAGAGCAGTGCAGCTCTAGCGCTGCCTGGTGCGCTTCAACTGGGATAGATCGGGGTAATCCGACTGTCCATTTAAAACAAATGATTGCGAGGGCCGTTGACCATGCTGACGCAATTTGATTTCTGCCTAGTGCTTTAAACGTGAAATAAATAAATTAAGGAAAGGGCTGGATAAACGACAGGAGTAACTATGACACCCTTTAGGTGCGGCTAGCGCAGTGCAGCTCTTGCGCGGTCTGGTGCGAATGAACTGGCATGGACTGACAGAATCCACTGTCCAAATAAAACAAACCATTCTGGGGGCCGTTGAGCATGCTGACGCAGTGTGATTTCTGCACAGTGCTCTAAATGTCGAAGTGAAAAAATGAAAAAAAAGCGTGGATAAAAGACAGGAGTAAGAATGACTCCCTTGCAGTGTGGATTGAGCTGTGCCGCTTTGCACTTTCCGTTGCGCTTCAACTGGTATGGACCGGGAGAATCTGACTGTCCATTTAAAACAAAGCATTGCGAGGACTTTTGACCATGCTGATGCAATGTGATCTCTGCCCAGTCCCCTAAATGTCAACGTGATAAAATGCAACAAGGCGAGGGTAAACGAAGAGACTAACAATGACTCCCATGAGGTGGGACTAGAGTAGCGCGGCTTTGCACTGTCTGGTGTGGTTTACCTGGCATGCAACGGGGGAATCTAACTCTGCCATGAAAAGAAATGATTGCGAAGGCCGTTGACCATGCTGACACAATGTGATTTCTGCCCAGTGCTATTTAATGTCAACGTGAAGAAATGCAAAAAAGGTGTGTGTAAGCGATGAGAGTAACAATGACACCCTTGAGGTGTGACTAGAGCAGCGCAGCATTTGCACAGTCTGCTGCACTCCAGCTGGCATAGATCGCGGGAATCCGACTGTCCAATTAAAACAAATGATTGTGAGCGCCGTCGACCATGCTGACGGAATGTGATTTCTGCCCAGTGCTCTAAACGTCAAAGTGAAGTAATTAAAGAAAAGGACGGATAAACGACAGGAGTAACAATGACTCCCTCGTGGTGCGGCTATCGCAGTGCGGCTATTGCGTGGTCTTGTGCGCCTCAACTGGCATGGACCGGCGGAATCATCATCAGCATAGGCCTGGTTACGCCTACTGCAGGGCAAAGGCCTCTCCCATACATCTCCAACAACCCCGATCATGTACTAAGTGTGGCCATGTCGTCCCCGCAAACTTCTGAATCTCATGCGCCCGCCTAACTTTCTGCCGCCCTCTGCTAAGCTTCTCTTCCCTTGGAATCCATTCCGTAACCCTCAATGACCATCGGTTATCTTCCCTCCTCATTGCGTATCCTGCCCATGCCCCTTTCTTTTTCTTGATTTCAACTAAGATGTCATTAGGTCGCGTTTGTTCCCTCACCCAATCTGCTCTTTTCTTATCCTTGAACGTTACACCTATCATTCTTCTTTCCATAGCTCGTTGTGTCGTCCTCAATATGAGCAGAACCCTTTTCGTAAGCCTCAAGGTTTCTGCCCCATAGGTGAGTGCTGGTAAGACACAGGTGTTATATACTTTCCTCTTGAGGGGATAACGGCAACCTGCTATTCATCATCTGAGAATGCCTGCCAAACGCACCCCAGCCCATTCTTGTTCTTCTGAATATTTCTGTCTTATGATCCGCATCCGCTGTCACTACCTGACCTAAGTTGGTGTATTCCCTTACGACTTCCAGTGCCTCGCTGCCTATTGTAAATTGCGGTTTTCTTCGGAGACTGTTAAGCATTACTTTAGTTTCCTGCAGATTAATTTTTAGACCCACTCTTCTGCTTTGCCTATCCAGGTCACTGAACATGCATTGCAATTGGTCCCCTGAGGTACTAAGCAAGGCAATGTCATCAGCGAATCGCGAGCTACCAAGCTATTCTCGATTAACTTTTATCCCCAATTCTTCCCAATCCATGTCTCTGAATACCTCCTGTAAAATAAAATGCCCAAATAAAACAAAGCATTTTGGGGGCCGTTGACCGTGCTGACGCAGTGTGATTTCTGCACAGTGCTCTAAATGTCAAAGTGAAAAAATGAAAAAAAGGTGTGGATAAACGACATGAGTAAGAATGACTGCCTTGCAGTGTGCATTCAGCTGTGCCGCTTTGCACTTTCCATTGCGCTTCAACTGGTATAGACCGGGGGAATCCGACTGTCCATTTAAAACAAAGCATTGCGGGGACTTTTGACCATGCTGACGCAATGTGATTTCTGCCCAGTCCCCTATATGTCAACGTGATAAAATCAACAAGGCGGGGGTAAACGAAGAGACTAACAATGACTCCCATGAGGTGCGACTAGAGCAGCACAGCTTTGCACTGTCTGGTGTGGTTTACCTGTCATGCACCGGGGGAATCTCACTGTGCACTTAAAACAAATGATTGTGAAGGCTGTTGCCGATGCTGACACAATGTGATTTCTGCCCAGTGCTATTTAATGTCAACGTGAAGAAATGCAAGAAGGTGTGTATGCGATGAGAGTAACAATGACTCCCTCGAGGTGCGACTAGAGCAGTGCGGCTCTTGCGCAGTCTGCTGCACTCCAACTGGCATAGATCGGGGGAATCCGACTGTCCATTTAAAACAAATGATTACGCGGGCCGTTCACCATGCTGACGCCATGTGATTTCTGCCTAGTGCTCTAAACGGCAAAGTGATGAAATAAAGAAATGCCTGGATAAAGGACAGGTGTAAGAGTGACTCCTGTGAGGTGCGGCTGGAGCAGTGCAGCTCTTGCGCGGTATGGTACGCCTCAACTGGCATGGACGGGCGGAATTCACTGTCCAAATGAAACAAAGCATTCTGGGAGCCAGTGCTCTAAATGTCAACGTGAAGAAATGCAAAAAGGTGGGTATAAAGGACAGGAGTAAGAATGACTCCCGTGCAGAGTTTATTGAGCAGTTTCGCTTTGTGCTATCCATTGTGCTTCATTTGGTATGGACCGGTGGAATCCAACTGTCCATTAAAACAAAGCTTTGCGAAGACTTTTGATCATGCTGACGTAATGTGACTTCTGCCCAGCGCTCTAAATGTCAACGTGAAGAAATGCAACAAGGCATGGCTACACAAAGCGAGTAACAATGGCCCTCTTGAGGTGCGGCTAGAGCAGTGTGGCGCTTGCGCTGCCTGGTGCGCTTCAACTGGCATGGACCGGGAGAATCCGACTCTCCAAATAAAACAATGCATTTTGAGGGCCGTTGACCATGCTGACGCAATGTGATTTCTGCCCAGGTCTGTAAATGTCAACGTGCAGAAATGAAAAAAAAGGCGTGGTTAAACGACAGGAGTAAGAATGACTCCCTTGCAGTGTGGATTCAGGAGTGGCGCTTTATGCTATCTGTTGTGCTTCAACTGGCATGGACCGGCTGAAACTGACTGTCCACTTAAAACAAAGCATTGCAAGGACTTTTGACGATGCTGACGCAATGTGATTTGTGCCCAGGGCTCTAAATGTCAATGTGAGGAAATGGAACAAAGCGTGGGTGAAGGACGTTAGTAACAATGACTCCCTTGAGGTGCGGCTAGAACAGTGCTGCTTTGCACTGTCTGGTGTGGTTCAACTGGAATGCACAGGGGGAATCTTACTGTGCTTTTAAAAGATATAATTGCGAGGGCGGTTGACCATTTTTATGCAAGGTGATTTGTGCCCAGTGCCCTAAATGTCAACCTGAAGAAATAGAACAAGGCGTGGGGGAGCTAAGTGAGTAACAATGACTCCCTTGAGCTGCGGCTAGAGCAGTGCAGCTCTAGCGCTGCCTGGTGCGCTTCAACTGGGATAGATCGGGGTAATCCGACTGTCCATTTAAAACAAATGATTGCGAGGGCCGTTGACCATGCTGACGCAATTTGATTTCTGCCTAGTGCTTTAAACGTGAAAAAAATAAATTAAGGAAAGGGCTGGATAAACGACAGGAGTAACTATGACACCCTTTAGGTGCGGCTAGCGCAGTGCAGCTCTTGCGCGGTCTGGTGCGAATGAACTGGCATGGACTGACAGAATCCACTGTCCAAATAAAACAAACCATTCTGGGGGCCGTTGAGCATGCTGACGCAGTGTGATTTCTGCACAGTGCTCTAAATGTCGAAGTGAAAAAATGAAAAAAAAGCGTGGATAAAAGACAGGAGTAAGAATGACTCCCTTGCAGTATGGATTGAGCTGTGCCGCTTTGCACTTTCCGTTGCGCTTCAACTGGTATGGACCGGGAGAATCTGACTGTCCATTTAAAACAAAGCATTGCGAGGACTTTTGACCATGCTGATGCAATGTGATCTCTGCCCAGTCCCCTATATGTCAACTTGATAAAATCAACAAGGCGAGGGTAAACGAAGAGACTAACAATGACTCCCATGAGGTGCGACTAGAGCAGCACGGCTCTGCACTGTCTGGTGTGGCTTACCTGGCATGCACCGGGGGAATCTCACTGTGCACTTAAAACAAATGATTGTGAAGGCTGTTGCCGATGCTGACGCAATGTGATTTCTGCCTAGTGCTCTAAACGGCAAAGTGATGAAATAAAGAAATGCCTGGATAAAGGACAGGTGTAAGAGTGACTCCTGTGAGGTGCGGCTGGAGCAGTGCAGCTCTTGCGCGGTATGGTACGCCTCAACTGGCATGGACGGGCGGAATTCACTGTCCAAATGAAACAAAGCATTCTGGGAGCCAGTGCTCTAAATGTCAACGTGAAGAAATGCAAAAAGGTGGGTATAAAGGACAGCAGTAAGAATGACTCCCGTGCAGAGTTTATTGAGCAGTTTCGCTTTGTGCTATCCATTGTGCTTCATTTGGTATGGCCCGCTGGAATCCAACTGTCCATTAAAACAAAGCTTTGCGAAGATTTTGATCATGCTGACGTAATGTGACTTCTGCCCAGCGCCCTAAATGTAAACGTGAAGAAATGCAACAAGGCATGGCTACACAAAGCGAGTAACAATGGCTCTCTTAAGGTGCGGCTAGAGCAGTGTGGCGCTTGCGCTGCCTGGTGCGCTTCAACTGGCATGGACCGGGAGAATCCGACTCTCGAAATAAAACAATGCATTTTGAGGGCCGTTGACCATGCTGACGCAATGTGATTTCTGCCCAGGTCTGTAAATGTCAACGTGCAGAAATGAAAAAAAGGCGTGGTTAAAGGACAGGAGTAATAATGACTCCCTTGCAGTGTGGATTCAGGAGTGGCGCTTTATGCTATCTGTTGTGCTTCAACTGGCATGGACCGGCTGAAACTGACTGTCCACTTAAAACAAAGCATTGCAAGGAC
The DNA here is from genome assembly GCF_038994185.2 of Dermacentor albipictus. Lineage (NCBI taxonomy): Eukaryota > Metazoa > Arthropoda > Arachnida > Ixodida > Ixodidae > Dermacentor > Dermacentor albipictus. The sequence continues at coordinate 2,194,252 of NW_027225586.1, forward strand.
TTTTGACGATGCTGACGCAATGTGATTTGTACCCAGGGCTCTAAATGTCAATGTGAGGAAATGGAACAAAGCGTGGGTGAAGGACGTTAGTAACAATGACTCCCTTGAGGTGCGGCTAGAACAGTGCTGCTTTGCACTGTCTGGTGTGGTTCAACTGGAATGCACAGGGGGAATCTTACTGTGCTTTTAAAAGATATAATTGCGAGGGCGGTTGACCATTTTTATGCAAGGTGATTTGTGCCCAGTGCCCTAAATGTCAACCTGAAGAAATAGAACAAGGCGTGGGGGAGCTAAGTGAGTAACAATGACTCCCTTGAGCTGCGACTAGAGCAGTGCGGCTCTAGCGCTGCCTGGTGCGCTTCAACTGGGATAGATCGGGGTAATCCGACTGTCCATTTAAAACAAATGATTGCGAGGGCCGTTGACCATGCCGACGCAATTTGATTTCTGCCTAGTGCTTTAAACGTGAAATAAATAAATTAAGGAAAGGGCTGGATAAACGACAGGAGTAACTATGACACCCTTTAGGTGCGGCTAGCGCAGTGCAGCTCTTGCGCGGTCTGGTGCGAATGAACTGGCACGGACTGACAGAATCCACTGTCCAAATAAAACAAACCATTCTGGGGGCCGTTGAGCATGCTGACGCAGTGTGATTTCTGCACAGTGCTCTAAATGTCGAAGTGAAAAAATGAAAAAAAAAGCGTGGATAAAAGACAGGAGTAAGAATGACTCCCTTGCAGTGTGGATTGAGCTGTGCCGCTTTGCACTTTCCGTTGCGCTTCAACTGGTATGGACCGGGAGAATCTGACTGTCCATTTAAAACAAAGCATTGCGAGGACTTTTGACCATGCTGATGCAATGTGATCTCTGCCCAGTCCCCTATATGTCAACTTGATAAAATCATCAAGGCGTGTGTAAACGAAGAGACTAACAATGACTCCCATGAGGTGCGACTAGAGCAGCACGGCTCTGCACTGTCTGGTGTGGCTTACCTGGCATGCACTGGGGGAATCTCACTGTGCACTTAAAACAAATGATTGTGAAGGCTGTTGCCGATGCTGACACTATGTGATTTCTGCCCAGTGCTATTTAATGTCAACGTGAAGAAATGCAAGAAGGTGTGTGTAAGCGGTGAGAGTAACAATGACTCCCTTGAGGTGCGACTAGAGCAGTGCAGCTTTTGCACAGTCTGCTGCACTCCAGCTGGCATAGATCGGGGGAATCCGACTGTCCATTTAAAACAAATGATTGCGAGGGCCGTCGGCCATGCTGACGCAATGTGATTTCTGCCCAGTGCTCTAAACGTGAAACTGAAGTAAATAAAAAAAGGCATGGATAAAAACAGGAGTCACAATGACTCCCTTGTGGTGCGGCTATCGCAGTGCGGCTCTTGCGTGGTCTTGTGTGCCTCAACTGGCATGGACCGGCGGAATCATCATCAGCATCAGCCTGGTTACGCCTACTGCAGGGCAAAGGCCTCTCCCATACATCTCCAACAACCCCGATCATGTACTAAGTGTGGCCATGTCGTCCCCGCAAACTTCTGAATCTCATGCGCCCGCCTAACTTTCTGCCGCCCTCTGCTAAGCTTCTCTTCCCTTGGAATCCATTCCGTAACCCTCAAGGACCATCGGTTATCTTCCCTCCTCATTGCGTATCCTGCCCATGCCCCTTTCTTTTTCTTGATTTCAACTAAGATGTCATTAAGTCGCGTTTGTTCCCTCACCCAATCTGCTCTTTTCTTATCCTTGAACGTTACACCTATCATTCTTCTTTCCATAGCTCGTTGTGTCGTCCTCAATATGAGCAGAACCCTTTTCGTAAGCCTCAAGGTTTCTGCCCCATAGGTGAGTGCTGGTAAGACACAGGTATTATATACTTTCCTCTTGAGGGGATAACGGCAACCTGCTATTCATCATCTGAGAATGCCTGCCAAACTCACCCCAGCCCATTCTTGTTCTTCTGAATATTTCTGTCTTATGATCCGCATCCGCTGTCACTACCTGACATAAGTTGGTGTATTCCCTTACGACTTCCAGTGCCTCGCTGCCTATTGTAAATTGCGGTTTTCTTCGGAGACTGTTAAGCATTACTTTAGTTTCCTGCAGATTAATTTTTAGACCCACTCTTCTGCTTTGCCTATCCAGGTCACTGAACATGCATTGCAATTGGTCCCCTGAGGTACTAAGCAAGGCAATGTCATCAGCGAATCGCGAGTTACCAAGCTATTCTCGATTAACTTTTATCCCCAATTCTTCCCAATCCATGTCTCTGAATACCTCCTGTAAAATAAAATGCCCAAATAAAACAAAGCATTTTGGGGGCCGTTGACCGTGCTGACGCAGTGTGATTTCTGCACAGTGCTCTAAATGTCAAAGTGAAAAAATGAAAAAAAGGTGTGGATAAACGACATGAGTAAGAATGACTCCCTTGCAGTGTGCATTCAGCTGTGCCGCTTTGCACTTTCCATTGCGCTTCAACTGGTATAGACCGGGGGAATCCGACTGTCCATTTAAAACAAAGCATTGCGGGGACTTTTGACCATGCTGACGCAATGTGATTTCTGCCCAGTCCCCTATATGTCAACTTGATAAAATCAACAAGGCGTGGGTAAACGAAGAGACTAACAATGACTCCCCTGAGGTGCGACTAGAGCAGCACAGCTTTGCACTGTCTGGTGTGGTTTACCTGTCATGCACCGGGGGAATCTCACTGTGCACTTAAAACAAATGATTGTGAAGGCTGTTGCCGATGCTGACACAATGTGATTTCTGCCCAGTGCTATTTAATGTCAACGTGAAGAAATGCAAGAAGGTGTGTATGCGATGAGAGTAACAATGACTCCCTCGAGGTGCGACTAGAGCAGTGCGGCTCTTGCGCAGTCTGCTGCACCCCAACTGGCATAGATCGGGGGAATCCGACTGTCCATTTAAAACAAATGATTACGCGGGCCGTTCACCATGCTGACGCAATGTGATTTCTGCCTAGTGCTCTAAACGGCAAAGTGATGAAATAAAGAAATGCCTGGATAAAGGACAGGTGTAAGAGTGACTCCTGTGAGGTGCGGCTGGAGCAGTGCAGCTCTTGCGCGGTATGGTACGCCTCAACTGGCATGGACGGGCGGAATTCACTGTCCAAATGAAACAAAGCATTCTTGGAGCCAGTGCTCTAAATGTCAACGTGAAGAAATGCAAAAAGGTGGGTATAAAGGACAGGAGTAAGAATGACTCCCGTGCAGAGTTTATTGAGCAGTTTCGCTTTGTGCTATCCATTGTGCTTCATTTGGTATGGACCGGTGGAATCCAACTGTCCATTAAAACAAAGCTTTGCGAAGACTTTTGATCATGCTGACGTAATGTGACTTCTGCCCAGCGCTCTAAATGTCAACGTGAAGAAATGCAACAAGGCATGGCTACACAAAGCGAGTAACAATGGCTCTCTTGAGGTGCGGCTAGAGCAGTGTGGCGCTTGCGCTGCCTGGTGCGCTTCAACTGGCATGGACCGGGAGAATCCTACTCTCCAAATAAAACAATGCATTTTGAGGGCCGTTGACCATGCTGACGCAATGTGATTTCTGCCCAGGTCTGTAAATGTCAACGTGCAGAAATGAAAAAAAGGCGTGGTTAAACGACAGGAGTAAGAATGACTCCCTTGCAGTGTGGATTCAGGAGTGGCGCTTTATGCTATCTGTTGTGCATCAACTGGCATGGACCGGCTGAAACTGACTGTCCACTTAAAACAAAGCATTGCAAGGACTTTTGACGATGCTGACGCAATGTGATTTGTGCCCAGGGCTCTAAATGTCAATGTGAGGAAATGGAACAAAGCGTGGGTGAAGGACGTTAGTAACAATGACTCCCTTAAGGTGCGGCTAGAACAGTGCTGCTTTGCACTGTCTGGTGTGGTTCAACTGGAATGCACAGGGGGAATCTTACTGTGCTTTTAAAAGATATAATTGCGAGGGCGGTTGACCATTTTTATGCAAGGTGATTTGTGCCCAGTGCCCTAAATGTCAACCTGAAGAAATAGAACAAGGCGTGGGGTAGCTAAGTGAGTAACAATGACTCCCTTGAGCTGCGACTAGAGCAGTGCGGCTCTAGCGCTGCCTGGTGCGCTTCAACTGGGATAGATCGGGGTAATCCGACTGTCCATTTAAAACAAATGATTGCGAGGACCGTTGACCATGCTGACGCAATTTGATTTCTGCCTAGTGCTTTAAACGTGAAAAAAATAAATTAAGGAAAGGGCTGGATAAACGACAGGAGTAACTATGACACCCTTTAGGTGCGGCTAGCGCAGTGCAGCTCTTGCGCGGTCTGGTGCGAATGAACTGGCATGGACTGACAGAATCCACTGTCCAAATAAAACAAACCATTCTGGGGGCCGTTGAGCATGCTGACGCAGTGTGATTTCTGCACAGTGCTCTAAATGTCGAAGTGAAAAAATGAAAAAAAAAGCGTGGATAAAAGAGAGGAGTAAGAATGACTCCCTTGCAGTGTGGATTGAGCTGTGCCGCTTTGCACTTTCCGTTGCGCTTCAACTGGTATGGACCGGGAGAATCTGACTGTCCATTTAAAACAAAGCATTGCGAGGACTTTTGACCATGCTGATGCAATGTGATCTCTGCCCAGTCCCCTATATGTCAACTTGATAAAATCATCAAGGCGTGTGTAAACGAAGAGACTAACAATGACTCCCATGAGGTGCGACTAGAGCAGCACGGCTCTGCACTGTCTGGTGTGGCTTACCTGGCATGCACTGGGGGAATCTCACTGTGCACTTAAAACAAATGATTGTGAAGGCTGTTGCCGATGCTGACACTATGTGATTTCTGCCCAGTGCTATTTAATGTCAACGTGAAGAAATGCAAGAAGGTGTGTGTAAGCGGTGAGAGTAACAATGACTCCCTTGAGGTGCGACTAGAGCAGTGCAGCTTTTGCACAGTCTGCTGCACTCCAGCTGGCATAGATCGGGGGAATCCGACTGTCCATTTAAAACAAATGATTGCGAGGGCCGTCGGCCATGCTGACGCAATGTGATTTCTGCCCAGTGCTCTAAACGTGAAACTGAAGTAAATAAAAAAAGGCATGGATAAAAACAGGAGTCACAATGACTCCCTTGTGGTGCGGCTATCGCAGTGCGGCTCTTGCGTGGTCTTGTGTGCCTCAACTGGCATGGACCGGCGGAATCATCATCAGCATCAGCCTGGTTACGCCTACTGCAGGGCAAAGGCCTCTCCCATACATCTCCAACAACCCCGATCATGTACTAAGTGTGGCCATGTCGTCCCCGCAAACTTCTGAATCTCATGCGCCCGCCTAACTTTCTGCCGCCCTCTGCTAAGCTTCTCTTCCCTTGGAATCCATTCCGTAACCCTCAAGGACCATCGGTTATCTTCCCTCCTCATTGCGTATCCTGCCCATGCCCCTTTCTTTTTCTTGATTTCAACTAAGATGTCATTAAGTCGCGTTTGTTCCCTCACCCAATCTGCTCTTTTCTTATCCTTGAACGTTACACCTATCATTCTTCTTTCCATAGCTCGTTGTGTCGTCCTCAATATGAGCAGAACCCTTTTCGTAAGCCTCAAGGTTTCTGCCCCATAGGTGAGTGCTGGTAAGACACAGGTATTATATACTTTCCTCTTGAGGGGATAACGGCAACCTGCTATTCATCATCTGAGAATGCCTGCCAAACTCACCCCAGCCCATTCTTGTTCTTCTGAATATTTCTGTCTTATGATCCGCATCCGCTGTCACTACCTGACATAAGTTGGTGTATTCCCTTACGACTTCCAGTGCCTCGCTGCCTATTGTAAATTGCGGTTTTCTTCGGAGACTGTTAAGCATTACTTTAGTTTCCTGCAGATTAATTTTTAGACCCACTCTTCTGCTTTGCCTATCCAGGTCACTGAACATGCATTGCAATTGGTCCCCTGAGGTACTAAGCAAGGCAATGTCATCAGCGAATCGCGAGTTACCAAGCTATTCTCGATTAACTTTTATCCCCAATTCTTCCCAATCCATGTCTCTGAATACCTCCTGTAAAATAAAATGCCCAAATAAAACAAAGCATTTTGGGGGCCGTTGACCGTGCTGACGCAGTGTGATTTCTGCACAGTGCTCTAAATGTCAAAGTGAAAAAATGAAAAAAAGGTGTGGATAAACGACATGAGTAAGAATGACTCCCTTGCAGTGTGCATTCAGCTGTGCCGCTTTGCACTTTCCATTGCGCTTCAACTGGTATAGACCGGGGGAATCCGACTGTCCATTTAAAACAAAGCATTGCGGGGACTTTTGACCATGCTGACGCAATGTGATTTCTGCCCAGTCCCCTATATGTCAACTTGATAAAATCAACAAGGCGTGGGTAAACGAAGAGACTAACAATGACTCCCCTGAGGTGCGACTAGAGCAGCACAGCTTTGCACTGTCTGGTGTGGTTTACCTGTCATGCACCGGGGGAATCTCACTGTGCACTTAAAACAAATGATTGTGAAGGCTGTTGCCGATGCTGACACAATGTGATTTCTGCCCAGTGCTATTTAATGTCAACGTGAAGAAATGCAAGAAGGTGTGTATGCGATGAGAGTAACAATGACTCCCTCGAGGTGCGACTAGAGCAGTGCGGCTCTTGCGCAGTCTGCTGCACCCCAACTGGCATAGATCGGGGGAATCCGACTGTCCATTTAAAACAAATGATTACGCGGGCCGTTCACCATGCTGACGCAATGTGATTTCTGCCTAGTGCTCTAAACGGCAAAGTGATGAAATAAAGAAATGCCTGGATAAAGGACAGGTGTAAGAGTGACTCCTGTGAGGTGCGGCTGGAGCAGTGCAGCTCTTGCGCGGTATGGTACGCCTCAACTGGCATGGACGGGCGGAATTCACTGTCCAAATGAAACAAAGCATTCTTGGAGCCAGTGCTCTAAATGTCAACGTGAAGAAATGCAAAAAGGTGGGTATAAAGGACAGGAGTAAGAATGACTCCCGTGCAGAGTTTATTGAGCAGTTTCGCTTTGTGCTATCCATTGTGCTTCATTTGGTATGGACCGGTGGAATCCAACTGTCCATTAAAACAAAGCTTTGCGAAGACTTTTGATCATGCTGACGTAATGTGACTTCTGCCCAGCGCTCTAAATGTCAACGTGAAGAAATGCAACAAGGCATGGCTACACAAAGCGAGTAACAATGGCTCTCTTGAGGTGCGGCTAGAGCAGTGTGGCGCTTGCGCTGCCTGGTGCGCTTCAACTGGCATGGACCGGGAGAATCCTACTCTCCAAATAAAACAATGCATTTTGAGGGCCGTTGACCATGCTGACGCAATGTGATTTCTGCCCAGGTCTGTAAATGTCAACGTGCAGAAATGAAAAAAAGGCGTGGTTAAACGACAGGAGTAAGAATGACTCCCTTGCAGTGTGGATTCAGGAGTGGCGCTTTATGCTATCTGTTGTGCATCAACTGGCATGGACCGGCTGAAACTGACTGTCCACTTAAAACAAAGCATTGCAAGGACTTTTGACGATGCTGACGCAATGTGATTTGTGCCCAGGGCTCTAAATGTCAATGTGAGGAAATGGAACAAAGCGTGGGTGAAGGACGTTAGTAACAATGACTCCCTTAAGGTGCGGCTAGAACAGTGCTGCTTTGCACTGTCTGGTGTGGTTCAACTGGAATGCACAGGGGGAATCTTACTGTGCTTTTAAAAGATATAATTGCGAGGGCGGTTGACCATTTTTATGCAAGGTGATTTGTGCCCAGTGCCCTAAATGTCAACCTGAAGAAATAGAACAAGGCGTGGGGTAGCTAAGTGAGTAACAATGACTCCCTTGAGCTGCGACTAGAGCAGTGCGGCTCTAGCGCTGCCTGGTGCGCTTCAACTGGGATAGATCGGGGTAATCCGACTGTCCATTTAAAACAAATGATTGCGAGGACCGTTGACCATGCTGACGCAATTTGATTTCTGCCTAGTGCTTTAAACGTGAAAAAAATAAATTAAGGAAAGGGCTGGATAAACGACAGGAGTAACTATGACACCCTTTAGGTGCGGCTAGCGCAGTGCAGCTCTTGCGCGGTCTGGTGCGAATGAACTGGCATGGACTGACAGAATCCACTGTCCAAATAAAACAAACCATTCTGGGGGCCGTTGAGCATGCTGACGCAGTGTGATTTCTGCACAGTGCTCTAAATGTCGAAGTGAAAAAATGAAAAAAAAAGCGTGGATAAAAGAGAGGAGTAAGAATGACTCCCTTGCAGTGTGGATTGAGCTGTGCCGCTTTGCACTTTCCGTTGCGCTTCAACTGGTATGGACCGGGAGAATCTGACTGTCCATTTAAAACAAAGCATTGCGAGGACTTTTGACCATGCTGATGCAATGTGATCTCTGCCCAGTCCCCTAAATGTCAACGTGATAAAATGCTACAAGGCGAGGGTAAACGAAGAGACTAACAATGACTCCCATGAGGTGGGACTAGAGTAGCGCGGCTTTGCACTGTCTGGTGTGGTTTACCTGGCATGCAACGGGGGAATCTAACTCTGCCATGAAAAGAAATGATTGCGAAGGCCGTTGACCATGCTGACACAATGTGATTTCTGCCCAGTGCTATTTAATGTCAACGTGAAGAAATGCAAAAAAGGTGTGTGTAAGCGATGAGAGTAACAATGACACCCTTGAGGTGTGACTAGAGCAGCGCAGCATTTGCACAGTCTGCTGCACTCCAGCTGGCATAGATCGGGGGAATCCGACTGTCCAATTAAAACAAATGATTGTGAGCGCCGTTGACCATGCTGACGGAATGTGATTTCTGCCCAGTGCTCTAAACGTCAAAGTGAAGTAAATAAAAAAAAGGACGGATAAACGACAGGAGTAACAATGACTCCCTCGTGGTGCGTCTATCGCAGTGCGGCTATTGCGTGGTCTTGTGCGCCTCAACTGGCATGGACCGGCGGAATCATCATCAGCATAGGCCTGGTTACGCCTACTGCAGGGCAAAGGCCTCCCCCATACATCTCCAACAACCCCGATCATGTACTAAGTGTGGCCATGTCGTCCCTGCAAACTTCTGAATCTCATGCGCCCGCCTAACTTTCTGCCGCCCTCTGCTAAGCTTCTCTTCCCTTGGAATCCATTCCGTAACCCTCAATGACCATCGGTTATCTTCCCTCCTCATTGCGTATCCTGCCCATGCCCCTTTCTTTTTCTTGATTTCAACTAAGATGTCATTAAGTCGCGTTTGTTCCCTCACCCAATCTGCTCTTTTCTTATCCTTGAACGTTACACCTATCATTCTTCTTTCCATAGCTCGTTGTGTCGTCCTCAATATGAGCAGAACCCTTTTCGTAAGCCTCAAGGTTTCTGCCCCATAGGTGAGTGCTGGTAAGACACAGGTATTATATACTTTCCTCTTGAGGGGATAACGGCAACCTGCTATTCATCATCTGAGAATGCCTGCCAAACGCACCCCAGCCCATTCTTGTTCTTCTGAATATTTCTGTCTTATGATCTGCATCCGCTGTCACTACCTGACCTAAGTTGGTGTATTCCCTTACGACTTCCAGTGCCTCGCTGCCTATTGTAAATTGCGGTTTTCTTCGGAGACTGTTAAGCATTACTTTAGTTTCCTGCAGATTAATTTTTAGACCCACTCTTCTGCTTTGCCTATCAAGGTCACTGAACATGCATTGCAATTGGTCCCCTGAGGTACTAAGCAAGGCAATGTCATCAGCGAATCGCGAGTTACCAAGCTATTCTCGATTAACTTTTATCCCCAATTCTTCCCAATCCATGTCTCTGAATACCTCCTGTAAAATAAAATGCCCAAATAAAACAAAGCATTTTGGGGGCCGTTGACCGTGCTGACGCAGTGTGATTTCTGCACAGTGCTCTAAATGTCAAAGTGAAAAAATGAAAATAGGTGTGGATAAACGACATGAGTAAGAATGACTCCCTTGCAGTGTGCATTCAGCTGTGCCGCTTTGCACTTTCCATTGCGCTTCAACTGGTATAGACCGGGGGAATCCGGCTGTCCATTTAAAACAAAGCATTGCGGGGACTTTTGACCATGCTGACGCAATGTGATTTCTGCCCAGTCCCCTATATGTCAACTTGATAAAATCAACAAGGCGTGGGTAAACGAAGAGACTAACAATGACTCCCATGAGGTGCGACTAGAGCAGCACAGCTTTGCACTGTCTGGTGTGGTTTACCTGTCATGCACCGGGGGAATCTCACTGTGCACTTAAAACAAATGATTGTGAAGGCTGTTGCCGATGCTGACACAATGTGATTTCTGCCTAGTGCTCTAAACGGCAAAGTGATGAAATAAAGAAATGCCTGGATAAAGGACAGGTGTAAGAGTGACTCCTGTGAGGTGCGGCTGGAGCAGTGCAGCTCTTGCGCGGTATGGTACGCCTCAACTGGCATGGACGGGCGGAATTCACTGTCCAAATGAAACAAAGCATTCTGGGAGCCAGTGCTCTAAATGTCAACGTGAAGAAATGCAAAAAGGTGGGTATAAAGGACAGGAGTAAGAATGACTCCCGTGCAGAGTTTATTGAGCAGTTTCGCTTTGTGCTATGCATTGTGCTTCATTTGGTATGGCCCGCTGGAATCCAACTGTCCATTAAAACAAAGCTTTGCGAAGATTTTGATCATGCTGACGTAATGTGACTTCTGCCCAGCGCCCTAAATGTAAACGTGAAGAAATGCAACAAGGCATGGCTACACAAAGCGAGTAACAATGGCTCTCTTAAGGTGCGGCTAGAGCAGTGTGGCGCTTGCGCTGCCTGGTGCGCTTCAACTGGCATGGACCGGGAGAATCCGACTCTCGAAATAAAACAATGCATTTTGAGGGCCGTTGACCATGCTGACGCAATGTGATTTCTGCCCAGGTCTGTAAATGTCAACGTGCAGAAATGAAAAAAAGGCGTGGTTAAAGGACAGGAGTAAGAATGACTCCCTTGCAGTGTGGATTCAGGAGTGGCGCTTTATGCTATCTGTTGTGCTTCAACTGGCATGGACCGGCTGAAAGTGACTGTCCACTTAAAACAAAGCATTGCAAGGACTTTTGACGATGCTGACGCAATGTGATTTGTGCCCAGGGCTCTAAATGTCAATGTGAGGAAATGGAACAAAGCGTGGGTGAAGGACGTTAGTAACAATGACTCCCTTGAGGTGCGGCTAGAACAGTGCTGCTTTGCACTGTCTGGTGTGGTTCAACTGGAATGCACAGGGGGAATCTTACTGTGCTTTTAAAAGATATAATTGCGAGGGCGGTTGACCATTTTTATGCAAGGTGATTTGTGCCCAGTGCCCTAAATGTCAACCTGAAGAAATAGAACAAGGCGTGGGGGAGCTAAGTGAGTAACAATGACTCCCTTGAGCTGAGACTAGAGCAGTGCGGCTCTAGCGCTGCCTGGTGCGCTTCAACTGGGATAGATCGGGGTAATCCGACTGTCCATTTAAAACAAATGATTGCGAGGGCCGTTGACCATGCTAACGCAATTTGATTTCTGCCTAGTGCTTTAAACGTGAAATAAATAAATTAAGGAAAGGGCTGGATAAACGACAGGAGTAACTATGACACCCTTTAGGTGCGGCTAGCGCAGTGCAGCTCTTGCGCGGTCTGGTGCGAATGAACTGGCATGGACTGACAGAATCCACTGTCCAAATAAAACAAACCATTCTGGGGGCCGTTGAGCATGCTGACGCAGTGTGATTTCTGCACAGTGCTCTAAATGTCGAAGTGAAAAAATGAAAAAAAAAGCGTGGATAAAAGACAGGAGTAAGAATGACTCCCTTGCAGTATGGATTGAGCTGTGCCGCTTTGCACTTTCCGTTGCGCTTCAACTGGTATGGACCGGGAGAATCTGACTGTCCATTTAAAACAAAGCATTGCGAGGACTTTTGACCATGCTGATGCAATGTGATCTCTGCCCAGTCCCCTATATGTCAACTTGATAAAATCAACAAGGCGAGGGTAAACGAAGAGACTAACAATGACTCCCATGAGGTGCGACTAGAGCAGCACGGCTCTGCACTGTCTGGTGTGGCTTACCTGGCATGCACCGGGGGAATCTCACTGTGCACTTAAAACAAATGATTGTGAAGGCTGTTGCCGATGCTGACGCAATGTGATTTCTGCCTAGTGCTCTAAACGGCAAAGTGATGAAATAAAGAAATGCCTGGATAAAGGACAGGTGTAAGAGTGACTCCTGTGAGGTGCGGCTGGAGCAGTGCAGCTCTTGCGTGGTATGGTACGCCTCAACTGGCATGGACGGGCGGAATTCACTGTCCAAATGAAACAAAGCATTCTGGGAGCCAGTGCTCTAAATGTCAACGTGAAGAAATGCAAAAAGGTGGGTATAAAGGACAGGAGTAAGAATGACTCCCGTGCAGAGTTTATTGAGCAGTTTCGCTTTGTGCTATCCATTGTGCTTCATTTGGTATGGCCCGCTGGAATCCAACTGTCCATTAAAACAAAGCTTTGCGAAGATTTTGATCATGCTGACGTAATGTGACTTCTGCCCAGCACCCTAAATGTAAACGTGAAGAAATGCAACAAGGCATGGCTACACAAAGCGAGTAACAATGGCTCTCTTAAGGTGCGGCTAGAGCAGTGTGGCGCTTGCGCTGCCTGGTGCGCTTCAACTGGCATGGACCGGGAGAATCCGACTCTCGAAATAAAACAATGCATTTTGAGGGCCGTTGACCATGCTGACGCAATGTGATTTCTGCCCAGGTCTGTAAATGTCAACGTGCAGAAATGAAAAAAAGGCGTGGTTAAAGGACAGGAGTAAGAATGACTCCCTTGCAGTGTGGATTCAGGAGTGGCGCTTTATGCTATCTGTTGTGCTTCAACTGGCATGGACCGGCTGAAACTGACTGTCCACTTAAAACAGCATTGCAAGGACTTTTGACGATGCTGACGCAATGTGATTTGTGCCCAGGGCTCTAAATGTCAATGTGAGGAAATGGAACAAAGCGTGGGTGAAGGACGTTAGTAACAATGACTCCCTTGAGGTGCGGCTAGAACAGTGCTGCTTTGCACTGTCTGGTGTGGTTCAACTGGAATGCACAGGGGGAATCTTACTGTGCTTTTAAAAGATATAATTGCGAGGGCGGTTGACCATTTTTATGCAAGGTGATTTGTGCCCAGTGCCCTAAATGTCAACCTGAAGAAATAGAACAAGGCGTGGGGGAGCTAAGTGAGTAACAATGACTCCCTTGAGCTGCGACTAGAGCAGTGCGGCTCTAGCGCTGCCTGGTGCGCTTCAACTGGGATAGATCGGGGTAATCCGACTGTCCATTTAAAACAAATGATTGCGAGGGCCGTTGACCATGCCGACGCAATTTGATTTCTGCCTAGTGCTTTAAACGTGAAATAAATAAATTAAGGAAAGGGCTGGATAAACGACAGGAGTAACTATGACACCCTTTAGGTGCGGCTAGCGCAGTGCAGCTCTTGCGCGGTCTGGTGCGAATGAACTGGCACGGACTGACAGAATCCACTGTCCAAATAAAACAAACCATTCTGGGGGCCGTTGAGCATGCTGACGCAGTGTGATTTCTGCACAGTGCTCTAAATGTCGAAGTGAAAAAATGAAAAAAAAGCGTGGATAAAAGACAGGAGTAAGAATGACTCCCTTGCAGTGTGGATTGAGCTGTGCCGCTTTGCACTTTCCGTTGCGCTTCAACTGGTATGGACCGGGAGAATCTGACTGTCCATTTAAAACAAAGCATTGCGAGGACTTTTGACCATGCTGATGCAATGTGATCTCTGCCCAGTCCCCTATATGTCAACTTGATAAAATCATCAAGGCGTGGGTAAACGAAGAGACTAACAATGACTCCCATGAGGTGCGACTAGAGCAGCACGGCTCTGCACTGTCTGGTGTGGCTTACCTGGCATGCACTGGGGGAATCTCACTGTGCACTTAAAACAAATGATTGTGAAGGCTGTTGCCGATGCTGACACTATGTGATTTCTGCCCAGTGCTATTTAATGTCAACGTGAAGAAATGCAAGAAGGTGTGTGTAAGCGGTGAGAGTAACAATGACTCCCTTGAGGTGCGACTAGAGCAGTGCAGCTTTTGCACAGTCTGCTGCACTCCAGCTGGCATAGATCGGGGGAATCCGACTGTCCATTTAAAACAAATGATTGCGAGGGCCGTCGGCCATGCTGACGCAATGTGATTTCTGCCCAGTGCTCTAAACGTGAAACTGAAGTAAATAAAAAAAGGCATGGATAAACTACAGGAGTCACAATGACTCCCTTGTGGTGCGGCTATCGCAGTGCGGCTCTTGCGTGGTCTTGTGTGCCTCAACTGGCATGGACCGGCGGAATCATCATCAGCATCAGCCTGGTTACGCCTACTGCAGGGCAAAGGCCTCTCCCATACATCTCCAACAACCCCGATCATGTACTAAGTGTGGCCATGTCGTCCCCGCAAACTTCTGAATCTCATGCGCCCGCCTAACTTTCTGCCGCCCTCTGCTAAGCTTCTCTTCCCTTGGAATCCATTCCGTAACCCTCAAGGACCATGGGTTATCTTCCCTCCTCATTGCGTATCCTGCCCATGCCCCTTTCTTTTTCTTGATTTCAACTAAGATGTCATTAAGTCGCGTTTGTTCCCTCACCCAATCTGCTCTTTTCTTATCCTTGAACGTTACACCTATCATTCTTCTTTCCATAGCTCGTTGTGTCGTCCTCAATATGAGCAGAACCCTTTTCGTAAGCCTCAAGGTTTCTGCCCCATAGGTGAGTGCTGGTAAGACACAGGTATTATATACTTTCCTCTTGAGGGGATAACGGCAACCTGCTATTCATCATCTGAGAATGCCTGCCAAACGCACCCCAGCCCATTCTTGTTCTTCTGAATATTTCTGTCTTATGATCCGCATCCGCTGTCACTACCTGACATAAGTTGGTGTATTCCCTTACGACTTCCAGTGCCTCGCTGCCTATTGTAAATTGCGGTTTTCTTCGGAGACTGTTAAGCATTACTTTAGTTTCCTGCAGATTAATTTTTAGACCCACTCTTCTGCTTTGCCTATCCAGGTCACTGAACATGCATTGCAATTGGTCCCCTGAGGTACTAAGCAAGGCAATGTCATCAGCGAATCGCGAGTTACCAAGCTATTCTCGATTAACTTTTATCCCCAATTCTTCCCAATCCATGTCTCTGAATACCTCCTGTAAAATAAAATGCCCAAATAAAACAAAGCATTTTGGGGGCCGTTGACCGTGCTGACGCAGTGTGATTTCTGCACAGTGCTCTAAATGTCAAAGTGAAAAAATGAAAAAAAGGTGTGGATAAACGACATGAGTAAGAATGACTCCCTTGCAGTGTGCATTCAGCTGTGCCGCTTTGCACTTTCCATTGCGCTTCAACTGGTATAGACCGGGGGAATCCGACTGTCCATTTAAAACAAAGCATTGCGGGGACTTTTGACCATGCTGACGCAATGTGATTTCTGCCCAGTCCCCTATATGTCAACTTGATAAAATCAACAAGGCGTGGGTAAACGAAGAGACTAACAATGACTCCCCTGAGGTGCGACTAGAGCAGCACAGCTTTGCACTGTCTGGTGTGGTTTACCTGTCATGCACCGGGGGAATCTCACTGTGCACTTAAAACAAATGATTGTGAAGGCTGTTGCCGATGCTGACACAATGTGATTTCTGCCCAGTGCTATTTAATGTCAACGTGAAGAAATGCAAGAAGGTGTGTATGCGATGAGAGTAACAATGACTCCCTCGAGGTGCGACTAGAGCAGTGCGGCTCTTGCGCAGTCTGCTGCACTCCAACTGGCATAGATCGGGGGAATCCGACTGTCCATTTAAAACAAATGATTACGCGGGCCGTTCACCATGCTGACGCAATGTGATTTCTGCCTAGTGCTCTAAACGGCAAAGTGATGAAATAAAGAAATGCCTGGATAAAGGACAGGTGTAAGAGTGACTCCTGTGAGGTGCGCCTGGAGCAGTGCAGCTCTTGCGCGGTATGGTACGCCTCAACTGGCATGGACGGGCGGAATTCACTGTCCAAATGAAACAAAGCATTCTTGGTGCCAGTGCTCTAAATGTCAACGTGAAGAAATGCAAAAAGGTGGGTATAAAGGACAGGAGTAAGAATGACTCCCGTGCAGAGTTTATTGAGCAGTTTCGCTTTGTGCTATCCATTGTGCTTCATTTGGTATGGACCGGTGGAATCCAACTGTCCATTAAAACAAAGCTTTGCGAAGACTTTTGATCATGCTGACGTAATGTGACTTCTGCCCAGCGCTCTAAATGTCAACGTGAAGAAATGCAACAAGGCATGGCTACACAAAGCGAGTAACAATGGCCCTCTTGAGGTGCGGCTAGAGCAGTGTGGCGCTTGCGCTGCCTGGTGCGCTTCAACTGGCATGGACCGGGAGAATCCGACTCTCCAAATAAAACAATGCATTTTGAGGGCCGTTGACCATGCTGACGCAATGTGATTTCTGCCCAGGTCTGTAAATGTCAACGTGCAGAAATGAAAAAAAAGGCGTGGTTAAACGACAGGAGTAAGAATGACTCCCTTGCAGTGTGGATTCAGGAGTGGCGCTTTATGCTATCTGTTGTGCTTCAACTGACATGGACCGGCTGAAACTGACTGTCCACTTAAAACAAAGCATTGCAAGGACTTTTGACGATGCTGACGCAATGTGATTTGTGCCCAGGGCTCTAAATGTCAATGTGAGGAAATGGAACAAAGCGTGGGTGAAGGACGTTAGTAACAATGACTCCCTTGAGGTGCGGCTAGAACAGTGCTGCTTTGCACTGTCTGGTGTGGTTCAACTGGAATGCACAGGGGGAATCTTACTGTGCTTTTAAAAGATATTATTGCGAGGGCGGTTGACCATTTTTATGCAAGGTGATTTGTGCCCAGTGCCCTAAATGTCAACCTGAAGAAATAGAACAAGGCGTGGGGGAGCTAAGTGAGTAACAATGACTCCCTTGAGCTGCGGCTAGAGCAGTGCGGCTCTAGCGCTGCCTGGTGCGCTTCAACTGGGATAGATCGGGGTAATCCGACTGTCCATTTAAAACAAATGATTGCGAGGGCCGTTGACCATGCTGACGCAATTTGATTTCTGCCTAGTGCTTTAAACGTGAAATAAATAAATTAAGGAAAGGGCTGGATAAACGACAGGAGTAACTATGACACCCTTTAGTTGCGGCTAGCGCAGTGCAGCTCTTGCGCGGTCTGGTGCGAATGAACTGGCATGGACTGACAGAATCCACTGTCCAAATAAAACAAACCATTCTGGGGGCCGTTGAGCATGCTGACGCAGTGTGATTTCTGCACAGTGCTCTAAATGTCGAAGTGAAAAAATGAAAAAAAAAAGCGTGAATAAAAGACAGGAGTAAGAATGACTCCCTTGCAGTGTGGATTGAGCTGTGCCGCTTTGCACTTTCCGTTGCGCTTCAACTGGTATGGACCGGGAGAATCTGACTGCCCATTTAAAACAAAGCATTGCGAGGACTTTTGACCATGCTGATGCAATGTGATCTCTGCCCAGTCCCCTATATGTCAACTTGATAAAATCAACAAGGCGAGGGTAAACGAAGAGACTAACAATGACTCCCATGAGGTGCGACTAGAGCAGCACGGCTCTGCACTGTCTGGTGTGGCTTACCTGGCATGCACCGGGGGAATCTCACTGTGCACTTAAAACAAATGATTGTGAAGGCTGTTGCCGATGCTGACACAATGTGATTTCTGCCTAGTGCTCTAAACGGCAAAGTGGTGAAATAAAGAAATGCCTGGATAAAGGACAGGTGTAACAGTGACTCCTGTGAGGTGCGGCTGGAGCAGTGCAGCTCTTGCGCGGTATGGTACGCCTCAACTGGCATGGACGGGCGGAATTCACTGTCCAAATGAAACAAAGCATTCTGGGAGCCAGTGCTCTAAATGTCAACGTGAAGAAATGCAAAAAGGTGGGTATAAAGGACAGGAGTAAGAATGACTCCCGTGCAGAGTTTATTGAGCAGTTTCGCTTTGTGCTATCCATTGTGCTTCATTTGGTATGGACCGGTGGAATCCAACTGTCCATTAAAACAAAGCTTTGCGAAGACTTTTGATCATGCTGACGTAATGTGACTTCTGCCCAGCGCTCTAAATGTCAACGTGAAGAAATGCAACAAGGCATGGCTACACAAAGCGAGTAACAATCGCTCTCTTGAGGTGCGGCTAGAGCAGTGTGGCGCTTGCGCTGCCTGGTGCGCTTCAACTGGCATGGACCGGGAGAATCCGACTCTCCAAATAAAACAATGCATTTTGAGGGCCGTTGACCATGCTGACGCAATGTGATTTCTGCCCAGGTCTGTAAATGTCAACGTGCAGAAATGAAAAAAAGGCGTGGTTAAACGACAGGAGTAAGAATGACTCCCTTGCAGTGTGCATTCAGCTGTGCCGCTTTGCAATTTCCATTGCGCTTGAACTGGTATAGACCGGGGGAATCCGACTGTCCATTTAAAACAAAGCATTGCGGGGACTTTTGACCACGCTGACGCAATGTGATTTCTGCCCAGTCCCCTATATGTCAACTTGATAAAATTCAACAAGGCGTGGGTAAACGAAGAGACTAACAATGACTCCCATGAGGTGCGACTAGAGCAGCACAGGTCTGCACTGTCTAGTGTGGCTTACCTGGCATGCACCGCGGGAATCTCACGGTGCACTTAAAACAAACGATTGTGAAGGCTGTTGCCGATGCTGACACTATGTGATTTCTGCCCAGTGCTATTTAATGTCAACGTGAAGAAATGCAAGAAGGTGTGAATGCGATGAGAGTAACAATGACTCCCGCGAGGTGCGACTAGAGCAGTGCGGCTCTTGCGCCGTCTGCTGCACTCCAACTGGCATAGATCGGGGGAATCCGACTGTCCATTTAAAACAAATAATTGCGCGGGCCGTTCACCATGCTGACGCAATGTGATTTCTGCCTAGTGCTATAAACGGCAAAGTGATGAAATAAAGAAATGCCTGGATAAAGGACAGGTGTAAGAGTGACTCCTGTGAGGTGCGGCTGGAGCAGTGCAGCTCTTGCGCGGTATGGTACGCCTCAACTGGCATGGACGGGCGGAATTCACTGTCCAAATGAAACAAAGCATTCTGGGAGCCAGTGCTCTAAATGTCAACGTGAAGAAATGCAAAAAGGTGGGTATAAAGGACAGGAGTAAGAATGACTCCCGTGCAGAGTTTATTGAGCAGTTTCGCTTTGTGCTATCCATTGTGCTTCATTTGGTATGGACCGGTGGAATCCAACTGTCCATTAAAACAAAGCTTTGCGAAGACTTTTGATCATGCTGACGTAATGTGACTTCTGCCCAGCGCTCTAAATGTCAACGTGAAGAAATGCAACAAGGCATGGCTACACAAAGCGAGTAACAATGGCTCTCTTGAGGTGCGGCTAGAGCAGTGTGGCGCTTGCGCTGCCTGGTGCGCTTCAACTGGCATGGACCGGGAGAATCCGACTCTCCAAATAAAACAATGCATTTTGAGGGCCGTTGACCATGCTGACGCAATGTGATTTCTGCCCAGGTCTGTAAATGTCAACGTGCAGAAATGAAAAAAAAGGCGTGGTTAAACGACAGGAGTAAGAATGACTCCCTTGTAGTGTGGATTCAGGAGTGGCGCTTTATGCTATCTGTTGTGCTTCAACTGGCATGGACCGGCTGAAACTGACTGTCCACTTAAAACAAAGCATTGCAAGGACATTTGACGATGCTGACGCAATGTGATTTGTGCCCAGGGCTCTAAATGTCAATGTGAGGAAATGGAACAAAGCGTGGGTGAAGGACGTTAGTAACAATGACTCCCTTGAGGTGCGGCTAGAACAGTGCTGCTTTGCACTGTCTGGTGTGGTTCAACTGGAATGCACAGGGGGAATCTTACTGTGCTTTTAAAAGATATAATTGCGAGGGCGGTTGACCATTTTTATGCAAGGTGATTTGTGCCCAGTGCCCTAAATGTCAACCTGAAGAAATAGAACAAGGCGTGGGGGTGCTAAGTGAGTAACAATGACTCCCTTGAGCTGCGGCTAGAGCAGTGCGGCTCTAGCGCTGCCTGGTGCGCTTCAACTGGGATAGATCGGGGTAATCCGACTGTCCTTTTAAAACAAATGATTGCGAGGGCCGTTGACCATGCTGACGCAATTTGATTTCTGCCTAGTGCTTTAAACGTGAAATAAATAAATTAAGGAAAGGGCTGGATAAACGACAGGAGTAACTATGACACCCTTTAGGTGCGGCTAGCGCAGTGCAGCTCTTGCGCGGCCTGGTGCGAATGAACTGGCATGGACTGACAGAATCCACTGTCCAAATAAAACAAACCATTCTGGGGGCCGTTGAGCATGCTGACGCGGTGTGATTTCTGCACAGTGCTCTAAATGTCGAAGTGAAAAAATGAAAAAAAAGCGTGGATAAAAGACAGGAGTAAGAATGACTCCCTTGCAGTGTGGATTGAGCTGTGCCGCTTTGCACTTTCCGTTGCGCTTCAACTGGTATGGACCGGGAGAATCTGATTGTCCATTTAAAACAAAGCATTGCGAGGACTTTTGACCATGCTGATGCAATGTGATCTCTGCCCAGTCCCCTAAATGTCAACGTGATAAAATGCAACAAGGCGAGGGTAAACGAAGAGACTAACAATGACTCCCATGAGGTGGGACTAGAGTAGCGCGGCTTTGCACTGTCTGGTGTGGTTTACCTGGCATGCAACGGGGGAATCTAACTCTGCCATGAAAAGAAATGATTGCGAAGGCCGTTGACCATGCTGACACAATGTGATTTCTGCCCAGTGCTATTTAATGTCAACGTGAAGAAATGCAAAAAAGGTGTGTGTAAGCGATGAGAGTAACAATGACACCCTTGAGGTGTGACTAGAGCAGCGCAGCATTTGCACAGTCTGCTGCACTCCAGCTGGCATAGATCGGGGGAATCCGAATGTCCAATTAAAACAAATGATTGTGAGCGCCGTCGACCATGCTGACGGAATGTGATTTCTGCCCAGTGCTCTAAACGTCAAAGTGAAGTAATTAAAAAAAAGGACGGATAAACGACAGGAGTAACAATGACTCCCTCGTGGTGCGGCTATCGCAGTGCGGCTCTTGCGTGGTCTTGTGTGCCTCAACTGGCATGGACCGGCGGAATCATCATCAGCATCAGCCTGGTTACGCCTACTGCAGGGCAAAGGCCTCTCCCATACATCTCCAACAACCCCGATCATGTACTAAGTGTGGCCATGTCGTCCCCGCAAACTTCTGAATCTCATGCGCCCGCCTAACTTTCTGCCGCCCTCTGCTAAGCTTCTCTTCCCTTGGAATCCATTCCGTAACCCTCAATGACCATCGGTTATCTTCCCTCCTCATTGCGTATCCTGCCCATGCCCCTTTCTTTTTCTTGATTTCAACTAAGATGTCATTAAGTCGCGTTTGTTCCCTCACCCAATCTGCTCTTTTCTTATCCTTGAACGTTACACCTATCATTCTTCTTTCCATAGCTCGTTGTGTCGTCCTCAATATGAGCAGAACCCTTTTCGTAAGCCTCAAGGTTTCTGCCCCATAGGTGAGTGCTGGTAAGACACAGGTATTATATACTTTCCTCTTGAGGGGATAACGGCAACCTGCTATTCATCATCTGAGAATGCCTGCCAAACGCACCCCAGCCCATTCTTGTTCTTCTGAATATTTCTGTCTTATGATCCGCATCCGCTGTCACTACCTGACCTAAGTTGGTGTATTCCCTTACGACTTCCAGTGCCTCGCTGCCTATTGTAAATTGCGGTTTCCTTCGGAGACTGTTAAGCATTACTTTAGTTTCCTGCAGATTAATTTTTAGACCCACTCTTCTGCTTTGCCTATCCAGGTCACTGAACATGCATTGCAATTGGTCCCCTGAGGTACTAAGCAAGGCAATGTCATCAGCGAATCGCGAGTTACCAAGCTATTCTCGATTAACTTTTATCCCCAATTCTTCCCAATCCATGTCTCTGAATACCTCCTGTAAAATAAAATGCCCAAATAAAACAAAGCATTTTGGGGGCCGTTGACCGTGCTGACGCAGTGTGATTTCCGCACAGTGCTCCAAATGTCAAAGTGAAAAAATGAAAAAAAGGTGTGGATAAAGACATGAGTAAGAATGACTCCCTTGCAGTGTGCATTCAGCTGTGCCGCTTTGCACTTTCCATTGCGCTTCAACTGGTATAGACCGGGGGAATCCGACTGTCCATTTAAAACAAAGCATTGCGGGGACTTTTGACCATGCTGACGCAATGTGATTTCTGCCCAGTCCCCTATATGTCAACGTGATAAAATCAACAAGGCGTGGGTAAACGAAGAGACTAACAATGACTCCCATGAGGTGCGACTAGAGCAGCACAGCTTTGCACTGTCTGGTGTGGTTTACCTGTCATGCACCGGGGGAATCTCACTGTGCACCTAAAACAAATGATTGTGAAGGCTGTTGCCGATGCTGACACAATGTGATTTCTGCCCAGTGCTATTTAATGTCAACGTGAAGAAATGCAAGAAGGTGTGTATGCGATGAGAGTAACAATGACTCCCTCGAGGTGCGACTAGAGCAGTGCGGCTCTTGCGCAGTCTGCTGCACTCCAACTGGCATAGATCGGGGGAATCCGACTGTCCATTTAAAACAAATGATTACGCGGGCCGTTCACCATGCTGACGCAATGTGATTTCTGCCTAGTGCTCTAAACGGCAAAGTGATGAAATAAAGAAATGCCTGGATAAAGGACAGGTGTAAGAGTGACTCCTGTGAGGTGCGGCTGGAGCAGTGCAGGTCTTGCGCGGTATGGTACGCCTCAACTGGCATGGACGGGCGGAATTCAGTGTCCAAATGAAACAAAGCATTCTGGGAGCCAGTGCTCTAAATGTCAACGTGAAGAAATGCAAAAAGGTGGGTATAAAGGACAGGAGTAAGAATGACTCCCGTGCAGAGTTTATTGAGCAGTTTCGCTTTGTGCTATCCATTGTGCTTCATTTGGTATGGACCGGTGGAATCCATCTGTCCATTAAAACAAAGCTTTGCGAAGACTTTTGATCATGCTGACGTAATGTGACTTCTGCCCAGCGCCCTAAATGTCAACGTGAAGAAATGCAACAAGGCATGGCTACACAAAACGAGTAACAATGGCTCTCTTAAGGTGCGGCTAGAGCAGTGTGGCGCTTGCGCTGCCTGGTGCGCTTCAACTGGCATGGACCGGGAGAATCCGACTCTCGAAATAAAACAATGCATTTTGAGGGCCGTTGACCATGCTGACGCAATGTGATTTCTGCCCAGGTCTGTAAATGTCAACGTGCAGAAATGAAAAAAAAAGGCGTGGTTAAAGGACAGGAGTAAGAATGACTCCCTTGCAGTGTGGATTCAGGAGTGGCGCTTTATGCTATCTGTTGTGCTTAAACTGGCATGGACCGGCTGAAACTGACTGTCCACTTAAAACAAAGCATTGCAAGGACTTTTGACGATGCTGACGCAATGTGATTTGTGCCCAGGGCTCTAAATGTCAATGTGAGGAAATGGAACAAAGCGTGGGTGAAGGACGTTAGTAACAATGACTCCCTTGAGGTGCGGCTAGAACAGTGCTGCTTTGCACTGTCTGGTGTGGTTCAACTGGAATGCACAGGGGGAATCTTACTGTGCTTTTAAAAGATATAATTGCGAGGGCGGTTGACCATTTTTATGCAAGGTGATTTGTGCCCAGTGCCCTAAATGTCAACCTGAAGAAATAGAACAAGGCGTGGGGGAGATAAGTGAGTAACAATGACTCCCTTGAGCTGCGGCTAGAGCAGTGCGGCTCCAGCGCTGCCTGGTGCGCTTCAACTGGGATAGATCGGGGTAATCCGACTGTCCATTTAAAACAAATGATTGCGAGGGCCGTTGACCATGCTGACGCAATTTGATTTCTGCCTAGTGCTTTAAACGTGAAATAAATAAATTAAGGAAAGGGCTGGATAAACGACAGGAGTAACTATGACACCCTTTAGGTGCGGCTAGCGCAGTGCAGCTCTTGCGCGGTCTGGTGCGAAGGAACTGGCATGGACTGACAGAATCCACTGTCCAAATAAAACAAACCATTCTGGGGGCCGTTGAGCATTCTGACGCAGTGTGATTTCTGCACAGTGCTCTAAATGTCGAAGTGAAAAAATGAAAAAAAAGCGTGGATAAAAGACAGGAGTAAGAATGACTCCCTTGCAGTGTGGATTGAGCTGTGCCGCTTTGCACTTTCCGTTTCGCTTCAACTGGTATGGACCGGGAGAATCTGACTGTCCATTTAAAACAAAGCATTGCGAGGACTTTTGACCATGCTGATGCAATGTGATCTCTGCCCAGTCCCCTAAATGTCAACGTGATAAAATGCAACAAGGCGAGGGTAAACGAAGAGACTAACAATGACTCCCATGAGGTGGGACTAGAGTAGCGCGGCTTTGCACTGTCTGGTGTGGTTTACCTGGCATGCAACGGGGGAATCTAACTCTGCCATGAAAAGAAATGATTGCGAAGGCCGTTGACCATGCTGACACAATGTGATTTCTGCCCAGTGCTATTTATTGTCAACGTGAAGAAATGCAAAAAAGGTGTGTGTAAGCGATGAGAGTAACAATGACACCCTTGAGGTGTGACTAGAGCAGCGCAGCATTTGCACAGTCTGCTGCACTCCAGCTGGCATAGATCGGGGGAATCCGACTGTCCAATTAAAACAAATGATTGTGAGCGCCGTCGACCATGCTGACGGAATGTGATTTCTGCCCAGTGCTCTAAACGTCAAAGTGAAGTAATTAAAAAAAAGGACGGATAAACGACAGGAGTAACAATGACTCCCTCGTGGTGCGGCTATCGCAGTGCGGCTATTGCGTGGTCTTGTGCGCCTCAACTGGCATGGACCGGCGGAATCATCATCAGCATAGGCCTGGTTACGCCTACTGCAGGGCAAAGGCCTCTCCCATACATCTCCAACAACCCCGATCATGTACTAAGTGTGGCCATGTCTTCCCTGCAAACTTCTGAATCTCATGCGCCCGCCTAACTTTCTGCCGCCCTCTGCTAAGCTTCTCTTCCCTTGGAATCCATTCCGTAACCCTCAATGACCATCGGTTATCTTCCCTCCTCATTGCTTATCCTGCCCATGCCCCTTTCTTTTTCTTGATTTCAACTAAGATGTCATTAAGTCGCGTTTGTTCCCCCACCCAATCTGCTCTTTTCTTATCCTTGAACGTTACACCTATCATTCTTCTTTCCATAGCTCGTTGTGTCGTCCTCAATATGAGCAGAACCCTTTTCGTAAGCCTCAAGGTTTCTGCCCCATAGGTGAGTGCTGGTAAGACACAGGTATTATATACTTTCCTCTTGAGGGGATAACGGCAACCTGCTATTCATCATCTGAGAATGCCTGCCAAACGCACCCCAGCCCATTCTTGTTCTTCTGAATATTTCTGTCTTATGATCCGCATCCGCTGTCACTACCTGACCTAAGTTGGTGTATTCCCTTACGACTTCCAGTGCCTCGCTGCCTATTGTAAATTGCGGTTTTCTTCGGAGACTGTTAAGCATTACTTTAGTTTCCTGCAGATTAATTTTTAGACCCACTCTTCTGCTTTGCCTATCCAGGTCACTGAACATGCATTGCAATTGGTCCCCTGAGGTACTAAGCAAGGCAATGTCATCAGCGAATCGCGAGTTACCAAGCTATTCTCGATTAACTTTTATCCCCAATTCTTCCCAATCCATGTCTCTGAATACCTCCTGTAAAATAAAATGCCCAAATAAAACAAAGCATTTTGGGGGCCGTTGACCGTGCTGACGCAGTGTGATTTCTGCACAGTGCTCTAAATGTCAAAGTGAAAAAATGAAAAAAAGGTGTGGATAAACGACATGAGTAAGAATGACTCCCTTGCAGTGTGCATTCAGCTGTGCCGCTTTGCACTTTCCATTGCGCTTCAACTGGTATAGACCGAGGGAATCCGACTGTCCATTTAAAACAAAGCATTGCGGGGACTTTTGACCATGCTGACGCAATGTGATTTCTGCCCAGTCCCCTATATGTCAACTTGATAAAATCAACAAGGCGTGGGTAAACGAAGGGACTAACAATGACTCCCATGAGGTGCGACTAGAGCAGCACAGCTTTGCACTGTCTGGTGTGGTTTACCTGTCATGCACCGGGGGAATCTCAATGTGCACTTAAAACAAATGATTGTGAAGGCTGTTGCCGATGCTGACACAATGTGATTTCTGCCCAGTGCTATTTAATGTCAACGTGAAGAAATGCAAGAAGGTGTGTATGCGATGAGAGTAACAATGACTCCCTCGAGGTGCGACTAGAGCAGTGCGGCTCTTGCGCAGTCTGCTGCACTCCAACTGACATATATCGGGGGAATCCGACTGTCCATTTAAAACAAATGATTACGCGGGCCGTTCACCATGCTGACGCAATGTGATTTCTGCCTAGTGCTCTAAACGGCAAAGTGATGAAATAAAGAAATGCCTGGATAAAGGACAGGTGTAAGAGTGACTCCTGTGAGGTGCGGCTGGAGCAGTGCAGCTCTTGCGCGGTATGGTACGCCTCAACTGGCATGGACGGGCGGAATTCACTGTCCAAATGAAACAAAGCATTCTGGGAGCCAGTGCTCTAAATGTCAACGTGAAGAAATACAAAAAGGTGGGTATAAAGGACAGGAGTAAGAATGACTCCCGTGCAGAGTTTATTGAGCAGTTTCGCTTTGTGCTATCCATTGTGCTTCATTTGGTATGGACCGGTGGAATCCAACTGTCCATTAAAACAAAGCTTTGCGAAGACTTTTGATCATGCTGACGTAATGTGACTTCTGCCCAGCGCTCTAAATGTCAACGTGAAGAAATTCAACAAGGCATGGCTACAAAAAGCGAGTAACAATGGCTCTCTTGAGGTGCGGCTAGAGCAGTGTGGCGCTTGCGCTGCCTGGTGCGCTTCAACTGGCATGGACCGGGAGAATCCGACTCTCCAAATAAAACAATGCATTTTGAGGGCCGTTGACCATGCTGACGCAATGTGATTTCTGCCCAGGTCTGTAAATGTCAACGTGCAGAAATGAAAAAACAAAGGCGTGGTTAAACGACAGGAGTAAGAATGACTCCCTTGCAGTGTGGATTCAGGAGTGGCGCTTTATGCTATCTGTTGTGCTTCAACTGGCATGGACCGGCTGAAACTGACTGTCCACTTAAAACAAAGCATTGCAAGGAATTTTGACGATGCTGACGCAATGTGATTTGTGCCCAGGGCTCTAAATGTCAATGTGAGGAAATGGAACAAAGCGTGAGTGAAGGACGTTAGTAACAATGACTCCCTTGAGGTGCGGCTAGAACAGTGCTGCTTTGCACTGTCTGGTGTGGTTCAACTGGAATGCACAGGGGGAATCTTACTGTGCTTTTAAAAGATATAATTGCGAGGGCGGTTGACCATTTTTATGCAAGGTGGTTTGTGCCCAGTGCCCTAAATGTCAACCTGAAGAAATAGAACAAGGCGTGGGGGAGCTAAGTGAGTAACAATGACTCCCTTGAGCTGCGGCTAGAGCAGTGCGGCTCTAGCGCTGCCTGGTGCGCTTCAACTGGGATAGATCGGGGTAATCCGACTGTCCATTTAAAACAAATGATTGCGAGGGCCGTTGACCATGCTGACGCAATTTGATTTCTGCCTAGTGCTTTAAACGTGAAATAAATAAATTAAGGAAAGGGCTGGATAAACGACAGGAGTAACTATGACACCCTTTAGGTGCGGCTAGCGCAGTACAGCTCTTGCTCGGTCTGGTGCGAATGAACTGGCATGGACTGACAGAATCCACTGTCCAAATAAAACAAACCATTCTGGGGGCCGTTGAGCATGCTGACGCAGTGTGATTTCTGCACAGTGCTCTAAATGTCGAAGTGAAAAAATGAAAAAAAAGCGTGGATAAAAGACAGGAGTAAGAATGACTCCCTTTCAGTGTGGATTGAGCTGTGCCGCTTTGCACTTTCCGTTGCGCTTCAACTGGTATGGACCGGGAGAATCTGACTGTCCATTG
Source organism: Dermacentor albipictus (assembly GCF_038994185.2). NCBI lineage: Eukaryota > Metazoa > Arthropoda > Arachnida > Ixodida > Ixodidae > Dermacentor > Dermacentor albipictus. Next base: position 2,222,329 of record NW_027225586.1, read on the forward strand.
AAAACAAAGCATTGCGAGGACTTTTGACCATGCTGATGCAATGTGATCTCTGCCTAGTCCCCTATATGTCAACTTGATAAAATCAACAAGGCGTGGGTAAACGAAGAGACTAACAATGACTCCCATGAGGTGCGACTAGAGCAGCACGGCTCTGCACTGTCTGGTGTGGCTTACCTGGCATGCACCGGCGGAATCTCACTGTGCACTTAAAACAAATGATTGTGAAGGCTGTTGCCGATGCTGACACAATGTGATTTCTGCCCAGTGCTATTGAATGTCAACGTGAAGAAATGCAAGAAGGTGTGTGTAAGCTATGAGAGTAACAATGACTCCCTTGAGGTGCGACTAGAACAGTGCAGCTTTTGCACAGTCTGCTGCACTCCAGCTGGCATAGATCGGGGGAATCCGACTGTCCATTTAAAACAAATGATTGCGAGGGCCGTCGACCATGCTGACGCAATGTGATTTCTGCCCAGTGCTCTAAACGTGAAACTGAAGTAAATAAAAAAAGGCATGGATAAACTACAGGAGTCACAATGACTCCCTTGTGGTGCGGCTATCGCAGTGCGGCTCTTGCGTGGTCTTGTGTGCCTCAACTGGCATGGACCGGCGGAATCATCATCAGCATCAGCCTGGTTACGCCTACTGCAGGGCAAAGGCCTCTCCCGTACATCTCCAACAACCCCGATCATGTACTATGTGTGGCCATGTCGTCCCTGCAAACTTCTTAATCTCATGCGCCCGCCTAACTTTCTGCCGCCCTCTGCTAAGCTTCCCTTCCCTTGGAATCCATTCCGTAACCCTTAATGACCATCGGTTATCTTCCCTCCTCATTTCGTATCCTGCCCATGCCCATTTCTTTTTATTGATTTCAACTAAGATGTCATTAACTCGCGTTTGTTCCCTCACCCAATCTGCTCTTTTCTTATCCTTTAACGTTACACGTATCATTCTTCTTTCCATAGCTCGTTGCGTCGTCCTCAATTTGAGCAGAACCTATTTCGTAAGCCTCCAGGTTTCTGCCCCATAGGTGAGTACTGGTAAGACACAGGTATTATATACTTTCCTCTTGAGGGGATAATGGCAACCTGCTAATCATCATCTGAGAATGCCTGCCAAACCCACCCCAGCCCATTCTTGTTCTTCTGAATATTTCTGTCTCATGATCCGCATCCGCTGTCACTACCTGCCGTAAGTTGATGTAATCCCTTACGACTTCTAGTGCCTCGCTGCCAATTGTAAATTGCTGTTTTCTTCCGAGACTGTTAAGCATTACTTTAGTTTCCTGCAGATTAATTTTTAGACCCACTCTTCTGCTTTGCCTATCCAGGTCAGTGAACATGCATTGCAATTGGTCCCCTGAGGTACTAAGGAAGGCAATGTCATCAGCGAATCGCGAGTTACTAAGCTATTCTCGATTAACTTTTATCCCCAAATCTTCCCAATCCATGTCTCTGAATACCTCCTGTAAAATAAAATGCCCAAATAAAACAAAGCATTTTGGGGGCCGTTGACCATGCTGACGCAATGTGATTTCTGCCCAGGTCTGTAAATGTCAACGTGCAGAAATGAAAAAAAGGCGTGGTTAAACGACAGGAGTAAGAATGACTCCCTTGCAGTGTGGATTCAGGAGTGGCGCTTTATGCTATCTGTTGTGCATCAACTGGCATGGACCGGGGGAATCCGACTGTCCATTTAAAACAAAGCATTGCGGGGACTTTTGACCATGCTGACGCAATGTGATTTCTGCCCAGTCCCCTATATGTCAACTTGATAAAATCAACAAGGCGTGGGTAAACGAAGAGACTAACAATGACTCCCATGAGGTGCGGCTAGAGCAGCACAGCTTTGCACTGTCTGGTGTGGTTTACCTGTCATGCACCGGGGGAATCTCACTGTGCACTTAAAACAAATGATTGTGAAGGCTGTTGCCGATGCTGACACAATGTGATTTCTGCCCAGTGCTATTTAATGTCAACGTGAAGAAATGCAAGAAGGTGTGTATGCGATGAGAGTAACAATGACTCCCTCGAGGTGCGACTAGAGCAGTGCGGCTCTTGCGCAGTCTGCTGCACTCCAACTGGCATAGATCGGGGGAATCCGACTGTCCATTTAAAACAAATGATTACGCGGGCCGTTCACCATGCTGACGCAATGTGATTTCTGCCTAGTGCTCTAAACGGCAAAGTGATGAAATAAAGAAATGCCTGGATAAAGGACAGGTGTAAGAGTGACTCCTGTGAGGTGCGGCTGGAGCAGTGCAGGTCTTGCGCGGTATGGTACGCCTCAACTGGCATGGACGGGCGGAATTCACTGTCCAAATGAAACAAAGCATTCTGGGAGCCAGTGCTCTAAATGTCAACGTGAAGAAATGCAAAAAGGTGGGTATAAAGGACAGGAGGAAGAATGACTCCCGTGCAGAGTTTATTGAGCAGTTTCGCTTTGTGCTATCCATTGTGCTTCATTTGGTATGCACCGGTGGAATCCAACTGTCCATTAAAACAAAGCTTTGCGAAGACTTTTGATCATGCTGACGTAATGTGACTTCTGCCCAGTGCCCTAAATGTCAACGTGAAGAAATGCAACAAGGCATGGCTACACAAAGCGAGTAACAATGGCTCTCTTAAGGTGCGGCTAGAGCAGTGTGGCGCTTGCGCTGCCTGGTGCGCTTCAACTGGCATGGACCGGGAGAATCCGACTCTCGAAATAAAACAATGCATTTTGAGGGCCGTTGACCATGCTGATGCAATGTGATTTCTGCCCAGGTCTTTAAATGTCAATGTGCAGAAATGAAAAAAAAGGCGTGGTTAAAGGACAGGAGTAAGAATGACTCCCTTGCAGTGTGGATTCAGGAGTGGCGCTTTATGCTATCTGTTGTGCTTCAACTGGCATGGACCGGCTGAAACTGACTGTCCACTTAAAACAAAGCATTGCAAGGACTTTTGACGATGCTGACGCAATGTGATTTGTGCCCAGGGCTCTAAATGTCAATGTGAGGAAATGGAACAAAGCGTGGGTGAAGGACGTTAGTAACAATGACTCCCTTGAGGTGCGGCTAGAACAGTGCTGCTTTGCACTGTCTGGTGTGGTTCAACTGGAATGCACAGGGGGAATCTTACTGTGCTTTTAAAAGATATAATTGCGAGGGCGGTTGACCATTTTTATGCAAGGTGATTTGTGCCCAGTGCCCTAAATGTCAACCTGAAGAAATAGAACAAGGCGTGGGGGAGCTAAGTGAGTATCAATGACTCCCTTGAGCTGCGGCTAGAGCAGTGCGGCTCTAGCGCTGCCTGGTGCGCTTCAACTGGGATAGATCGGGGTAATCCGACTGTCCATTTAAAACAAATGATTGCGAGGGCCGTTGACCATGCTGACGCAATTTGATTTCTGCCTAGTGCTTTAAACGTGAAATAAATAAATTAAGGAAAGGGCTGGATAAACGACAGGAGTAACTATGACACCCTTTAGGTGCGGCTAGCGCAGTGCAGCTCTTGCGCGGTCTGGTGCGAATGAACTGGCATGGACTGACAGAATCCACTGTCCAAATAAAACAAACCATTCTGGGGGCCGTTGAGCATGCTGACGCAGTGTGATTTCTGCACAGTGCTCTAAATGTCGAAGTGAAAAAATGAAAAAAAAAGCGTGGATAAAAGACAGGAGTAAGAATGACTCCCTTGCAGTGTGGATTGAGCTGTGCCGCTTTGCACTTTCCGTTGCTCTTCAACTGGTATGGACCGGGAGAATCTGACTGTCCATTTAAAACAAAGCATTGCGAGGACTTTTGACCATGCTGATGCAATGTGATCTCTGCCCAGTCCCCTAAATGTCAACGTGATAAAATGCAACAAGGCGAGGGTAAACGAAGAGACTAACAATGACTCCCATGAGGTGGGACTAGAGTAGCGCGGCTTTGCACTGTCTGGTGTGGTTTACCTGGCATGCAACGGGGGAATCTAACTCTGCCATGAAAAGAAATGATTGCGAAGGCCGTTGACCATGCTGACACAATGTGATTTCTGCCCAGTGCTATTTAATGTCAACGTGAAGAAATGCAAAAAAGGTGTGTGTAAGCGATGAGAGTAACAATGACACCCTTGAGGTGTGACTAGAGCAGCGCAGCATTTGCACAGTCTGCTGCACTCCAGCTGGCATAGATCGGGGGAATCCGACTGTCCAATTAAAACAAATGATTGTGAGCGCCGTCGACCATGCTGACGGAATGTGATTTCTTCCCAGTGCTCTAAACGTCAAAGTGAAGTAATTAAAAAAAAGGACGGATAAACGACAGGAGTAACAATGACTCCCTCGTGGTGCGGCTATCGCAGTGCGGCTATTGCGTGGTCTTGTGCGCCTCAACTGGCATGGACCGGCGGAATCATCATCAGCATAGGCCTGGTTACGCCTACTGCAGGGCAAAGGCCTCTCCCATACATCTCCAACAACCCCGATCATGTACTAAGTGTGGCCATGTCGTCCCTGCAAACTTCTGAATCTCATGCGCCCGCCTAACTTTCTGCCGCCCTCTGCTAAGCTTCTCTTCCCTTGGAATCCATTCCGTAACCCTCAATGACCATCGGTTATCTTCCCTCCTCATTGCGTATCCTGCCCATGCCCCTTTCTTTTTCTTGATTTCAACTAAGATTTCATTAAGTCGCGTTTGTTCCCTCACCCAATCTGCTCTTTTCTTATCCTTGAACGTTACACCTATCATTCTTCTTTCCATAGCTCGTTGTGTCGTCCTCAATATGAGTAGAACCCTTTTCGTAAGCCTCAAGGTTTCTGCCCCATAGGTGAGTGCTGGTAAGACACAGGTATTATATACTTTCCTCTTGAGGGGATAACGGCAACCTGCTATTCATCATCTGAGAATGCCTGCCAAACGCACCGCAGCCCATTCTTGTTCTTCTGAATATTTCTGTCTTATGATCCGTATCCGCTGTCACTACCTGACCTAAGTTGGTGTATTCCCTTACGACTTCCAGTGCCTCGCTGCCTATTGTAAATTGCGGTTTTCTTCGGAGACTGTTAAGCATTACTTTAGTTTCCTGCAGATTAATTTTTAGACCCACTCTTCTGCTTTGCCTATCCAGGTCACTGAACATGCATTGCAATTGGTCCCCTGAGGTACTAAGCAAGGCAATTTCATCAGCGAATCGCGAGTTACCAAGCTATTCTCGATTAACTTTTATCCCCAATTCTTCCCAATCCATGTCTCTGAATACCTCCTGTAAAATAAAATGCCCAAATAAAACAAAGCATTTTGGGGGCCGTTGACCGTGCTGACGCAGTGTGATTTCTGCACAGTGCTCTAAATGTCAAAGTGAAAAAATGAAAAAAAGGTGTGGATAAACGACATGAGTAAGAATGACTCCCTTGCAGTGTGCATTCAGCTGTGCCGCTTTGCACTTTCCATTGCGCTTCAACTGGTATAGACCGGGGGAATCCGACTGTCCATTTAAAACAAAGCATTGCGGGGACTTTTGACCATGCTGACGCAATGTGATTTCTGCCCAGTCCCCTATATGTCAACTTGATAAAATCAACAAGGCGTGGGTAAACGAAGGGACTAACAATGACTCCCATGAGGTGCGACTAGAGCAGCACAGCTTTGCACTGTCTGGTGTGGTTTACCTGTCATGCACCGGGGGAATCTCACTGTGCACTTAAAACAAATGATTGTGAAGGCTGTTGCCGATGCTGACACAATGTGATTTCTGCCCAGTGCTATTTAATGTCAACGTGAAGAAATGCAAGAAGGTGTGTATGCGATGAGAGTAACAATGACTCCCTCGAGGTGCGACTAGAGCAGTGCGGCTCTTGCGCAGTCTGCTGCACTCCAACTGGCATAGATCGGGGGAATCCGACTGTCCATTTAAAACAAATGATTACGCGGGCCGTTCACCATGCTGACGCAATGTGATTTCTGCCTAGTGCTCTAAACGGCAAAGTGATGAAATAAAGAAATGCCTGGATAAAGGACAGGTGTAAGAGTGACTCCTGTGAGGTGCGGCTGGAGCAGTGCAGCTCTTGCGCGGTATGGTACGCCTCAACTGGCATGGACGGGCGGAATTCACTGTCCAAATGAAACAAAGCATTCTGGGAGCCAGTGCTCTAAATGTCAACGTGAAGAAATGCAAAAAGGTGGGTATAAAGGACAGGAGTAAGAATGACTCCCGTGCAGAGTTTATTGAGCAGTTTCGCTTTGTGCTCTCCATTGTGCTTCATTTGGTATGGACCGGTGGAATCCAACTGTCCATTAAAACAAAGCTTTGCGAAGACTTTTGATCATGCTGACGTAATGTGACTTCTGCCCAGCGCTCTAAATGTCAACGTGAAGAAATGCAACAAGGCATGGCTACACAAAGCGAGTAACAATGGCTCTCTTGAGGTGCGGCTAGAGCAGTGTGGCGCTTGCGCTGCCTGGTGCGCTTCAACTGGCATGGACCGGGAGAATCCGACTCTCCAAATAAAACAATGCATTTTGAGGGCCGTTGACCATGCTGACGCAATGTGATTTCTGCCCAGGTCTGTAAATGTCAACGTGCAGAAATGAAAAAAAAAGGCGTGGTTAAACGACAGGAGTAAGAATGACTCCCTTGCAGTGTGGATTCAGGAGTGGCGCTTTATGCTATCTGTTGTGCTTCAACTGGCATGGACCGGCTGAAACTGACTGTCCACTTAAAACAAAGCATTGCAAGGACTTTTGACGATGCTGACGCAATGTGATTTGTGCCCAGGGCTCTAAATGTCAATGTGAGGAAATGGAACAAAGCGTGAGTGAAGGACGTTAGTAACAATGACTCCCTTGAGGTGCGGCTAGAACAGTGCTGCTTTGCACTGTCTGGTGTGGTTCAACTGGAATGCACAGGGGGAATCTTACTGTGCTTTTAAAAGATATAATTGCGAGGGCGGTTGACCATTTTTATGCAAGGTGATTTGTGCCCAGTGCCCTAAATGTCAACCTGAAGAAATAGTACAAGGCGTGGGGGAGCTAAGTGAGTAAAAATGACTCCCTTGAGCTGCGGCTAGAGCAGTGGGGCTCTAGCGCTGCCTGGTGCGTTTCAACTGGGATAGATCGGGGTAATCCGACTGTCCATTTAAAACAAATGATTGCGAGGGCCGTTGACCATGCTGACGCAATTTGATTTCTGCCTAGTGCTTTAAACGTGAAAGAAATAAATTAAGGAAAGGGCTGGATAAACGACAGGAGTAACTATGACACCCTTTAGGTGCGGCTAGCGCAGTACAGCTCTTGCGCGGTCTGTTGCGAATGAACTGGCATGGACTGACAGAATCCACTGTCCAAATAAAACAAACCATTCTGGGGGCCGTTGAGCATGCTGACGCAGTGTGATTTCTGCACAGTGCTCTAAATGTCGAAGTGAAAAAATGAAAAAAAAAAGCGTGGATAAAAGACAGGAGTAAGAATGACTCCCTTGCAGTGTGGATTGAGCTGTGCCGCTTTGCACTTTCCGTTGCGCTTCAACTGGTATGGACCGGGAGAATCTGACTGTCCATTGAAAACAAAGCATTGCGAGCACTTTTGACCATGCTGATGCAATGTGATCTCTGCCCAGTCCCCTATATGTCAACTTGATAAAATCAACAAGACGTGGGTAAACGAAGAGACTAACAATGACTCCCATGAGGTGCGACTAGAGCAGCACGGCTCTGCACTGTCTGGTGTGGCTTACCTGGCATGCACCGGGGGAATCTCACTGTGCACTTAAAACAAATGATTGTGAAGGCTGTTGCCGATGCTGACACAATGTGATTTCTGCCCAGTGCTATTTAATGTCAACGTGAAGAAATGCAAAAAGGTGTGTGTAAGCTATGAGAGTAACAATGACTCCTTTGAGGTGCGACTAGAACAGTGCAGCTTTTGCACAGTCTGCTGCACTCCAGCTGGCATAGATCGGGGGAATCCGACTGTCCATTTAAAACAAATGATTGCGAGGGCCGTCGACCATGCTGACGCAATGTGATTTCTGCCCAGTGCTCTAAACGTGAAACTGAATAAATAAAAAAGGCATGGATAAACTACAGGAGTCACAATGACTCCCTTGTGGTGCGGCTATCGCAGTGCGGCTCTTGCGTGGCCTTGTGTGCCTCAACGGGTGGACCGGCGGAATCATCATCAGCATCAGCCTGGTTACGCCTACTGCAGGGCAAAGGCCTCTCCCGTACATCTCCAACAACCCCGATCATGTACTATGTGTGGCCATGTCGTCCCTGCAAACTTCTTAATCTCATGCGCCCGCCTAACTTTCTGCCGCCCTCTGCTAAGCTTCCCTTCCCTTGGAATCCATTCCGTAACCCTTAATGACCATCGGTTATCTTCCCTCCTCATTTCGTATCCTGCCCATGCCCATTTCTTTTTCTTGATTTCAACTAAGATGTCATTAACTCGCGTTTGTTCCCTCACCCAATCTGCTCTTTTCTTATCCTTTAACGTTACACCTATCATTCTTCTTTCCATAGCTCGTTGCGTCGTCCTCAATTTGAGCAGAACCTATTTCGTAAGCCTCCAGGTTTCTGCCCCATAGGTGAGTACTGGTAAGACACAGGTATTATATACTTTCCTCTTGAGGGGATAATGGCAACCTGCTAATCATCATCTGAGAATGCCTGCCAAACCCACCCCAGCCCATTCTTGTTCTTCTGAATATTTCTGTCTCATGATCCGCATCCGCTGTCACTACCTGCCCTAAGTTGATGTAATCCCTTACGACTTCTAGTGCCTCGCTGCCAATTGTAAATTGCTGTTTTCTTCCGAGACTGTTAAGCATTACTTTAGTTTCCTGCAGATTAATTTTTAGACCCACTCTTCTGCTTTGCCTATCCAGGTCAGTGAACATGCATTGCAATTGGTCCCCTGAGGTACTAAGGAAGGCAATGTCATCAGCGAATCGCGAGTTACTAAGCTATTCTCGATTAACTTTTATCCCCAAATCTTCCCAATCCATGTCTCTGAATACCTCCTGTAAAATAAAATGCCCAAATAAAACAAAGCATTTTGGGGGCCGTTGACCATGCTGACGCAATGTGATTTCTGCCCAGGTCTGTAAATGTCAACGTGCAGAAATGAAAAAAAGGCGTGGTTAAACGACAGGAGTAAGAATGACTCCCTTGCAGTGTGGATTCAGGAGTGGCGCTTTATGCTATCTGTTGTGCATCAACTGGCATGGACCGGGGGAATCCGACTGTCCATTTAAAACAAAGCATTGCGGGGACTTTTGACCATGCTGACGCAATGTGATTTCTGCCCAGTCCCCTATATGTCAACTTGATAAAATCAACAAGGCGTCGGTAAACGAAGAGACTAACAATGACTCCCATGAGGTGCGACTAGAGCAGCACAGCTTTGCACTGTCTGGTGTGGTTTACCTGTCATGCACCGGGGGAATCTCACTGTGCACTTAAAACAAATGATTGTGAAGGCTGTTGCCGATGCTGACACAATGTGATTTCTGCCCAGTGCTATTTAATGTCAACGTGAAGAAATGCAAGAAGGTGTGTATGCGATGAGAGTAACAATGATTCCCTCGAGGTGCGACTAGAGCAGTGCGGCTCTTGCGCAGTCTGCTGCACTCCAACTGGCATAGATCGGGGGAATCCGACTGTCCATTTAAAACAAATGATTACGCGGGCCGTTCACCATGCTGACGCAATGTGATTTCTGCCTAGTGCTCTAAACGGCAAAGTGATGAAATAAAGAAATGCCTGGATAAAGGACAGGTGTAAGAGTGACTCCTGTGAGGTGCGGCTGGAGCAGTGCAGGTTTTGCGCGGTATGGTACGCCTCAACTGGCATGGACGGGCGGAATTCACTGTCCAAATGAAACAAAGCATTCTGGGAGCCAGTGCTCTAAATGTCAACGTGAAGAAATGCAAAAAGGTGGGTATAAAGGACAGGAGTAAGAATGACTCCCGTGCAGAGTTTATTGAGCAGTTTCGCTTTGTGCTATCCATTGTGCTTCATTTGGTATGGACCGGTGGAATCCAACTGTCCATTAAAACAAAGCTTTGCGAAGACTTTTGATCATGCTGACGTAATGTGACTTCTGCTCAGCGCTCTAAATGTCAACGTGAAGAAATGCAACAAGGCATGGCTACACAAAGCGAGTAACAATCGCTCTCTTGAGGTGCGGCTAGAGCAGTGTGGCGCTTGCGCTGCCTGGTGCGCTTCAACTGGCATGGACCGGGAGAATCCGACTCTCCAAATAAAACAATGCATTTTGAGGGCCGTTGACCATGCTGACGCAATGTGATTTCTGCCCAGGTCTGTAAATGTCAACGTGCAGAAATGAAAAAAAGGTGTGGATAAACGACATGAGTAAGAATGACTCCCTTGCAGTGTGCATTCAGCTGTGCCGCTTTGCACTTTCCATTGCGCTTCAACTGGTATAGACCGGGGGAATCCGACTGTCCATTTAAAACAAAGTATTGCGGGGACTTTTGACCATGCTGACGCAATGTGATTTCTGCCCAGTCCCCTATATGTCAACTTGATAAAATCAACAAGGCGTGGGTAAACGAAGAGACTAACAATGACTCCCATTAGGTGCGACTAGAGCAGCACAGCTTTGCACTGTCTGGTGTGGTTTACCTGTCATGCACCGGGGGAATCTCACTGTGCACTTAAAACAAATGATTGTGAAGGCTGTTGCTGATGCTGACACAATGTGATTTCTGCCCAGTGCTATTTAATGTCAACGTGAAGAAATGCAAGAAGGTGTGTATGCGATGAGAGTAACAATGACTCCCTCGAGGTGCGACTAGAGCAGTGCGGCTCTTGCGCAGTCTGCTGCACTCCAACTGGCATAGATCGGGGGAATCCGACTGTCCATTTAAAACAAATGATTACGCGGGCCGTTCACCATGCTGACGCAATGTGATTTCTGCCTAGTGCTCTAAACGGCAAAGTGATGAAATAAAGAAATGCCTGGATAAAGGACAGGTGTAAGAGTGACTCCTGTGAGGTGCGGCTGGAGCAGTGCAGCTCTTGCGCGGTATGGTACGCCTCAACTGGCATGGACGGGCGGAATTCACTGTCCAAATGAAACAAAGCATTCTGGGAGCCAGTGCTCTAAATGTCAACGTGAAGAAATGCAAAAAGGTGGGTATAAAGGACAGGAGTAAGAATGACTCCCGTGCAGAGTTTATTGAGCAGTTTCGCTTTGGGCTATCCATTGTGCTTCATTTGGTATGGACCGGTGGAATCCAACTGTCCATTAAAACAAAGCTTTGCGAAGACTTTTGATCATGCTGACGTAATGTGACTTCTGCCCAGCGCTCTAAATGTCAACGTGAAGAAATGCAACAAGGCATGGCTACACAAAGCGAGTAACAATGGCCCTCTTGAGGTGCGGCTAGAGCAGTGAGGCGCTTGCGCTGCCTGGTGCGCTTCAACTGGCATGGACCGGGAGAATCCGACTCTCCAAATAAAACAATGCATTTTGAGGGCCGTTGACCATGCTGACGCAATGTGATTTCTGCCCAGGTCTGTAAATGTCAACGTGCAGAAATGAAAAAAAAAGGCGTGGTTAAACGACAGGAGTAAGAATGACTCCCTTGCAGTGTGGATTCAGGAGTGGCGCTTTATGCTATCTGTTGTGCTTCAACTGGCATGGACCGGCTGAAACTGACTGTCCACTTAAAACAAAGCATTGCAAGGACTTTTGACGATGCTGACGCAATGTGATTTGTGCCCAGGGCTCTAAATGTCAATGTGAGGAAATGGAACAAAGCGTGGGTGAAGGACGTTAGTAACAATGACTCCCTTGAGGTGCGGCTAGAACAGTGCTGCTTTGCACTGTCTGGTGTGGTTCAACTGGAATGCACAGGGGGAATCTTACTGTGCTTTTAAAAGATATAATTGCGAGGGCGGTTGACCATTTTTATGCAAGGTGATTTGTGCCCAGTGCCCTAAATGTCAACCTGAAGAAATAGAACAAGGCGTGGGGGAGCTAAGTGAGTAACAATGACTCCCTTGAGCTGCGGCTAGAGCAGTGCGGCTCTAGCGCTGCCTGGTGCGCTTCAACTGGGATAGATCGGGGTAATCCGACTGTCCATTTAAAACAAATGATTGCGAGGGCCGTTGACCATGCTGACGCAATTCGATTTCTGCCTAGTGCTTTAAACGTGAAATAAATAAATTAAGGGAAGGGCTGGATAAACGACAGGAGTGACTATGACACCCTTTAGGTGCGGCTAGCGCAGTGCAGCTCTTGCGCGGTCTGGTGCGAATGAACTGGCATGGACTGACAGAATCCACTGTCCAAATAAAACAAACCATTCTGGGGGCCGTTGAGCATGCTGACGCAGTGTGATTTCTGCACAGTGCTCTAAATGTCGAAGTGAAAAAATGAAAAAAAAGCGTGGATAAAAGACAGGAGTAAGAATGACTCCCTTGCAGTGTGGATTGAGCTGTGCCGCTTTGCACTTTCCGTTGCGCTTCAACTGGTATGGACCGGGAGAATCTGACTGTCCATTTAAAACAAAGCATTGCGAGGACTTTTGACCATGCTGATGCAATGTGATCTCTGCCAAGTCCCCTATATGTCAACTTGATAAAATCAACAAGGCGAGGGTAAACGAAGAGACTAACAATGACTCCCATGAGGTGCGACTAGAGCAGCACGGCTCTGCACTGTCTGGTGTGGCTTACCTGGCATGCACCGGGGGAATCGCACTGTGCACTTAAAACAAATGATTGTGAAGGCTGTTGCCGATGCTGACGCAATGTGATTTCTGCCTAGTGCTCTAAACGGCAAAGTGATGAAATAAAGAAATGCCTGGATAAAGGACAGGTGTAACAGTGACTCCTGTGAGGTGCGGCTGGAGCAGTGCAGCTCTTGCGCGGTATGGTACGCCTCAACTGGCATGGACGGGCGGAATTCACTGTCCAAATGAAACAAAGCATTCTGGGAGCCAGTGCTCTAAATGTCAACGTGAAGAAATGCAAAAAGGTGGGTATAAAGGACAGGAGTAAGAATGACTCCCGTGCAGAGTTTATTGAGCAGTTTCGCTTTGTGCTATCCATTGTGCTTCATTTGGTATGGACCGGTGGAATCCAACTGTCCATTAAAACAAAGCTTTGCGAAGACTTTTGATCATGCTGACGTAATGTGACTTCTGCCCAGCGCTCTAAATGTCAACGTGAAGAAATGCAACAAGGCATGGCTACACAAAGCGAGTAACAATCGCTCTCTTGAGGTGCGGCTAGAGCAGTGTGGCGCTTGCGCTGCCTGGTGCGCTTCAACTGGCATGGACCGGGAGAATCCGACTCTCCAAATAAAACAATGCATTTTGAGGGCCGTTGACCATGCTGACGCAATGTGATTTCTGCCCAGGTCTGTAAATGTCAACGTGCAGAAATGAAAAAAAGGCGTGGTTAACGACAGGAGTAAGAATGACTCCCTTGCAGTGTGCATTCAGCTGTGCCGCTTTGCACTTTCCATTGCGCTTGAACTGGTATAGACCGGGGGAATCCGACTGTCCATTTAAAACAAAGCATTGCGGGGACTTTTGACCACGCTGACGCAATGTGATTTCTGCCCAGTCCCCTATATGTCAACTTGATAAAATGCAACAAGGCGTGGGTAAACGAAGAGACTAACAATGACTCCCATGAGGTGCTACTAGAGCAGCACAGGTCTGCACTGTCTAGTGTGGCTTACCTGGCATGCACCGCGGGAATCTCACTGTGCACTTAAAACAAACGATTGTGAAGGCTGTTGCCGATGCTGACACTATGTGATTTCTGCCCAGTGCTATTTAATGTCAACGTGAAGAAATGCAAGAAGGTGTGAATGCGATGAGAGTAACAATGACTCCCGCGAGGTGCGACTAGAGCAGTGCGGCTCTTGCGCAGTCTGCTGCACTCCAACTGGCATAGATCGGGGGAATCCGACTGTCCATTTAAAACAAATAATTGCGCGGGCCGTTCACCATGCTGACGCAATGTGATTTCTGCCTAGTGCTATAAACGGCAAAGTGATGAAATAAAGAAATGCCTGGATAAAGGACAGGTGTAAGAGTGACTCCTGTGAGGTGCGGCTGGAGCAGTTCAGCTCTTGCGCGGTATGGTACGCCTCAACTGGCATGGACGGGCGGAATTCGCTGTCCAAATGAAACAAAGCATTCTGGGAGCCAGTGCTCTAAATGTCAACGTGAAGAAATGCAAAAAGGTGGGTATAAAGGACAGGAGTAAGAATGACTCCCGTGCAGAGTTTATTGAGCAGTTTCGCTTTGTGCTATCCATTGTGCTTCATTTGGTATGGACCGGTGGAATCCAACTGTCCATTAAAACAAAGCTTTGCGAAGACTTTTGATCATGCTGATGTAATGTGACTTCTGCCCAGCGCTCTAAATGTCAACGTGAAGAAATGCAACAAGGCATGGCTACACAACGCGAGTAACAATGGCTCTCTTGAGGTGCGGCTAGAGCAGTGTGGCGCTTGCGCTGCCTGGTGCGCTTCAACTGGCATGGACCGGGAGAATCCGACTCTCCAAATAAAACAATGCATTTTGAGGGCCGTTGACCATGCTGACGCAATGTGATTTCTGCCCAGGTCTGTAAATGTCAACGTGCAGAAATGAAAAAAAGGCGTGGTTAAACGACAGGAGTAAGAATGACTCCCTTGCAGTGTGGATTCAGGAGTGGCGCTTTATGCTATCTGTTGTGCTTCAACTGGCATGGACCGGCTGAAACTGACTGTCCACTTAAAACAAAGCATTGCAAGGACTTTTGACGATGCTGACACAATGTGATTTGTGCCCAGGGCTCTAAATGTCAATGTGAGGAAATGGAACAAAGCGTGGGTGAAGGACGTTAGTAACAATGACTCCCTTAAGGTGCTGCTAGAACAGTGCTGCTTTGCACTGTCTGGTGTGGTTCAACTGGAATGCACAGGGGGAATCTTACTGTGCTTTTAAAAGATATAATTGCGAGGGCGGTTGACCATTTTTATGCAAGGTGATTTGTGCCCAGTGCCCTAAATGTCAACCTGAAGAAATAGAACAAGGCGTGGGGGAGCTAAGTGAGTAACAATGACTCCCTTGAGCTGCGACTAGAGCAGTGCGGCTCTAGCGCTGCTTGTGCGCTTCAACTGGGATAGATCGGGGTAATCCGACTGTCCATTTAAAACAAATGATTGCGAGGGCCGTTGACCATGCTGACGCAATTTGATTTCTGCCTAGTGCTTTAAACGTGAAATAAATAAATTAAGGAAAGGGCTGGATAAACGACAGGAGTAACTATGACACCTTTTAGGTGCGGCTAGCGCAGTGCAGCTCTTGCGCGGTCTGGTGCGAATGAACTGGCATGGACTGACAGAATCCACTGTCCAAATAAAACAAACCATTCTGGGGGCCGTTGAGCATGCTGACGCAGTGTGATTTCTGCACAGTGCTCTAAATGTCGAAGTGAAAAAATGAAAAAAAAAGCGTGGATAAAAGACAGGAGTAAGAATGACTCCCTTGCAGTGTGGATTGAGCTGTGCCGCTTTGCACTTTCCGTAGCGCTTCAACTGGTATGGACCGGGAGAATCTGACTGTCCATTTAAAACAAAGCATTGCGAGGACTTTTGACCATGCTGATGCAATGTGATCTCTGCCCAGTCCCCTAAATGTCAACGTGATAAAATGCAACAAGGCGAGGGTAAACGAAGAGACTAACAATGACTCCCATGAGGTGGGACTAGAGTAGCGCGGCTTTGCACTGTCTGGTGTGGTTTACCTGGCATGCAACAGGGGAATCTAACTCTGCCATGAAAAGAAATGATTGCGAAGGCCGTTGACCATGCTGACACAATGTGATTTCTGCCCAGTGCTATTTAATGTCAACGTGAAGAAATGCAAAAAAGGTGTGTGTAAGCGATGAGAGTAACAATGACACCCTTGAGGTGTGACTAGAGCAGCGCAGCATTTGCACAGTCTGCTGCACTCCAGCTGGCATAGATCGGGGGAATCCGACTGTCCAATTAAAACAAATGATTGTGAGCGCCGTCGACCATGCTGACGGAATGTGATTTCTGCCCAGTGCTCTAAACGTCAAAGTGAAGTAATTAAAAAAAAGGACGGATAAACGACAGGAGTAACAATGACTCCCTCGTGGTGCGGCTATCGCAGTGCGGCTATTGCGTGGTCTTGTGCGCCTCAACTGGCATGGACCGGCGGAATCATCATCAGCATAGTCCTGGTTACGCCTACTGCAGGGCAAAGGCCTCTCCCATACATCTCCAACAACCCCGATCATGTACTAAGTGTGGCCATGTCGTCCCTGCAAACTTCTGAATCTCATGCGCCCGCCTAACTTTCTGCCGCCCTCTGCTAAGCTTCTCTTCCCTTGGAATCCATTCCGTAACCCTCAATGACCATCGGTTATCTTCCCTCCTCATTGCGTATCCTGCCCATGCCCCTTTCTTTTTCTTGATTTCAACTAAGATGTCATTAAGTCGCGTTTGTTCCCTCACCCAATCTGCTCTTTTTTATCCTTGAACGTTACACCTATCATTCTTCTTTCCATAGCTCGTTGTGTCGTCCTCAATATGAGCAGAACCCTTTTCGTAAGCCTCAAGGTTTCCGCCCCATAGGTGAGTGCTGGTAAGACACAGGTATTATATACTTTCCTCTTGAGGGGATAACGGCAACCTGCTATTCATCATCTGAGAATGCCTGCCAAACGCACCCAGCCCATTCTTGTTCTTCTGAATATTTCTGTCTTATGATCCGCATCCGCTGTCACTACCTGACCTAAGTTGGTGTATTCCCTTACGACTTCCAGTGCCTCGCTGCCTATTGTAAATTGCGGTTTTCTTCGGAGACTGTTAAGCATTACTTTAGTTTCCTGCAGATTAATTTTTAGACCCACTCTTCTGCTTTGCCTATCCAGGTCACTGAACATGCGTTGCAATTGGTCCCCTGAGGTACTAAGCAAGGCAATGTCATCAGCGAATCGCGAGTTACCAAGCTATTCTCGATTAACTTTTATCCCCAATTCTTCCCAATCCATGTCTCTGAATACCTCCTGTAAAATAAAATGCCCAAATAAAACAAAGCATTTTGGGGGCCGTTGACCGTGCTGACGCAGTGTGATTTCTGCACAGTGCTCTAAATGTCAAAGTGAAAAAATGAAAAAAAGGTGTGGATAAACGACATGAGTAAGAATGACTCCCTTGCAGTGTGCATTCAGCTGTGCCGCTTTGCACTTTCCATTGCGCTTCAACTGGTATAGACCGGGGGAATCCGACTGTCCATTTAAAACAAAGCATTGCGGGGACTTTTGACCATGCTGACGCAATGTGATTTCTGCCCAGTCCCCTATATGTCAACTTGATAAAATCAACAAGGCGTGGGTAAACGAAGGGACTAACAATGACTCCCATGAGGTGCGACTAGAGCAGCACAGCTTTGCACTGTCTGGTGTGGTTTACCTGTCATGCACCGGGGGAATCTCACTGTGCAGGGACTGGGCATGGCAGCATCGACAGAATGCGGAGCACTAATCCGTTTGTCTTCCTTGTGCAGCTGTGTGGCCTTCTTGGGTGTTTCAACGTTGGCTGTCCGGACATCAGCGTGCTGAACCTCTCTGCGCATGTCCATCTTTCAACGCATCAAGACATCGATCAAGAAATACGCCCACCAGCATTGGAATCTTGGCATCCGTATCATCATTCTTCGGCAACACGTTCTGATTGCCAGGAACCTGGACTGCAGGGGGCATTACAGTGCACTCAAGCTATAAATGGGATTCATGCTCGTTTTGCAACCACTGGGCATGGCAGCATCGACAGAATGCGGAGCACTAATCCGTTTGTCTTCCTTGTGCAGCTGTGTGGCCTTCTTGGGTGTTTCAACGTTGGCTGTCCGGACATCAGCGTGCTGAACCTCTCTGCGCATGTCCATCTTTCAACGCATCAAGACATCGATCAAGAAATACGCCCACCAGCATTGGAATCTTGGCATCCGTATCATCATTCTTCGGCAACACGTTCTGATTGCCAGGAACCTGGACTGCAGGGGGCATCACAGTGCACTCAAGCTATAAATGGGATTCATGCTCGTTTTGCAACCACTGGGCATGGCAGCATCGACAGAATGCGGAGCACTAATCCGTTTGTCTTCCTTGTGCAGGTGAGCAAAAAGTATGGAAAATGTTTTCGTTCTAATGACCTATTCCTGTTGGTGCTGCCGTGCCCTCGGCTTTGTTGCTTGCTACAGGTTTTCACATTGTGTCTGAGGAAATTATTATTGTTAGCCGGAGACATTGAATCGAACCCAGGCCCTGACATGACCCGAATTTTACAACAACCTAATGATATTGCAGTCGACATAAAAGATATGAAAGAGAACAGATTACTGAACATAGAGAACAAATTAGATGCCCTGTCCAGGCTTGAGAGCCGAGTAACGTCCTGCCAAGAACAGGTTAGTTGTATGAGTACAACGATTGAAAGGCTTGAAGCAAGGCTTGAGCATCTTGAAAATTATAGTAGGAGGTCAAATCTGATCATATATGGCATCCCAGAAACTGAAGAGGAAACAAATGAATCGCTTGAAGAAACCGTAAACAAAGATATTTTTCATGATATTTTAGGACTCGACCCTATCCCTATTGAGCGGATACATAGGTTAGGTAAACCGGCAATTGACAAAACACGTCCTGTAATCCTAAAGCTTTTAGACAGTAGGCATAAAACTGTGATACTCAAGAACGGAAAGAAACTAAAGGGAAAAGATTATTCAATTGGCGAAGACTTTTCAAAGAACGTTCGTGAACTAAGAAAGAAACTATGGGATAGCGCGAAGCCGAACCGAGATAAAAAAGAAAGGGTTTCCTTGGTGTTTGATAAGTTATATATCAATAATATTCCTTACGTTTGGGACTGCAAAAAAAATGATAAAGTGAGGGTTCAAAAAAACGACGGGATCGGCGCAAGTCGGCCCGTGACGCGAAGTTGTACGCAGTTGCGAAACCGCTCACCGATAAAGTGAGTGGTTCATTTACCTCAGCTTCTTTCTTCACTAAGACAGATAGCTTGTCTTGCCATAGTAACACGGGCCAATCTAGTATAAAAAGCTTGAGAATAGTTAACATTAACGCACGCAGCGTTGCAAACAAGAAAGACTCGCTTGAACTTAAACTGCTGGAGTTCGACCCACACATATCAGTCCTGACGGAAACTTGGTTACATGAGGACTTAGCAGATGACCTGGTATTTCCTCCTCATTATAAAGTTGTTCGCAAGGACAGGACCTCAAGGGGTGGTGGCGTAGCCATTCTCTTAAAAGACTCTGTAGAATGCGACCTTGTATATGATGTTCCTGACCTTGAATGCCTTTGCATAAAAATTTCTTGCTGGGGTCATTCTTTCATCCTGTATGGTTGCTACAGGCCACCAGATGCCGCACCCGACTATCTTATTAAGCTACAACATCACCTGTCTCATTTCCAAAATAAGAAAATACTGTTAATAGGTGACTTCAATCTGCCAGATGTGTGCTGGTACCGCTTACAAGGCGGTGCTAAGTCTGGGAGCAATGCAGACGTTCTGTTTGATGTCATGCTTACTCATGATTTAGCTCAAATTGTAAATCAACCTACTCGTGTACAAGGTTCATCTTCCTCTATACTAGACTTAGTTTTTGCTAGCCGTCAATACTCTATGCATACTGTATCGGTCGAAACAGGCATTTCAGACCATCACCTCGTAAGCGTATCGATAGATTTAGTTAAGTCCCCTTACCACAACAAAAAAGCCAGTCACGTACGTTGTTTCAAGGATTATTCTAGGGCTGATGATGCCGCAGTGATTGATCATATGGAAACTTGTTTATCGAGCTTCGATGATAATGACGATGTCTGCAAGCTGTGGGAGCGATTCGTCGAAATGTGTCAATATTGTCTAAATGCCTTTGTTCCGAATAAACGCAAAAAAGTTCACAAACGCACACCTTGGATGACGCGGAAGATTATTCAACTGAAGCGAAAACTAAAAAGATCTAAGAAAAAAAACCACCAGTTAAGTCAGATTGAAACGCTTAAAAATAATCTTGAACGTGCGGTTCGTGAGTCAAAAGACTTCTACTTTAACACAACATTACCCAGTTTTGTTAAAAATGACCCAAGTAAATTTTGGAACTTCCTGAGTGACAGCAAGAAACATATCTCAAAAATAACAGCGGAGGGAGATACTTTGACTGATCCGATTGACATTGCACGCCATTTTAATTATTTTTTTCACAGCGTATTCTCTGAAGAAGGTGTACAAACTGTACAAAGCGCATCAAATTTTCCTGTATCGGAGGTTGACTTTGTTAGCCTCCCTGGTGTATTTGCTTTGCTTTTAGAACTGAAACCTAAAACTTCTTCTGGTCCTGATAATTTACCCAATGTATTTTTGCGACGCTATGCCGAAATAATTGCGAAGTTTCTTTTTGTGTTGTTTAAAAAATCTCTGCTGTCATCAAAACTTCCGGTTGAATGGAAGACTGCTCGAGTTGTTCCCATCTTTAAAAAAGGTGACTGCACATTACTACAAAATTACCGTCCTATTTCTTTAACTTCCGCATGCTGTAAAATGCTCGAACATATTATTGCTAAACATATTAACAAATTTCTTGAAGAACACTCCATATTAAGCGACTTTCAGCATGGGTTTAGAAAGGGCTATTCTACAATAACACAATTAGTTACAATAGTACACACCTTTGCTAAAACACTGGATATGAATGGTCAAATAGACACCATATTTATGGATTTCAGCAAAGCATTTGATAAAGTTCACCACGAAAAACTGATTCAAAAACTAAAAAACATTAATCTTCCAGACATTTTAATATCGTGGATTCAAGATTACCTCACGAATAGAGTGCAATTTGTTTCAGTCGATGGGTGCAGCTCCAGTTGTCTCCCAGTCACCTCTGGGGTGCCCCAAGGAAGCGTCTTGGGGCCTTTGCTTTTTCAGATTTACATAAATGATATTGTTAATGTGGTTACTCCAGGAACTCATATTCGCTTGTTTGCTGATGATTGTGTCGTTTTCCGTCAAATTACGTGTACTAACGATCAAAATGAACTTGACCAGTGTCTTCGAAATGTTCTTGATTGGTGCAGCGAGTTTTCCATGGTTCTTAACACTGAAAAAACAGTTTCGATGCAAATAACACATAAAAAGAACCCAATTAACCACGTGTATACACTCGGATCATCAACACTAAAGCAGGTTAATAGCTACAAATATCTAGGTGTAACAATCACAAGCCGTCTTTCCTGGAACTCACATATAGATAACATATGCTCCTCTGCATTTAAAAAGCTGTGTTTTCTGAGGCATAAACTAAGAAATTCACCTTCTCACATAAAACTTCTAACGTATAACACTTACATCAGGCCAAAGCTCGAGTATACTTCGGTTGTTTGGGACCCATTCACTAAACTTAACATAGATAAATTAGAAAGGGTTCAAAGAAAAGCTGTTAGGTTTATCTATTCCAAATTTAAAATTACCGACTCCCCCACTGACCTCATGGCGGCTAACAATATTGAAACACTTGAAACGCGAAGAGGAAAATATCGCCTTGAATTTCTTTATTCTTTACTTAACCATAAGTTTGCTTTGGATCCTTCACAGTACATATCCCCTCTAACCACACGTTATACCCGACATCATCACATTCACTCATTGACACCGTATTTTGCGAAAACTGACTGTTTTAAATATTCCTTTTTTCCGCGGACAATATCCGATTGGAACCATGTTATGACATCTTAATAGTTTGCAATATTTGTCTCCTTATTTTTATGTATATTTTTTATGTATATTTCTTTTCATTGTGTTCTGTATCTTTTGAGTTTTAAGAATATATGCC
Source organism: Dermacentor albipictus (assembly GCF_038994185.2). NCBI lineage: Eukaryota > Metazoa > Arthropoda > Arachnida > Ixodida > Ixodidae > Dermacentor > Dermacentor albipictus. The sequence continues at coordinate 2,244,204 of NW_027225586.1, forward strand.
TGTCCTGCTTGGACCCTGAAAAGGGTCTGCAGTATGTACTAAATAAAAAAAATAAAAAATAAATAAAACAAATGATTGTGAAGGCTGTTGCCGATGCTGACACAATGTGATTTCTGCCCAGTGCTATTTAATGTCAACGTGAAGAAATGCAAGAAGGTGTGTATGCGATGAGAGTAACAATGACTCCCTCGACGTGCGACTAGAGCAGTGCGGCTCTTGCGCAGTCTGCTGCACTCAAACTGGCATAGATCGGGGGAATCCGACTGTCCATTTAAAACAAATGATTACGCGGGCCGTTCACCATGCTGACGCAATGTGATTTCTGCCTAGTGCTCTAAACGGCAAAGTGATGAAATAAAGAAATGCCTGGATAAAGGACAGGTGTAAGAGTGACTCCTGTGAGGTGCGGCTGGAGCAGTGCAGCTCTTGCGCGGTATGGTACGCCTCAACTGGCATGGACGGGCGGGATTCACTGTCCAAATGAAACAAAGCATTCTGGGAGCCAGTGCTCTAAATGTCAACGTGAAGAAATGCAAAAAGGTGGGTATAAAGGACAGGAGTAAGAATGACTCCCGTGCAGAGTTTATTGAGCAGTTTCGCTTTGTGCTATCCATTGTGCTTCATTTGGTATGGACCGGTGGAATCCAACTGTCCATTAAAACAAAGCTTTGCGAAGACTTTTGATCATGCTGACGTAATGTGACTTCTGCCCAGCGCTCTAAATGTCAACGTGAAGAAATGCAACAAGGCATGGCTACACAAAGCGAGTAACAATGGCTCTCTTGAGGTGCGGCTAGAGCAGTGTGGCGCTTGCGCTGCCTGGTGCGCTTCAACTGGCATGGACCGGGAGAATCCGACTCTCCAAATAAAACAATGCATTTTGAGGGCCGTTGACCATGCTGACGCAATGTGATTTCTGCCCAGGTCTGTAAATGTCAACGTGCAGAAATGAAAAAAAAGGCGTGGTTAAACGACAGGAGTAAGAATGACTCCCTTGCAGTGTGGATTCAGGAGTGGCGCTTTATGCTATCTGTTGTGCTTCAACTGGCATGGACCGGCTGAAACTGACTGTCCACTTAAAACAAAGCATTGCAAGGACTTTTGACGATGCTGACGCAATGTGATTTGTGCCCAGGGCTCTAAATGTCAATGTGAGGAAATGGAACAAAGCGTGAGTGAAGGACGTTAGTAACAATGACTCCCTTGAGGTGCGGCTAGAACAGTGCTGCTTTGCACTGTCTGGTGTGGTTCAACTGGAATGCACAGGGGGAATCTTACTGTGCTTTTAAAAGGTATAATTGCGAGGGCGGTTGACCATTTTTATGCAAGGTGATTTGTGCCCAGTGCCCTAAATGTCAACCTGAAGAAATAGAACAAGGCGTGGGGGAGCTAAGTGAGTAACAATGACTCCCTTGAGCTGCGGCTAGAGCAGTGCGGCTCTAGCGCTGCCTGGTGCGCTTCAACTGGGATAGATCGGGGTAATCCGACTGTCCATTTAAAACAAATGATTGCGAGGGCCGTTGACCATGCTGACGCAATTTGATTTCTGCCTAGTGCTTTAAACGTGAAATAAATAAATTAGGGAAAGGGCTGGATAAACGACAGGAGTAACTATGACATCCTTTAGGTGCGGCTAGCGCAGTACAGCTCTTGCGCGGTCTGGTGCGAATGAACTGGCATGGACTGACAGAATCCACTGTCCAAATAAAACAAACCATTCTGGGGGCCGTTGAGCATGCTGACGCAGTGTGATTTCTGCACAGTGCTCTAAATGTCGAAGTGAAAAAATGAAAAAAAAAAGCGTGGATAAAAGACAGGAGTAAGAATGACTCCCTTGCAGTGTGGATTGAGCTGTGCCGCTTTGCACTTTCCGTTGCGCTTCAACTGGTATGGACCGGGAGAATCTGACTGTCCATTTAAAACAAAGCATTGCGAGGACTTTTGACCATGCTGATGCAATGTGATCTCTGCCCAGTCCCCTAAATGTCAACGTGATAAAATGCAACAAGGCGAGGGTAAACGAAGAGACTAACAATGACTCCCATGAGGTGGGACTAGAGTAGCGCGGCTTTGCACTGTCTGGTGTGGTTTACCTGGCATGCAACGGGGGAATCTAACTCTGCCATGAAAAGAAATGATTGCGAAGGCCGTTGACCATGCTGACACAATGTGATTTCTGCCCAGTGCTATTTAATGTCAACGTGAAGAAATGCAAAAAAGGTGTGTGTAAGCGATGAGAGTAACAATGACACCCTTGAGGTGTGACTAGAGCAGCGCAGCATTTGCACAGTCTGCTGCACTCCAGCTGGCATAGATCGGGGGAATCCGACTGTCCAATAAAAACAAATGATTGTGAGCGCCGTCGACCATGCTGACGGAATGTGATTTCTGCCCAGTGCTCTAAACGTCAAAGTGAAGTAATTAAAAAAAAGGACGGATAAACGACAGGAGTAACAATGACTCCCTCGTGTTGCGGCTATCGCAGTGCGGCTATTGCGTGGTCTTGTGCGCCTCAACTGGCATGGACCGGCGGAATCATCATCAGCATAGGCCTGGTTACGCCTACTGCAGGGCAAAGGCCTCTCCCATACATCTCCAACAACCCTGATCATGTACTAAGTGTGGCCATGTCGTCCCTGCAAACTTCTGAATCTCATGCGCCCGCCTAACTTTCTGCCGCCCTCTGCTAAGCTTCTCTTCCCTTGGAATCCATTCCGTAACCCTCAATGACCATCGGTTATCTTCCCTCCTCATTGCGTATCCTGCCCATGCCCCTTTCTTTTTCTTGATTTCAACTAAGATGTCATTAAGTCGCGTTTGTTCCCTCACCCAATCTGCTCTTTTCTTATCCTTGAACGTTACACCTATCATTCTTCTTTCCATAGCTCGTTGTGTCGTCCTCAATATGAGCAGAACCCTTTTCGTAAGCCTCAAGGTTTCTGCCCCATAGGTGAGTGCTGGTAAGACACAGGTATTATATACTTTCCTCTTGAGGGGATAACGGCAACCTGCTATTCATCATCTGAGAATGCCTGCCAAACGCACCCCAGCCCATTCTTGTTCTTCTGAATATTTCTGTCTTATGATCCGCATCCGTTGTCACTACCTGACCTAAGTTGGTGTATTCCCTTACGACTTCCAGTGCCTCGCTGCCTATTGTAAATTGCGGTTTTCTTCGGAGACTGTTAAGCATTACTTTAGTTTCCTGCAGATTAATTTTTAAACCCACTCTTCTGCTTTGCCTATCCAGGTCACTGAACATGCATTGCAATTGGTCCCCTGAGGTACTAAGCAAGGCAATGTCATCAGCGAATCGCGAGTTACCAAGCTATTCTCGATTAACTTTTATCCCCAATTCTTCCCAATCCATGTCTCTGAATACCTCCTGTTAAATAAAATGCCCAAATAAAACAAAGCATTTTGGGGGCCGTTGACCGTGCTGACGCAGTGTGATTTCTGCACAGTGCTCTAAATGTCAAAGTGAAAAAATGAAAAAAAGGTGTGGAAAAACGACATGAGTAAGAATGACTCCCTTGCAGTGTGCATTCAGCTGTGCCGCTTTGCACTTTCCATTGCGCTTCAACTGGTATAGACCGGGGGAATCCGACTGTCCATTTAAAACAAAGCATTGCGGGGACTTTTGACCATGCTGACGCAATGTGATTTCTGCCCAGTCCCCTATATGTCAACTTGATAAAATCAACAAGGCGTGGGTAAACGAAGGGATTAACAATGACTCCCATGAGGTGCGACTAGAGCAGCACAGCTTTGCACTGTCTGGTGTGGTTTACCTGTCATGCACCGGGGGAATCTCACTGTGCACTTAAAACAAATGATTGTGAAGGCTGTTGCCGATGCTGACACAATGTGATTTCTGCCCAGTGCTATTTAATGTCAACGTGAAGAAATGCAAGAAGGTGTGTATGCGATGAGAGTAACAATGACTCCCTCGAGGTGCGACTAGAGCAGTGCGGCTCTTGCGCAGTCTGCTGCACTCCAACTGGCATAGATCGGGGGAATCCGACTGTCCATTTAAAACAAATGATTACGCGGGCCGTTCACCATGCTGACGCAATGTGATTTCTGCCTAGTGCTCTAAACGGCAAAGTGATGTAATAAAGAAATGCCTGGATAAAGGACAGGTGTAAGAGTGACTCCTGTGAGGTGCGGCTGGAGCAGTGCAGCTCTTGCGCGGTATGGTACGCCTCAACTGGCATGGACGGGCGGAATTCACTGTCCAAATGAAACAAAGCATTCTGGGAGCCAGTGCTCTAAATGTCAACGTGAAGAAATGCAAAAAGGTGGGTATAAAGGACAGGAGTAAGAATGACTCCCGTGCAGAGTTTATTGAGCAGTTTCGCTTTGTGCTATCCATTGTGCTTCATTTGGTATGGACCGGTGGAATCCAACTGTCCATTAAAACAAAGCTTTGCGAAGACTTTTGATCATGCTGACGTAATGTGACTTCTGCCCAGCGCTCTAAATGTCAACGTGAAGAAATGCAACAAGGCATGGCTACACAAAGCGAGTAACAATGGCTCTCTTGAGGTGCGGCTAGAGCAGTGTGGCGCTTGCGCTGCCTGGTGCGCTTCAACTGGCATGGACCGGGAGAATCCGACTCTCCAAATAAAACAATGCATTTTGAGGGCCGTTGACCATGCTGACGCAATGTGATTTCTGCCCAGGTCTGTAAATGTCAACGTGCAGAAATGAAAAAAAAGGCGTGGTTAAACGACAGGAGTAAGAATGACTCCCTTGCAGTGTGGATTCAGGAGTGGCGCTTTATGCTATCTGTTGTGCTTCAACTGGCATGGACCGGCTGAAACTGACTGTCCACTTAAAACAAAGCATTGCAAGGACTTTTGACGATGCTGACGCAATGTGATTTGTGCCCAGGGCTCTAAATGTCAATGTGAGGAAATGGAACAAAGCGTGAGTGAAGGACGTTAGTAACAATGACTCCCTTGAGGTGCGGCTAGAACAGTGCTGCTTTGCACTGTCTGGTGTGGTTCAACTGGAATGCACAGGGGGAATCTTACTGTGCTTTTAAAAGATATAATTGCGAGGGCGGTTGACCATTTTTATGCAAGGTGATTTGTGCCCAGTGCCCTAAATGTCAACCTGAAGAAATAGAACAAGGCGTGGGGGAGCTAAGTGAGTAACAATGACTCCCTTGAGCTGCGGCTAGAGCAGTGCAGCTCTAGCGCTGCCTGGTGCGCTTCAACTGGGATAGATCGGGGTAATCCGACTGTCCATTTAAAACAAATGATTGCGAGGGCCGTTGACCATGCTGACGCAATTTGATTTCTGCCTAGTGCTTTAAACGTGAAATAAATAAATTAAGGAAAGGGCTGGATAAACGACAGGAGTAACTATGACACCCTTTAGGTGCGGCTAGCGCAGTACAGCTCTTGCGCGGTCTGGTGCGAATGAACTGGCATGGACTGACAGAATCCACTGTCCAAATAAAACAAACCATTCTGGGGGCCGTTGAGCATGCTGACGCAGTGTGATTTCTGCACAGTGCTCTAAATGTCGAAGTGAAAAAATGAAAAAAAAGCGTGGATAAAAGACAGGAGTAAGAATGACTCCCTTGCAGTGTGGATTGAGCTGTGCCGCTTTGCACTTTCCGTTGCGCTTCAACTGGTATGGACCGGGAGAATCTGACTGTCCATTGAAAACAAAGCATTGCGAGGACTTTTGACCATGCTGATGCAATGTGATCTCTGCCCAGTCCCCTATATGTCAACTTGATAAAATCAACAAGGCGTGGGTAAACGAAGAGACTAACAATGACTCCCATGAGGTGCGACTAGAGCAGCACGGCTCTGCACTGTCTGGTGTGGCTTACCTGGCATGCACCGGGGTATCTCACTGTGCACTTAAAACAAATGATTGTGAAGGCTGTTGCCGATGCTGACACAATGTGATTTCTGCCCAGTGCTATTTAATGTCAACGTGAAGAAATGCAAGAAGGTGTGTGTAAGCGATGAGAGTAACAATGACTCCCTTGAGGTGCGACTAGAACAGTGCAGCTTTTGCACAGTCTGCTGCACTCCAGCTGGCATAGATCGGGAGAATCCGACTGTCCATTTAAAAGAAATGATTGCGAAGGCCGTCGACCATGCTGACGCAATGTGATTTCTGCCCAGTGCTCTAAACGTGAAACTGAAGTAAATAAAAAAAGGCACGGATAAACGACAGGAGTAACAATGACTCCCTCGTGGTGCGGCTATCGCAGTGCGGCTCTTGCGTGGTCTTGTGTGCCTCAACTGGCATGGACCGGCGGAATCACCATCAGCATCAGCCTGGTTACGCCTACTGCAGGGCAAAGGCCTCTCCCATACATCTCCAACAACCCCGATCATGTACTAAGTGTGGCCATGTCGTCCCCGCAAATTTCTGAATCTCATGCGCCCGCCTAACTTTCTACCGCCCTCTGCTAAGCTTCTCTTCCCTTGGAATCCATTCCGTAACCCTCAATGACCATCGGTTATCTTCCCTCCTCATTGCGTATCCTGCCCATGCCCCTTTCTTTTTCTTGATTTCAACTAAGATGTCATTAAGTCGCGTTTGTTCCCTCACCCAATCTGCTCTTTTCTTATCCTTGAACGTTACACCTATCATTCTTCTTTCCATAGCTCGTTGTGTCGTCCTCAATATGAGCAGAACCCTTTTCGTAAGCCTCCAGGTTTCTGCCCCATAGGTGAGTACTGGTAAGACACAGGTATTATATACTTTCCTCTTGAGGGGATAATGGCAACCTGCTAATCATCATCTGAGAATGCCTGCCAAACCCACCCCAGCCCATTCTTGTTCTTCTGAATATTTCTGTCTCATGATCCGCATCCGCTGTCACTCCCTGCCCTAAGTTGATGTAATCCCTTACGACTTCTAGTGCCTCGCTGCCAATTGTAAATTGCTGTTTTCTTCCGAGACTGTTAAGCATTACTTTAGTTTCCTGCAGATTAATTTTTAGACCCACTCTTCTGCTTTGCCTATCCAGGTCAGTGAACATGCATTGCAATTGGTCCCCTGAGGTACTAAGGAAGGCAATGTCATCAGCGAATCGCGAGTTACTAAGCTATTCTCGATTAACTTTTATCCCCAAATCTTCCCAATCCATGTCTCTGAATACCTCCTGTAAAATAAAATGCCCAAATAAAACAAAGCATTTTGGGGGCCGTTGACCATGCTGACGCAATGTGATTTCTGCCCAGGTCTGTAAATGTCAACGAGCAGAAATGAAAAAAAGGCGTGGTTAAACGACAGGAGTAAGAATGACTCCCTTGCAGTGTGGATTCAGGAGTGGCGCTTTATGCTATCTGTTGTGCATCAACTGGCATGGACCGGGGGAATCCGACTGTCCATTTAAAACAAAGCATTGCGGGGACTTTTGACCATGCTGACGCAATGTGATTTCTGCCCAGTCCCCTATATGTCAACTTGATAAAATCAACAAGGCGTGGGTAAACGAAGAGACTAACAATGACTCCCATGAGGTGCGACTAGAGCAGCACAGCTTTGCACTGTCTGGTGTGGTTTACCTGTCATGCACCGGGGGAATCTCACTGTGCACTTAAAACAAATGATTGTGAAGGCTGTTGCCGATGCTGACACAATGTGATTTCTGCCCAGTGCTATTTAATGTCAACGTGAAGAAATGCAAGAAGGTGTGTATGCGATGAGAGTAACAATGACTCCCTCGATGTGCGACTAGAGCAGTGCGGCTCTTGCGCAGTCTGCTGCACTCCAACTGGCATAGATCGGGGGAATCCGACTGTCCATTTAAAACAAATGATTACGCGGGCCGTTCACCATGCTGACGCAATGTGATTTCTGCCTAGTGCTCTAAACGGCAAAGTGATGAAATAAAGAAATGCCTGGATAAAGGACAGGTGTAAGAGTGACTCCTGTGAGGTGCGGCTGGAGCAGTGCAGGTCTTGCGCGGTATGGTACGCCTCAACTGGCATGGACGGGCGGAATTCACTGTCCAAATGAAACAAAGCATTCTGGGAGCCAGTGCTCTAAATGTCAACGTGAAGAAATGCAAAAAGGTGGGTATAAAGGACAGGAGTAAGAATGACTCCCGTGCAGAGTTTATTGAGCAGTTTCGCTTTGTGCTATCCATTGTGCTTCATTTGGTATGGACCGGTGGAATCCAACTGTCCATTAAAACAAAGCTTTGCGAAGACTTTTGATCATGCTGACGTAATGTGATCTCTGCCCAGTCCCCTAAATGTCAACGTGATAAAATGCAACAAGGCGAGGGTAAACGAAGAGACTAACAATGACTCCCATGAGGTGGGACTAGAGTAGCGCGGCTTTGCACTGTCTGGTGTGGTTTACCTGGCATGCAACGGGGGAATCTAACTCTGCCATGAAAAGAAATGATTGCGAAGGCCGTTGACCATGCTGACACAATGTGATTTCTGCCCAGTGCTATTTAATGTCAACGTGAAGAAATGCAAAAAAGGTGTGTGTAAGCGATGAGAGTAACAATGACACCCTTGAGGTGTGACTAGAGCAGCGCAGCATTTGCACAGTCTGCTGCACTCCAGCTGGCATAGATCGGGGGAATCCGACTGTCCAATTAAAACAAATGATTGTGAGCGCCGTCGACCATGCTGACGGAATGTGATTTCTGTCCAGTGCTCTAAACGTCAAAGTGAAGTAATTAAAAAAAAGGACGGATAAACGACAGGAGTAACAATGACTCCCTCGTGGTGCGGCTATCGCAGTGCGGCTCTTGCGTGGTCTTGTGTGCCTCAACTGGCATGGACCGGCGGAATCACCATCAGCATCAGCCTGGTTACGCCTACTGCAGGGCAAAGGCCTCTCCCATACATCTCCAACAACCCCGATCATGTACTAAGTGTGGCCATGTCGTCCCCGCAAACTTCTGAATCTCATGCGCCCGCCTAACTTTCTGCCGCCCTCTGCTAAGCTTCTCTTCCCTTGGAATCCATTCCGTAACCCTCAATGACCATCGGTTATCTTCCCTCCTCATTGCGTATCCTGCCCATGCCCCTTTCTTTTTCTTGATTTCAACTAAGATGTCATTAAGTCGCGTTTGTTCCCTCACCCAATCTGCTCTTTTCTTATCCTTGAACGTTACACCTATCATTCTTCTTTCCATAGCTCGTTGTGTCGTCCTCAATATGAGCAGAACCCTTTTCGTAAGCCTCAAGGTTTCTGCCCCATAGGTGAGTGCTGGTAAGACACAGGTATTATATACTTTCCTCTTGAGGGGATAACGGCAACCTGCTATTCATCATCTGAGAATGCCTGCCAAACGCACCCCAGCCCATTCTTGTTCTTCTGAATATTTCTGTCTCATGATCCGCATCCGCTGTCACTACCTGCCCTAAGTTGATGTAATCCCTTACGACTTCTAGTGCCTCGCTGCCAATTGTAAATTGCTGTTTTCTTCCGAGACTGTTAAGCATTACTTTAGTTTCCTGCAGATTAATTTTTAGACCCACTCTTCTGCTTTGCCTATCCAGGTCAGTGAACATGCATTGCAATTGGTCCCCTGAGGTACTAAGGAAGGCAATGTCATCAGCGAATCGCGAGTTACTAAGCTATTCTCGATTAACTTTTATCCCCAAATCTTCCCAATCCATGTCTCTGAATACCTCCTGTAAAATAAAATGCCCAAATAAAACAAAGCATTTTGGGGGCCGTTGACCATGCTGACGCAATGTGATTTCTGCCCAGGTCTGTAAATGTCAACGTGCAGAAATGAAAAAAAGGCGTGGTTAAACGACAGGAGTAAGAATGACTCCCTTGCAGTGTGGATTCAGGAGTGGCGCTTTATGCTATCTGTTGTGCATCAACTGGCATGGACCGGGGGAATCCGACTGTCCATTTAAAACAAAGCATTGCGGGGACTTTTGACCATGCTGACGCAATGTGATTTCTGCCCAGTCCCCTATATGTCAACTTGATAAAATCAACAAGGCGTGGGTAAACGAAGAGACTAACAATGACTCCCATGAGGTACGACTAGAGCAGCACAGCTTTGCACTGTCTGGTGTGGTTTACCTGTCATGCACCGGGGGAATCTCACTGTGCACTTAAAACAAATGATTGTGAAGGCTGTTGCCGATGCTGACACAATGTGATTTCTGCCCAGTGCTATTTAATGTCAACGTGAAGAAATGCAAGAAGGTGTGTATGCGATGAGAGTAACAATGACTCCCTCGAGGTGCGACTAGAGCAGTGCGGCTCTTGCGCAGTCTGCTGCACTCCAACTGGCATAGATCGGGGGAATCCGACTGTCCATTTAAAACAAATGATTACGCGGGCCGTTCACCATGCTGACGCAATGTGATTTCTGCCTAGTGCTCTAAACGGCAAAGTGATGAAATAAAGAAATGCCTGGATAAAGGACAGGTGTAAGAGTGACTCCTGTGAGGTGCGGCTGGAGCAGTGCAGGTCTTGCGCGGTATGGTACGCCTCAACTGGCATGGACGGGCGGAATTCACTGTCCAAATGAAACAAAGCATTCTGGGAGCCAGTGCTCTAAATGTCAACGTGAAGAAATGCAAAAAGGTGGGTATAAAGGACAGGAGTAAGAATGACTCCCGTGCAGAGTTTATTGAGCAGTTTCGCTTTGTGCTATCCATTGTGCTTCATTTGGTATGGACCGGTGGAATCCAACTGTCCATTAAAACAAAGCTTTGCGAAGACTTTTGATCATGCTGACGTAATGTGATCTCTGCCCAGTCCCCTAAATGTCAACGTGATAAAATGCAACAAGGCGAGGGTAAACGAAGAGACTAACAATGACTCCCATGAGGTGGGACTAGAGTAGCGCGGCTTTGCACTGTCTGGTGTGGTTTACCTGGCATGCAACGGGGGAATCTAACTCTGCCATGAAAAGAAATGATTGCGAAGGCCGTTGACCATGCTGACACAATGTGATTTCTGCCCAGTGCTATTTAATGTCAACGTGAAGAAATGCAAAAAAGGTGTGTGTAAGCGATGAGAGTAACAATGACACCCTTGAGGTGTGACTAGAGCAGCGCAGCATTTGCACAGTCTGCTGCACTCCAGCTGGCATAGATCGGGGGAATCCGACTGTCCAATTAAAACAAATGATTGTGAGCGCCGTCGACCATGCTGACGGAATGTGATTTCTGTCCAGTGCTCTAAACGTCAAAGTGAAGTAATTAAAAAAAAGGACGGATAAACGACAGGAGTAACAATGACTCCCTCGTGGTGCGGCTATCGCAGTGCGGCTCTTGCGTGGTCTTGTGTGCCTCAACTGGCATGGACCGGCGGAATCACCATCAGCATCAGCCTGGTTACGCCTACTGCAGGGCAAAGGCCTCTCCCATACATCTCCAACAACCCCGATCATGTACTAAGTGTGGCCATGTCGTCCCCGCAAACTTCTGAATCTCATGCGCCCGCCTAACTTTCTGCCGCCCTCTGCTAAGCTTCTCTTCCCTTGGAATCCATTCCGTAACCCTCAATGACCATCGGTTATCTTCCCTCCTCATTGCGTATCCTGCCCATGCCCCTTTCTTTTTCTTGATTTCAACTAAGATGTCATTAAGTCGCGTTTGTTCCCTCACCCAATCTGCTCTTTTCTTATCCTTGAACGTTACACCTATCATTCTTCTTTCCATAGCTCGTTGTGTCGTCCTCAATATGAGCAGAACCCTTTTCGTAAGCCTCAAGGTTTCTGCCCCATAGGTGAGTGCTGGTAAGACACAGGTATTATATACTTTCCTCTTGAGGGGATAACGGCAACCTGCTATTCATCATCTGAGAATGCCTGCCAAACGCACCCCAGCCCATTCTTGTTCTTCTGAATATTTCTGTCTTATGATCCGCATCCGCTGTCACTACCTGACCTAAGTTGGTGTATTCCCTTACGACTTCCAGTGCCTCGCTGCCTATTGTAAATTGCGGTTTTCTTCGGAGACTGTTAAGCATTACTTTAGTTTCCTGCAGATTAATTTTTAGACCCACTCTTCTGCTTTGCCTATCCAGGTCACTGAACATGCATTGCAATTGGTCCCCTGAGGTACTAAGCAACGCAATGTCATCAGCGAATCGCGAGTTACCAAGCTATTCTCGATTAACTTTTATCACCAATTCTTCCCAATCCATGTCTCTGAATACCTCCTGTAAAATAAAATGCCCAAATAAAACAAAGCATTTTGGGGGCCGTTGACCGTGCTGACGCAGTGTGATTTCTGCACAGTGCTCTAAATGTCAAAGTGAAAAAATGAAAAAAGGTGTGGATAAACGACATGAGTAAGAATGACTCCCTTGCAGTGTGCATTCAGCTGTGCCGCTTTGCACTTTCCATTGCGCTTGAACTGGTATAGACCGGGGGAATCCGACTGTCCATTTAAAACAAAGCATTGCGGGGACTTTTGACCACGCTGACGCAATGTGATTTCTGCCCAGTCCCCTATATGTCAACTTGATAAAATCAACAAGGCGTGGGTAAACGAAGAGACTAACAATGACTCCCATGAGGTGCGACTAGAGCAGCACAGCCTTGCACTGTCTGGTGTGGTTTACCTGTCATGCACCGGGGGAATCTCACTGTGCACTTAAAACAAATGATTGTGAAGGCTGTTGCCGATGCTGACACAATGTGATTTCTGCCCAGTGCTATTTAATGTCAACGTGAAGAAATGCAAGAAGGTGTGTATGCGATGAGAGTAACAATGACTCCCTCGAGGTGCGACTAGAGCAGTGCGGCTCTTGCGCAGTCTGCTGCACTCCAACTGGCATAGATCGGGGGAATCCGACTGTCCATTTAAAACAAATGATTACGCGGGCCGTTCACCATGCTGACGCAATGTGATTTCTGCCTAGTGCTCTAAACGGCAAAGTGATGAAATAAAGAAATGCCTGGATAAAGGACAGGTGTAAGAGTGACTCCTGTGAGGTGCGGCTGGAGCAGTGCAGCTCTTGCGCGGTATGGTACGCCTCAACTGGCATGGACGGGCGGAATTCACTGTCCAAATGAAACAAAGCATTCTGGGAGCCAGTGCTCTAAATGTCAACGTGAAGAAATGCAAAAAGGTGGGTATAAAGGACAGGAGTAAGAATGACTCCCGTGCAGAGTTTATTGAGCAGTTTCGCTTTGTGCTATCCATTGTGCTTCATTTGGTATGGACCGGTGGAATCCAACTGTCCATTAAAACAAAGCTTTGCGAAGACTTTTGATCATCCTGACGTAATGTGACTTCTGCCCAGCGCTCTAAATGTCAACGTGAAGAAATGCAACAAGGCATGGCTACACAAAGCGAGTAACAATGGCCCTCGTGAGGTGCGGCTAGAGCAGTGTGGCGCTTGCGCTGCCTGGTGCGCTTCAACTGGCATGGACCGGGAGAATCCGACTCTCCAAATAAAACAATGCATTTTGAGGGCCGTTGACCATGCTGACGCAATGTGATTTCTGCCCAGGTCTGTAAATGTCAACGTGCAGAAATGAAAAAAAAAGGCGTGGTTAAACGACAGGAGTAAGAATGACTCCCTTGCAGTGTGGATTCAGGAGTGGCGCTTTATGCTATCTGTTGTGCTTCAACTGGCATGGACCGGCTGAAACTGACTGTCCACTTAAAACAAAGCATTGCAAGGACTTTTGACGATGCTGACGCAATGTGATTTGTGCCCAGGGCTCTAAATGTCAATGTGAGGAAATGGAACAAAGCGTGGGTGAAGGACGTTAGTAACAATGACTCCCTTGAGGTGCGGCTAGAACAGTGCTGCTTTGCACTGTCTGGTGTGGTTCAACTGGAATGCACAGGGGGAATCTTACTGTGCTTTTAAAAGATATAATTGCGAGGGCGGTTGACCATTTTTATGCAAGGTGATTTGTGCCCAGTGCCCTAAATGTCAACCTGAAGAAATAGAACAAGGCGTGGGGGAGCTAAGTGAGTAACAATGACTCCCTTGAGCTGCGGCTAGAGCAGTGCGGCTCTAGCGCTGCCTGGTGCGCTTCAACTGGGATAGATCGGGGTAATCCGACTGTCCATTTAAAACGAATGATTGCGAGGGCCGTTGACCATGCTGACGCAATTTGATTTCTGCCTAGTGCTTTAAACGTGAAATAAATAAATTAAGGAAAGGGCTGGATAAACGACAGGAGTGACTATGACACCCTTTAGGTGCGGCTAGCGCAGTGCAGCTCTTGCGCGGTCTGGTGCGAATGAACTGGCATGGACTGACAGAATCGACTGTCCAAATAAAACAAACCATTCTGGGGGCCGTTGAGCATGCTGACGCAGTGTGATTTCTGCACAGTGCTCTAAATGTCGAAGTGAAAAAATGAAAAAAAAAGCGTGGATAAAAGGCAGGAGTAAGAATGACTCCCTTGCAGTGTGGATTGAGCTGTGCCGCTTTGCACTTTCCGTTGCGCTTCAACTGGTATGGACCGGGAGAATCTGACTGTCCATTTAAAACAAAGCATTGCTAGGACTTTTGACCATGCTGATGCAATGTGATCTCTGCCCAGTCCCCTATATGTCAACTTGATAAAATCAACAAGGCGAGGGTAAACGAAGAGACTAACAATGACTCCCATGAGGTGCGACTAGAGCAGCACGGCTCTGCACTGTCTGGTGTGGCTTACCTGGCATGCACCGGGGGAATCTCACTGTGCACCTAAAACAAATGATTGTGAAGGCTGTTGCCGATGCTGACGCAATGTGATTTCTGCCTAGTGCTCTAAACGGCAAAGTGATGAAATAAAGAAATGCCTGGATAAAGGACAGGTGTAACAGTGACTCCTGTGAGGTGCGGCTGGAGCAGTGCAGCTCTTGCGCGGTATGGTACGCCTCAACTGGCATGGACGGGCGGAATTCACTGTCCAAATGAAACAAAGCATTCTGGGAGCCAGTGCTCTAAATGTCAACGTGAAGAAATGCAAAAAGGTGGGTATAAAGGACAGGAGTAAGAATGACTCCCGTGCAGAGTTTATTGAGCAGTTTCGCTTTGTGCTATCCATTGTGCTTCATTTGGTATGTACCGGTGGAATCCAACTGTCCATTAAAACAAAGCTTTGCGAAGATTTTGATCATGCTGACGTAATGTGACTTCTGCCTAGCGCTCTAAATGTCAACGTGAAGAAATGCAACAAGGCATGGCTACACAAAGCGAGTAACAATCGCTCTCTTGAGGTGCGGCTAGAGCAGTGTGGCGCTTGCGCTGCCTGGTGCGCTTCAACTGGCATGGACCGGGAGAATCCGACACTCCAAATAAAACAATGCATTTTGAGGGCCGTTGACCATGCTGACGCAATGTGATTTCTGCCCAGGTCTGTAAATGTCAACGTGCAGAAATGAAAAAAAGGCGTGGTTAAACGACAGGAGTAAGAATGACTCCCTTGCAGTGTGCATTCAGCTGTGCCGCTTTGCACTTTCCATTGCGCTTGAACTGGTATAGACCGGGGGAATCCGACTGTCCATTTAAAACAAAGCATTGCGGGGACTTTTGACCACGCTGACGCAATGTGATTTCTGCCCAGTCCCCTATATGTCAACTTGATAAAATGCAACAAGGCGTGGGTAAACGAAAAGACTAACAATGACTCCCATGAGGTGCGACTAGAGCAGCACAGGTCTGCACTGTCTGGTGTGGCTTACCTGGCATGCACCGCGGGAATCTCACTGTGCACTTAAAACAAACGATTGTGAAGGCTGTTGCCGATGCTGACACTAAGTGATTTCTGCCCAGTGCTATTTAATGTCAACGTGAAGAAATGCAAGAAGGTGTGAATGCGATGAGAGTAACAATGACTCCCGCGAGGTGCGACTAGAGCAGTGCGGCTCTTGCGCAGTCTGCTGCACTCCAACTGGCATAGATCGGGGGAATCCGACTGTCCATTTAAAACAAATAATTGCGCGGGCCGTTCACCATGCTGACGCAATGTGATTTCTGCCTAGTGCTATAAATGGCAAAGTGATGAAATAAAGAAATGCCTGGATAAAGGACAGGTGTAAGAGTGACTCCTGTGAGGTGCGGCTGGAGCAGTGCAGCTCTTGCGCGGTATGGTACGCCTCAACTGGCATGGACGGGCGGAATTCACTGTCCAAATGAAACAAAGCATTCTGGGAGCCAGTGCTCTAAATGTCAACGTGAAGAAATGCAAAAAGGTGGGTATAAAGGACAGGAGTAAGAATGACTCCCGTGCAGAGTTTATTGAGCAGTTTCGCTTTGTGCTATCCATTGTGCTTCATTTGGTATGGACCGGTGGAATCCAACTGTCCATTAAAACAAAGCTTTGCGAAGACTTTTGATCATGCTGACGTAATGTGACTTCTGCCCAGCGCTCTAAATGTCAACGTGAAGAAATGCAACAAGGCATGGCTACACAAAGCGAGTAACAATGGCTCTCTTGAGGTGCGGCTAGAGCAGTGTGGCACTTGCGCTGCCTGGTGCGCTTCAACTGGCATGGACCGGGAGAATCCGACTCTCCAAATAAAACAATGCATTTTGAGGGCCGTTGACCATGCTGACGCAATGTGATTTCTGCCCAGGTCTGTAAATGTCAACGTGAAAATATGAAAAAAAGGCGCGGTTAAACAACAGGAGTAAGAATGACTCCCTTGCAGTGTGGATTCAGGAGTGGCGCTTTATGCTATCTGTTGTGCATCAACTGGCATGGACCGGCTGAAACTGACTGTCCACTTAAAACAAAGCATTGCAAGGACTTTTGACGATGCTGACGCAATGTGATTTGTGCCCAGGGCTCTAAATGTCAATGTGAGGAAATCGAACAAAGCGTGGGTGAAGGACGTTAGTAACAATGACTCCCTTGAGGTGCGGCTAGAACAGTGCTGCTTTGCACTGTCTGGTGTGGTTCAACTGGAATGCACAGGGGGAATCTTACTGTGCTTTTAAAAGATATGATTGCGAGGGCGGTTGACCATTTTTATGCAAGGTGATTTGTGCCCAGTGCCTTAAATGTCAACCTGAAGAAATAGAACAAGGCGTGGCGGAGCTAAGTGAGTAACAATGACTCCCTTGAGCTGCGACTAGAGCAGTGCGGCTCTAGCGCTGCCTGGTGCGCTTCAACTGGGATAGATCGGGGTAATCCGACTGTCCATTTAAAACAAATGATTGCGAGGGTCGTTGACCATGCTGACGCAATTTGATTTCTGCCTAGTGCTTTAAACGTGAAATAAATAAATTAAGGAAAGGGCTGGATAAACGACAGGAGTAACTATGACACCCTTTAGGTGCGGCTAGCGCAGTGCAGCTCTTGCGCGGTCTGGTGCGAATGAACTGGCATGGACTGACAGAATCCACTGTCCAAATAAAACAAACCATTCTGGGGGCCGTTGAGCATGCTGACGCAGTGTGATTTCTGCACAGTGCTCTAAATGTCGAAGTGAAAAAATGAAAAAAAAAGCGTGGATAAAAGACAGGAGTAAGAATGACTCCCTTGCAGTGTGGATTGAGCTGTGCCGCTTTGCACTTTCCGTTGCGCTTCAACTGGTATGGACCGGGAGAATCTGACTGTCCATTTAAAACAAAGCATTGCGAGGACTTTTGACCATGCTGATGCAATGTGATCTCTGCCCAGTCCCCTAAATGTCAACGTGATAAAATGCAACAAGGCGAGGGTAAACGAAGAGACTAACAATGACTCCCATGAGGTGGGACTAGAGTAGCGCGGCTTTGCACTGTCTGGTGTGGTTTACCTGGCATGCAACAGGGGAATCTAACTCTGCCATGAAAAGAAATGATTGCGAAGGCCGTTGACCATGCTGACACAATGTGATTTCTGCCCAGTGCTATTTAATGTCAACGTGAAGAAATGCAAAAAAGGTGTGTGTAAGCGATGAGAGTAACAATGACACCCTTGAGGTGTGACTAGAGCAGCGCAGCATTTGCACAGTCTGCTGCACTCCAGCTGGCATAGATCGGGGGAATCCGACTGTCCAATTAAAACAAATGATTGTGAGCGCCGTCGACCATGCTGACGGAATGTGATTTCTGCCCAGTGCTCTAAACGTCAAAGGGAAGTAACTAAAAAAAAGGACGGATAAACGACAGGAGTAACAATGACTCCCTCGTGGTGCGGCTATCGCAGTGCGGCTATTGCGTGGTCTTGTGCGCCTCAACTGGCATGGACCGGCGGAATCATCATCAGCATAGGCCTGGTTACGCCTACTGCAGGGCAAAGGCCTCTCCCATACATCTCCAACAACCCCGATCATGTACTAAGTGTGGCCATGTCGTCCCTGCAAACTTCTGAATCTCATGCGCCCGCCTAACTTTCTGCCGCCCTCTGCTAAGCTTCTCTTCCCTTGGAATCCATTCCGTAACCCTCAATGACCATCGGTTATCTTCCCTCCTCATTGCGTATCCTGCCCATGCCCCTTTCTTTTTCTTGATTTCAACTAAGATGTCATTGGGTCGCGTTTGTTCCCTCACCCAATCTGCTCTTTTCTTATCCTTGAACGTTACACCTATCATTCTTCTTTCCATAGCTCGTTGTGTCGTCCTCAATATGAGCAGAACCCTTTTCGTAAGCCTCAAGGTTTCTGCCCCATAGGTGAGTGCTGGTAAGACACAGGTATTATATACTTTCCTCTTGAGGGGATAACGGCAACCTGCTATTCATCATCTGAGAATGCCTGCCAAACGCACCCCAGCCCATTCTTGTTCTTCTGAATATTTCTGTCTTATGATCCGCATCCGCTGTCAATACCTGACCTAAGTTGGTGTATTCCCTTACGACTTCCAGTGCCTCGCTGCCTATTGTAAATTGCGGTTTTCTTCGGAGACTGTTAAGCATTACTTTAGTTTCCTGCAGATTAATTTTTAGACCCACTCTTCTGCTTTGCCTATCCAGGTCACTGAACATGCATTGCAATTGGTCCCCTGAGGTACTAAGCAAGGCAATGTCATCAGCGAATCGCGAGTTACCAAGCTATTCTCGATTAACTTTTATCCCCAATTCTTCCCAATCCATGTCTCTGAATACCTCCTGTAAAATAAAATGCCCAAATAAAACAAAGCATTTTGGGGGCCGTTGACCGTGCTGACGCAGTGTGATTTCTGCACAGTGCTCTAAATGTCAAAGTGAAAAAATGAAAAAAAGGTGTGGATAAACGACATGAGTAAGAATGACTCCCTTGCAGTGTGCATTCAGCTGTGCCGCTTTGCACTTTCCATTGCGCTTCAACTGGTATAGACCGGGGGAATCCGACTGTCCATTTAAAACAAATCATTGCGGGAACTTTTGACCATGCTGACGCAATGTGATTTCTGCCCAGTCCCCTGTATGTCAACTTGATAAAATCAACAAGGCGTGGGTAAACGAAGGGACTAACAATGACTCCCATGAGGTGCGACTAGAGCAGCACAGCTTTGCACTGTCTGGTGTGGTTTACCTGTCATGCACCGGGGGAATCTCACTGTGCACTTAAAACAAATGATTGTGAAGGCTGTTGCCGATGCTGACACAATGTGATTTCTGCCCAGTGCTATTTAATGTCAACGTGAAGAAATGCAAGAAGGTGTGTATGCGATGAGAGTAACAATGACTCCCTCGAGGTGCGACTAGAGCAGTGCGGCTCTTGCGCAGTCTGGTGCACTCCAACTGGCATAGATCGGGGGAATCCGACTGTCCATTTAAAACAAATGATTACGCGCGCCGTTCACCATGCTGACGCAATGTGATTTCTGCCTAGTGCTCTAAACGGCAAAGTGATGAAATAAAGAAATGCCTGGATAAAGGACAGGTGTAAGAGTGACTCCTGTGAGGTGCGGCTGGAGCAGTGCAGGTCTTGCGCGGTATGGTACGCCTCAACTGGCATGGACGGGCGGGATTCACTGTCCAAATGAAACAAAGCATTCTGGGAGCCAGTGCTCTAAATGTCAACGTGAAGAAATGCAAAAAGGTGGGTATAAAGGACAGGAGTAAGAATGACTCCCGTGCAGATTTATTGAGCAGTTTCGCTTTGTGCTATCCATTGTGCTTCATTTGGTATGGACCGGTGGAATCCAACTGTCCATTAAAACAAAGCTTTGCGAAGACTTTTGATCATGCTGACGTAATGTGACTTCTGCCCAGCGCCCTAAATGTCAACGTGAAGAAATGCAACAAGGCATGGCTACACAAAGCGAGTAACAATGGCTCTCTTAAGGTGCGGCTAGAGCAGTGTGGCGCTTGCGCTGCCTGGTGCGCTTCAACTGGCATGGACCGGGAGAATCCGACTCTCCAAATAAAACAATGCATTTTGAGGGCCGTTGACCATGCTGACGCAATGTGATTTCTGCCCAGGTCTGTAAATGTCAACGTGCAGAAATGAAAAAAAGGCGTGGTTAAACGACAGGAGTAAGAATGACTCCCTTGCAGTGTGCCTTCAGCTGTGCCGCTTTGCACTTTCCATTGCGCTTGAACTGGTATAGACCGGGGGAATCCGACTGTCCATTTAAAACAAAGCATTGCGGGGACTTTTGACCACGCTGACGCAATGTGATTTCTGCCCAGTCCCCTATATGTCAACTTGATAAAATGCAACAAGGCGTGGGTAAACGAAGAGACTAACAATGACTCCCATGAGGTGCGACTAGAGCAGCACAGGTCTGCACTGTCTGGTGTGGCTTACCTGGCATGCACCGCGGGAATCTCACTGTGCACTTAAAACAAACGATTGTGAAGGCTGTTGCCGATGCTGACACTATGTGATTTCTGCCCAGTGCTATTTAATGTCAACGTGAAGAAATGCAAGAAGGTGTGAATGCGATGAGAGTAACAATGACTCCCGCGAGGTGCGACTAGAGCAGTGCAGCTCTTGCGCAGTCTGCTGCACTCCAACTGGCATAGATCGGGGGAATCCGACTGTCCATTTAAAACAAATAATTGCGCGGGCCGTTCACCATGCTGACGCAATGTGATTTCTGCCTAGTGCTATAAACGGCAAAGTGATGAAATAAAGAAATGCCTGGATAAAGGACAGGTGTAAGAGTGACTCCTGTGAGGTGCGGCTGGAGCAGTGCAGCTCTTGCGCGGTATGGTACGCCTCAACTGGCATGGACGGGCGAAATTCACTGTCCAAATGAAACAAAGCATTCTGGGAGCCAGTGCTCTAAATGTCAACGTGAAGAAATGCAAAAAGGTGGGTATAAAGGACAGGAGTAAGAATGACTCCCGTGCAGAGTTTATTGAGCAGTTTCGCTTTGTGCTATCCATTGTGCTTCATTTGGTATGGACCGGTGGAATCCAACTGTCCATTAAACAAAGCTTTGCGAAGACTTTTGATCATGCTGACGTAATGTGACTTCTGCCCAGCGCTCTAAATGTCAACGTGAAGAAATGCAACAAGGCATGGCTACACAAAGCGAGTAACAATGGCTCTCTTGAGGTGCGGCTAGAGCAGTGTGGCGCTTGCGCTGCCTGGTGCGCTTCAACTGGCATGGACCGGGAGAATCCGACTCTCCAAATAAAACAATGCATTTTGAGGGCCGTTGACCATGCTGACGCAATGTGATTTCTGCCCAGGTCTGTAAATGTCAACGTGCAGAAATGAAAAAAAGGCGTGGTTAAACGACAGGAGTAAGAATGACTCCCTTGCAGTGTGCATTCAGCTGTGCCGCTTTGCACTTTCCGTTGCGCTTCAACTGGTATGGACCGGGAGAATCTGACTGTCCATTTAAAACAAAGCATTGCGAGGACTTTTGACCATGCTGATGCAATGTGATCTCTGCCCAGTCCCCTAAATGTCAACGTGATAAAATGCAACAAGGCGAGGGTAAACGAAGAGACTAACAATGACTCCCATGAGGTGCGACTAGAGCAGCACAGGTCTGCACTGTCTGGTGTGGCTTACCTGGCATGCACCGCGGGAATCTCACTGTGCACTTAAAACAAACGATTGTGAAGGCTGTTGCCGATGCTGACACTATGTGATTTCTGCCCAGTGCTATTTAATGTCAACGTGAAGAAATGCAAGAAGGTGTGAATGCGATGAGAGTAACAATGACTCCCGCGAGGTGCGACTAGAGCAGTGCAGCTCTTGCGCAGTCTGCTGCACTCCAACTGGCATAGATCGGGGGAATCCGACTGTCCATTTAAAACAAATAATTGCGCGGGCCGTTCACCATGCTGACGCAATGTGATTTCTGCCTAGTGCTATAAACGGCAAAGTGATGAAATAAAGAAATGCCTGGATAAAGGACAGGTGTAAGAGTGACTCCTGTGAGGTGCGGCTGGAGCAGTGCAGCTCTTGCGCGGTATGGTACGCCTCAACTGGCATGGACGGGCGAAATTCACTGTCCAAATGAAACAAAGCATTCTGGGAGCCAGTGCTCTAAATGTCAACGTGAAGAAATGCAAAAAGGTGGGTATAAAGGACAGGAGTAAGAATGACTCCCGTGCAGAGTTTATTGAGCAGTTTCGCTTTGTGCTATCCATTGTGCTTCATTTGGTATGGACCGGTGGAATCCAACTGTCCATTAAAACAAAGCTTTGCGAAGACTTTTGATCATGCTGACGTAATGTGACTTCTGCCCAGCGCTCTAAATGTCAACGTGAAGAAATGCAACAAGGCATGGCTACACAAAGCGAGTAACAATGGCTCTCTTGAGGTGCGGCTAGAGCAGTGTGGCGCTTGCGCTGCCTGGTGCGCTTCAACTGGCATGGACCGGGAGAATCCGACTCTCCAAATAAAACAATGCATTTTGAGGGCCGTTGACCATGCTGACGCAATGTGATTTCTGCCCAGGTCTGTAAATGTCAACGTGCAGAAATGAAAAAAAGGCGTGGTTAAACGACAGGAGTAAGAATGACTCCCTTGCAGTGTGGATTCAGGAGTGGCGCTTTATGCTTTCTGTTGTGCATCAACTGGCATGGACCGGCTGAAACTGACTGTCCACTTAAAACAAAGCATTGCAAGGACTTTTGACGATGCTGACGCAATGTGATTTGTGCCCAGGGCTCTAAATGTCAATGTGAGGAAATGGAACAAAGCGTGGGTGAAGGACGTTAGTAACAATGACTCCCTTAAGGTGCGGCTAGAACAGTGCTGCTTTGCACTGTCTGGTGTGGTTCAACTGGAATGCACAGGGGGAATCTTACTGTGCTTTTAAAAGATATAATTGCGAGGGCGGTTGACCATTTTTATGCAAGGTGATTTGTGCCCAGTGCCCTAAATGTCAACCTGAAGAAATAGATCAAGGCGTGGGGGAGCTAAGTGAGTAACAATGACTCCCTTGAGCTGCGACTAGAGCAGTGCGGCTCTAGCGCTGCCTGGTGCGCTTCAACTGGGATAGATCGGGGTAATCCGACTGTCCATTTAAAACAAATGATTGCGAGGGCCGTTGACCATGCTGACGCAATTTGATTTCTGCCTAGTGCTTTAAACGTGAAATAAATAAATTAAGGAAAGGGCTGGATAAACGACAGGAGTAACTATGACAACCTTTAGGTGCGGCTAGCGCAGTGCAGCTCTTGCGCGGTCTGGTGCGAATGAACTGGCATGGACTGACAGAATCCACTGTCCAAATAAAACAAACCATTCTGGGGGCCGTTGAGCATGCTGACGCAGTGTGATTTCTGCACAGTGCTCTAAATGTCGAAGTGAAAAAATGAAAAAAAAAGCGTGGATAAAAGACAGGAGTAAGAATGACTCCCTTGCAGTGTGGATTGAGCTGTGCCGCTTTGCACTTTCCGTTGCGCTTCAAATGGTATGGACCGGGAGAATCTGACTGTCCATTTAAAACAAAGCATTGCGAGGACTTTTGACCATGCTGATGCAATGTGATCTCTGCCCAGTCCCCTAAATGTCAACGTGATAAAATGCAACAAGGCGAGGGTAAACGAAGAGACTAACAATGACTCCCATGAGGTGGGACTAGAGTAGCGCGGCTTTGCACTGTCTGGTGTGGTTTACCTGGCATGCAACGGGGGAATCTAACTCTGCCATGAAAAGAAATGATTGCGAAGGCCGTTGCCGATGCTGACACAATGTGATTTCTGCCCAGTGCTATTTAATGTCAACGTGAAGAAATGCAAGAAGGTGTGTGTAAGCTATGAGAGTAACAATGACTCCCTTGAGGTGCGACTAGAACAGTGCAGCTTTTGCACAGTCTGCTGCACTCCAGCTGGCATAGATCGGGGGAATCCGACTGTCCATTTAAAACAAATGATTGCGAGGGCCGTCGACCATGCTGACGCAATGTGATTTCTGCCCAGTGCTCTAAACGTGAAACTGAAGTAAATAAAAAAAGGCATGGATAAACTACAGGAGTCACAATGACTCCCTTGTGGTGCGGCTATCGCAGTGCGGCTCTTGCGTGGTCTTGTGTGCCTCAACTGGCATGGACCGGCGGAATCATCATCAGCATCAGCCTGGTTACGCCTACTGCAGGGCAAAGGCCTCTCCCGTACATCTCCAACAACCCCGATCATGTACTATGTGTGGCCATGTCGTCCCTGCAAACTTCTTAATCTCATGCGCCCGCCTAACTTTCTGCCGCCCTCTGCTAAGCTTCCCTTCCCTTGGAATCCATTCCGTAACCCTTAATGACCATCGGTTATCTTCCCTCCTCATTTCGTATCCTGCCCATGCCCATTTCTTTTTCTTGATTTCAACTAAGATGTCATTATCTCGCGTTTGTTCCCTCACCCAATCTGCTCTTTTCTTATCCTTTAACGTTACACCTATCATTCTTCTTTCCATAGCTCGTTGCGTCGTCCTCAATTTGAGCAGAACCCATTTAGTAAGCCTCCAGGTTTCTGCCCCATAGGTGAGTACTGGTAAGACACAGGTATTATATACTTTCCTCTTGAGGGGATAATGGCAACCTGCTAATCATCATCTGAGAATGCCTGCCAAACGCACCCCAGCCCATTCTTGTTCTTCTGAATATTTCTGTCTCATGATCCGCATCCGCTGTCACTACCTGCCCTAAGTTGATGTAATCCCTTACGACTTCTAGTGCCTCGCTGCCAATTGTAAATTGCTGTTTTCTTCCGAGACTGTTAAGCATTACTTTAGTTTCCTGCAGATTAATTTTTAGACCCACTCTTCTGCTTTGCCTATCCAGGTCAGTGAACATGCATTGCAATTGGTCCCCTGAGGTACTAAGGAAGGCAATGTCATCAGCGAATCGCGAGTTACTAAGCTATTCTCGATTAACTTTTATCCCCAAATCTTCCCAATCCATGTCTCTGAATACCTCCTGTAAAATAAAATGCCCAAATAAAACAAAGCATTTTGGGGGCCGTTGACCGTGCTGACGCAGTGTGATTTCTGCACAGTGCTCTAAATGTCAAAGTGAAAAAATGAAAAAAAAGCGTGGATAAAAGACAGGAGTAAGAATGACTCCCTTGCAGTGTGCATTCAGCTGTGCCGCTTTGCACTTTCCATTGCGCTTCAACTGGCATAGACCGGGGGAATCCGACTGTCCATTTAAAACAAAGCATTGCGGGGACTTTTGACCATGCTGACGCAATGTTATTTCTGCCCAGTCCCCTATATGTCAACTTGATAAAATCAACAAGGCGTGGGTAAACGAAGAGACTAACAATGACTCCCATGAGGTGCCACTAGAGCAGCACAGCTTTGCACTGTCTGGTGTGGTTTACCTGTCATGCACCGGGGGAATCTCACTGTGCACTTAAAACAAATGATTGTGAAGGCTGTTGCCGATGCTGACACAATGTGATTTCTGCCCAGTGCTATTTAATGTCAACGTGAAGAAATGCAAGAAGGTGTGTATGCGATGAGAGTAACAATGACTCCCTCGAGGTGCGACTAGAGCAGTGCGGCTCTTGCGCAGTCTGCTGCACTCCAACTGGCATAGATCGGGGGAATCCGACTGTCCATTTAAAACAAATGATTACGCGGGCCGTTCACCATGCTGACGCAATGTGATTTCTGCCTAGTGCTCTAAACGGCAAAGTGATGAAATAAAGAAATGCCTGGATAAAGGACAGGTGTAAGAGTGACTCCTGTGAGGTGCGGCTGGAGCAGTGCAGCTCTTGCGCGGTATGGTACGCCTCAACTGGCATGGACGGGCGGAATTCACTGTCCAAATGAAACAAAGCATTCTGGGAGCCAGTGCTCTAAATGTCAACGTGAAGAAATGCAAAAAGGTGGGTATAAAGGACAGGAGTAAGAATGACTCCCGTGCAGAGTTTATTGAGCAGTTTCGCTTTGTGCTATCCATTGTGCTTCATTTGGTATGGACCGGTGGAATCCAACTGTCCATTAAAACAAAGCTTTGCGAAGACCTTTGATCATGCTGACGTAATGTGACTTCTGCCCAGCGCTCTAAATGTCAACGTGAAGAAATGCAACAAGGCATGGCTACACAAAGCGAGTAACAATGGCCCTCTTGAGGTGCGGCTAGAGCAGTGTGGCGCTTGCGCTGCCTGGTGCGCTTCAACTGGCATGGACCGGGAGAATCCGACTCTCCAAATAAAACAATGCATTTTGAGGGCCGTTGACCATGCTGACGCAATGTGATTTCTGCCCAGGTCTGTAAATGTCAACGTGCAGAAATGAAAAAAAAGGCGTGGTTAAACGACAGGAGTAAGAATGACTCCCTTGCAGTGTGGATTCAGGAGTGGCGCTTTATGCTATCTGTTGTGCTTCAACTGGCATGGACCGGCTGAAACTGACTGTCCACTTAAAACAAAGCATTGCAAGGACTTTTGACGATGCTGACGCAATGTGATTTGTGCCCAGGGCTCTAAATGTCAATGTGAGGAAATGGAACAAAGCGTGGGTGAAGGACGTTAGTAACAATGACTCCCTTGAGGTGCGGCTAGAACAGTGCTGCTTTGCACTGTCTGGTGTGGTTCAACTGGAATGCACAGGGCGAATCTTACTGTGCTTTTAAAATATATAATTGCGAGGGCGGTTGACCATTTTTATGCAAGGTGATTTGTGCCCAGCGCCCTAAATGTCAACCTGAAGAAATAGAACAAGGCGTGGGGGAGCTAAGTGAGTAACAATGACTCCCTTGAGCTGCGGCTAGAGCAGTGCGGCTCTAGCGCTGCCTGGTGCGCTTCAACTGGGATAGATCGGGGTAATCCGACTGTCCATTTAAAACAAATGATTGCGAGGGCCGTTGACCATGCTGACGCAATTTGATTTCTGCCTAGTGCTTTAAACGTGAAATAAATAAATTAAGGAAAGGGCTGGATAAACGCCAGGAGTAACTATGACACCCTTTATGTGCGGCTAGCGCAGTGCAGCTCTTGCGCGGTCTGGTGCGAATGAACTGGCAATGGACTGACAGAATCCACTGTCCAAATAAAACAAACCATTCTGGGGGCCGTTGAGCATGCTGACGCAGTGTGATTTCTGCACAGTGCTCTAAATGTCGAAGTGAAAAAATGAAAAAAAAAGCGTGGATAAAAGACAGGAGTAAGAATGACTCCCTTGCAGTGTGGATTGAGCTGTGCCGCTTTGCACTTTCCGTTGCGCTTCAACTGGTATGGACCGGGAGAATCTGACTGTCCATTTAAAACAAAGCATTGCGAGGACTTTTGACCATGCTGATGCAATGTGATCTCTGCCCAGTCCCCTATATGTCAACTTGATAAAATCAACAAGGCGAGGGTAAACGAAGAGACTAACAATGACTCCCATGAGGTGCGACTAGAGCAGCACGGCTCTGCACTGTCTGGTGTGGCTTACCTGGCATGCACCGGGGGAATCTCACTGTGCACTTAAAACAAATGATTGTGAAGGCTGTTGCCGATGCTGACGCAATGTGATTTCTGCCTAGTGCTCTAAACGGCAAAGTGATGAAATAAAGAAATGCCTGGATAAAGGACAGGTGTAAGAGTGACTCCTGTGAGGTGCGGCTGGAGCAGTGCAGCTCTTGCGCGGTATGGTACGCCTCAACTGGCATGGACGGGCGGAATTCACTGTCCAAATGAAACAAAGCATTCTGGGAGCCAGTGCTCTAAATGTCAACGTGAAGAAATGCAAAAAGGTGGGTATAAAGGACAGGAGTAAGAATGACTCCCGTGCAGAGTTTATTGAGCAGTTTCGCTTTGTGCTATCCATTGTGCTTCATTTGGTATGGACCGGTGGAATCCAACTGTCCATTAAAACAAAGCTTTGCGAAGACTTTTGATCATGCTGACGTAATGTGATCTCTGCCCAGTCCCCTAAATGTCAACGTGATAAAATGCAACAAGGCGAGGGTAAACGAAGAGACTAACAATGACTCCCATGAGGTGGGACTAGAGTAGCGCGGCTTTGCACTGTCTGGTGTGGTTTACCTGGCATGCAACGGGGGAATCTAACTCTGCCATGAAAAGAAATGATTGCGAAGGCCGTTGACCATGCTGACACAATGTGATTTCTGCCGAGTGCTCTAAACGGCAAAGTGATGAAATAAAGAAATGCCTGGATAAAGGACAGGTGTAACAGTGACTCCTGTGAGGTGCGGCTGGAGCAGTGCAGCTCTTGCGCGGTATGGTACGCCTCAACTGGCATGGACGGGCGGAATTCACTGTCCAAATGAAACAAAGCATTCTGGGAGCCAGTGCTCTAAATGTCAACGTGAAGAAATGCAAAAAGGTGGGTATAAACGACAGGAGTAAGAATGACTCCCGTGCAGAGTTTATTGAGCAGTTTGGCTTTGTGCTATCCATTGTGCTTCATTTGGTATGGACCGGTGGAATCCAACTGTCCATTAAAACAAAGCTTTGCGAAGACTTTTGATCATGCTGACGTAATGTGACTTCTGCCCAGCGCTCTAAATGTCAACGTGAAGAAATGCAACAAGGCATGGCTACACAAAGCGAGTAACAATCGCTCTCTTGAGGTGCGGCTAGAGCAGTGTGGCGCTTGCGCTGCCTGGTGCGCTTCAACTGGCATGGACCGGGAGAATCCGACTCTCCAAATAAAACAATGCATTTTGAGGGCCGTTGACCATGCTGACGCAATGTGATTTCTGCACAGGTCTGTAAATGTCAACGTGCAGAAATGAAAAAAAGGCGTGGTTAAACGACAGGAGTAAGAATGACTCCCTTGCAGTGTGCATTCAGCTGTGCCGCTTTGCACTTTCCATTGCGCTTGAACTGGTATAGACCGGGGGAATCCGACTGTCCATTTAAAACAAAGCATTGCGGGGACTTTTGACCACGCTGACGCAATGTGATTTCTGCCCAGTCCCCTATATGTCAACTTGATAAAATGCAACAAGGCTTGGGTAAACGAAGAGACTAACAATGACTCCCATGAGGTGCGACTAGAGCAGCACAGGTCTGCACTGTCTGGTGTGGCTTACCTGGCATGCACCGCGGGAATCTCACTGTGCACTTAAAACAAACGATTGTGAAGGCTGTTGCCGATGCTGACACTATGTGATTTCTGCCCAGTGCTATTTAATGTCAACGTGAAGAAATGCAAGAAGGTGTGAATGCGATGAGAGTAACAATGACTCCCGCGAGGTGCGACTAGAGCAGTGCGGCTCTTGCGCAGTCTGCTGCACTCCAACTGGCATAGATCGGGGGAATCCGACTGTCCATTTAAAACAAATAATTGCGCGGGCCGTTCACCATGCTGACGCAATGTGATTTCTGCCTAGTGCTATAAACGGCAAAGTGATGAAATAAAGAAATGCCTGGATAAAGGACAGGTGTAAGAGTGACTCCTGTGAGGTGCGGCTGGAGCAGTGCAGCTCTTGCGCGGTATGGTACGCCTCAACTGGCATGGACGGGCGGAATTCACTGTCCAAATGAAACAAAGCATTCTGGGAGCCAGTGCTCTAAATGTCAACGTGAAGAAATGCAAAAAGGTGGGTATAAAGGACAGGAGTAAGAATAACTCCCGTGCAGAGCTTATTGAGCAGTTTCGCTTTGTGCTATCCATTGTGCTTCATTTGGTATGGACCGGTGGAATCCAACTGTCCATTAAAACAAAGCTTTGCGAAGACTTTTGATCATGCTGACGTAATGTGACTTCTGCCCAGCGCTCTAAATGTCAACGTGAAGAAATGCAACAAGGCATGGCTACACAAAGCGAGTAACAATGGCTCTCTTGAGGTGCGGCTAGAGCAGTGTGGCGCTTGCGCTGCCTGGTGCGCTTCAACTGGCATGGACCGGGAGAATCCGACTCTCCAAATATAAGAATGCATTTTGAGGGCCGTTGACCATGCTGACGCAGTCTGTAAATGTCAACGTGCAGAAATGAAAAAAAGGCGTGGTTAAACGACAGGAGTAAGAATGACTCCCTTGCAGTGTGGATTCAGGAGTGGCGCTTTATGCTATCTGTTGTGCATCAACTGGCATGGACCGGCTGAAACTGACTGTCCACTTAAAACAAAGCATTGCAAGGACTTTTGACGATGCTGACGCAATGTGATTTGTGCCCAGGGCTCTAAATGTCAATGTGAGGAAATGGAACAAAGCGTGGGTGAAGGACGTTATGAATGAATGAATGAATGAATGAATGAATGAATGAATGAATGAATGAATGAATGAATGAATGAATGTTTATTTCATCTTGAATACACTTTCAAGAAAGGTGCAGGGGCAAAAGGCACACAGCGCCTGACAGGGGCCCCTGTACCCCCAATATAAGCTTTTATTATACATTATTTAGTGGTAGTTCATTGGCAGTGAGCGGACACACACAACGTTACACATTTTAACACATTATACACGAGTTTATACAAACTGAGAACAGAAGTAACAAAAAAAAATTTTTGGGTTACAGTTTGTTTACTAATATAGATAATATAGATAGTAATATATAGTTCACAGTCAATAACGTAAAGGGTATACAGGTAAATTACCATAGTACACTAAAGTAACCATGAACATGTACGTATCCACGTAAAACAGAAAAAACAGAAAAAAAAGGGGGTATAATATAGTTATGTAGCAATAATCACTCTCTCAAACACTGTGTTAGTAAAAATTCTTTCACATGGTTTTTGAAGGCGTTTCTTGTCATACTGAAATCAATGTTATCTTCTAGCTTATTTAGGATTGTTAGTACTTGGTACCTGGTTGTTTGTTCACCATACTTGGACCTTGTGTTTAGGGTCCGTTTTCTTTTTAGTCTCATATCGTAAGGAGCTTCATTAATGTTATCATGTATAGAGAGTGCATTTTTATATATATACTGCAGTAGTTTAGAATCGTAAACGTCGTTAGCTTTAAGCATTCGGTATTTAAAAAATAATGGTAATGTGCTTAGTTCATGACATGGTCCCTGATAGTTTTCGTAAATGCGCAATATTTTCTTTTGTAGAATAATGAGCCTGTTGTAGTTAGCTTTTGTTGTGGTACCCCATACCAATATGCCGTACGATAATCTGGAGTAGAACAGTGAAGTATACAGATTTTGTTTCAGCCAAATAGGTATTAAGTGTGCAATTTTATACAAGCATCCAACAGATCGGGAGAGTTCGGTAGTTAAATTATTAATGTGCACATTCCATGAAAGGTGCTCTTGGAACCAAACACCAAGAAACTTTTGCTCTTTAACCCTGGTTATCTGTTGCCCTTCAAAAGTTAAAACTATTTCTCTACTTAGTGGTTTGTTAAGTACACGAAATAATATGTACTTTGTTTTTGTTGTGTTAAGCTGCAGCCTATTTTCTCGGAACCAGGCCGCGAGGCATGCAAGATAAGTGTTGGCCCTTCTTTCTAAATCTGTTAAATCTGTGGAATTAAAAAAGATATTAGTATCATCGGCATACATAATGAGTTCAGGAGAGTTAGGTATAGTTACAATGTCATTAATGTAAACAAGAAATAAAAACGGTCCTAATATTGACCCCTGTGGAACGCCTTGTGTTAATTTTAGCTGTGATGAAGTGGCATCTTTTATTTGCACGATCTGATAGCGGTCACTTAAGTAGTTTTTAACGAGCTCTAAAACAACTCCCCGCACACCATATCTAGACAGTTTGTGCAGTAGGATATCGTATTTTATTGAATCAAATGCTTTCTTTAAGTCGAGAAATAAACCAAGTGTTAACTTTTTACTGTCAATGTTAGTAAGTATGCTATCTTTAATATAGCACAACGCTTCTTCGGTTGATCTATTTTTTTGAAATCCATATTGGCTACTAGACAAGATTTTGTGTTTGTCAAAAAAAGAAATTAGCCGATGGTTAATCACACTTTCAAAGATTTTGGACAAAATGGGGAGCACCGATATTGGTCGGTAATTTGATAAATTATTTCTATCACCTCCTTTAAATATAGCTCTTACTCGTGCTATCTTAAGTTTATGTGGGAAAACACCGGTTGTTAGCATGAGATTAATAATGTGAGCAATTGTCCCCGAAACAAAGTGAGATATTTGTTTTAATTCTTTGGAGCCGATTTCGTCAATTCCAGGGGCGACGTTACTTTTCAGCAGCCTTATGGACGCTTCCACTTCGGTAGGAGATGTTGGTTGCATGAATATTGTGTGTTCTAACATGGGTATAGCTGTAATATTAGTCTCACAATCAGTGGCATTAGGCTCTTCATAACATCCTGCATTTATGAAGTGGGCATTCATTGAGTTAGCCAGATCCTGACCACAAGTCGTTCTACCATATATAGTCATTTCATTTATATCACCAAACTGTTTTTTTCTATTTGTTAATGCATTTACCATTTCCCACAACGTAAGTAACAACGACTCCCTGAAGGTGCGGCTAGAACAGTGCTGCTTTGCACTGTCTGGTGTGGTTCAACTGGAATGCACAGGGGGAATCTTACTGTGCTTTTAAAAGATATAATTGCGAGGGCGGTTGACCATTTTTATGCAAGGTGATTTGTGCCCAGTGCCCTAAATGTCAACCTGAAGAAATAGATCAAGGCGTGGGGGAGCTAAGTGAGGAACAATGACTCCCTTGAGCTGCGACTAGAGCAGTGCGGCTCTAGCGCTGCCTGGTGCGCTTCAACTGGGATAGATCGGGGTAATCCGACTGTCCATTTAAAACAAATGATTGCGAGGGCCGTTGACCATGCTGACGCAATTTGATTTCTGCCTAGTGCTTTAAATGTGAAATAAATAAATTAAGGAAAGGGCTGGATAAACGACAGGAGTAACTATGACACCCTTTAGGTGCGGCTAGCGCAGTGCAGCTCTTGCGCGGTCTGGTGCGAATGAGCTGGCATGGACTGACAGAATCCACTGTCCAAATAAAACAAACCATTCTGGGGGCCGTTGAGCATGCTGACGCAGTGTGATTTCTGCACAGTGCTCTAAATGTCGAAGTGAAAAAATGAAAAAAAAAGCGTGGATAAAAGACAGGAGTAAGAATGACTCCCTTGCAGTGTGGATTGAGCTGTGCCGCTTTGCACTTTCCGTTGCGCTTCAACTGGTATGGACCGGGAGAATCTGACTGTCCATGTAAAACAAAGCATTGCGAGGACTTTTGACCATGCTGATGCAATGTGATCTCTGCCCAGTCCCCTATATGTCAACTTGATAAAATCATCAAGGCGTGGGTAAACGAAGAGACTAACAATGACTCCCATGAGGTGCGACTAGAGCAGCACGGCTCTGCACTGTCTGGTGTGGCTTACCTGGCATGCACCGGGGGAATCTCACTGTGCACTTAAAACAAATGATTGTGAAGGCCGTTGCCGATGCTGACACAATGTGATTTCTGCCCAGTGCTATTTAATGTCAACGTGAAGAAATGCAAGAAGGTGTGTGTAAGCTATGAGAGTAACAATGACTCCCTTGAGGTGCGACTAGAACAGTGCAGCTTTTGCACAGTCTGCTGCACTCCAGCTGGCATAGATCGGGGGAATCCGACTGTCCATTTAAAACAAATGATCGCGAGGGCCGTCGACCATGCTGACGCAGTGTGATTTCTGCCCAGTGCTCTAAACGTGAAACTGAAGTAAATAAAAAAAGGCATGGATAAATTACAGGAGTCACAATGACTCCCTTGTGGTGCGGCTATCGCAGTGCGTTTCTTGCGTGGTCTTGTGTGCCTCAACTGGCATGGACCGGCGGAATCATCATCAGCATCAGCCTGGTTACGCCTACTGCAGGGCAAAGGCCTCTCCCTACATCTCCAACAACCCCGATCATGTACTATGTGTGGCCATGTCGTCCCCGCAAACTTCTGAATCTCATGCGCCCGCCTAACTTTCTGCCGCCCTCTGCTAAGCTTCTCTTCCCTTGGAATCCATTCCGTAACCCTCAATGACCATCGGTTATCTTCCCTCCTCATTGCGTATCCTGCCCATGCCCCTTTCTTTTTCTTGATTTCCACTAAGATGTCATTACCTCGCGTTATTTCCCTCACCCAATCTGCTCTTTTCTTATCCTTTAACGTTACACCTATCATTCTTCTTTCCATAGCTCGTTGCGTCGTCCTCAATTTGAGCAGAACCCATTTCGTAAGCCTCCAGGTTTCTGCCCCATAGGTGAGTACTGGTAAGACACAGGTATTATATACTTTCCTCTTGAGAGGATAATGGCAACCTGCTAATCATCATCTGAGAATGCCTGCCAAACGCACCCCAGCCCATTCTTGTTCTTCTGAATATTTCTGTCTCATGATCCGCATCCGCTGTCACTACCTGCCCTAAGTTGATGTAATCCCTTACGACTTCTAGTGCCTCGCTGCCAATTGTAAATTGCTGTTTTCTTCCGAGACTGTTAAGCATTACTTTAGTTTCCTGCAGATTAATTTTTAGACCCACTCTTCTGCTTTGCCTATCCAGGTCAGTGAACATGCATTGCAATTGGTCCCCTGAGGTACTAAGGAAGGCAATGTCATCAGCGAATCGCGAGTTACTAAGCTATTCTCGATTAACTTTTATCCCCAAATCTTCCCAATCCATGTCTCTGAATACCTCCTGTAAAATAAAATGCCCAAATAAAACAAAGCATTTTGGGGGCCGTTGACCATGCTGACGCAATGTGATTTCTGTCCAGGTCTGTAAATGTCAACGTGCAGAAATGAAAAAAAGGCGTGGTTAAACGACAGGAGTAAGAATGACTCCCTTGCAGTGTGGATTCAGGAGTGGCGCTTTATGCTATCTGTTGTGCATCAACTGGCATGGACCGGGGGAATCCGACTGTCCATTAAAAACAAAGCATTGCGGGGACTTTTGACCATGCTGACGCAATGTGATTTCTGCCCAGTCCCCTATATGTCAACTTGATAAAATCAACAAGGCGTGGGTAAACGAAGAGACTAACAATGACTCCCATGAGGTGCGACTAGAGCAGCACAGCTTTGCACTGTCTGGTGTGGTTTACCTGTCATGCACCGGGGGAATCTCACTGTGCACTTAAAACAAATGATTGTGAAGGCTGTTGCCGATGCTGACACAATGTGATTTCTGCCCAGTGCTATTTAATGTCAACGTGAAGAAATGCAAGAAGGTGTGTATGCGATGAGAGTAACAATGACTCCCTCGAGGTGCGACTAGAGCAGTGCGGCTCTTGCGCAGTCTGCTGCACTCCAACTGGCATAGATCGGGGGAATCCGACTGTCCATTTAAAACAAATGATTACGCGGGCCGTTCACCATGCTGACGCAATGTGATTTCTGCCTAGTGCTCTAAACGGCAAAGTGATGAAATAAAGAAATGCCTGGATAAAGGACAGGTGTAAGAGTGACTCCTGTGAGGTGCGGCTGGAGCAGTGCAGGTCTTGCGCGGTATGGTACGCCTCAACTGGCATGGACGGGCGGAATTCACTGTCCAAATGAAACAAAGCATTCTGGGAGCCAGTGCTCTAAATGTCAACGTGAAGAAATGCAAAAAGGTGGGTATAAAGGACAGGAGTAAGAATGACTCCCGTGCAGAGTTTATTGAGCAGTTTCGCTTTGTGCTATCCATTGTGCTTCATTTGGTATGGACCGGTGGAATCCAACTGTCCATTAAAACAAAGCTTTGCGAAGACTTTTGATCATGCTGACGTAATGTGACTTCTGCCCAGCGCTCTAAATGTCAACGTGAAGAAATGCAACAAGGCATGGCTACACAAAGCGAGTAACAATGGCTCTCTTGAGGGGCGGCTAGAGCAGTGTGGCGCTTGCGCTGCTTGGTGCGCTTCAACTGGCATGGACCGGGAGAATCCGACTCTCCAAATAAAACAATGCATTTTGAGGGCCGTTGACCATGCTGACGCAATGTGATTTCTGCCCAGGTCTGTAAATGTCAACGTGATGAAATGAAAAAAAGGCGTGGTTAAACGACAGGAGTAACTATGACACCCTTTAGGTGCGGCTAGCGCAGTACACCTCTTGCGCGGTCTGGTGCGAATGAACTGGCATGGACTGACAGAATCCACTGTCCAAATAAAACAAACCATTCTGGGGGCCGTTGAGCATGCTGACGCAGTGTGATTTCTGCACAGTGCTCTAAATGTCGAAGTGAAAAAATGAAAAAAAAAGCGTGGATAAAAGACAGGAGTAAGAATGACTCCCTTGCAGTGTGGATTGAGCTGTGCCGCTTTGCACTTTCCGTTGCGCTTCAACTGGTATGGACCGGGAGAATCTGACTGTCCATGTAAAACAAAGCATTGCGAGGACTTTTGACCATGCTGATGCAATGTGATCTCTGCCCAGTCCCCTATATGTCAACTTGATAAAATCATCAAGGCGTGGGTAAACGAAGAGACTAACAATGACTCCCATGAGGTGCGACTAGAGCAGCACGGCTCTGCACTGTCTGGTGTGGCTTACCTGGCATGCACCGGGGGAATCTCACTGTGCACTTAAAACAAATGATTGTGAAGGCTGTTGCCGATGCTGACACTATGTGATTCCTGCCCAGTGCTATTTAATGTCAACGTGAAGAAATGCAATAAGGTGTGTGTAAGCGGTGAGAGTAACAATGACTCCCTTGAGGTGCGACTAGAGCAGTGCAGCTTTTGCACAGTCTGCTGCACTCCAGCTGGCATAGATCGGGGGAATCCGACTGTCCATTTAAAACAAATGATTGCGAGGGCCGTCGGCCATGCTGACGCAATGTGATTTCTGCCCAGTGCTCTAAACGTGAAACTGAAGTAAATAAAAAAAGGCATGGATAAACTACAGGAGTCACAATGACTCCCTTGTGGTGCGGCTATCGCAGTGCGGCTCTTGCGTGGTCTTGTGTGCCTCAACTGGCATGGACCGGCGGAATCATCATCAGCATCAGCCTGGTTACGCCTACTGCAGGGCAAAGGCCTCTCCCATACATCTCCAACAACCCCGATCATGTACTAAGTGTGGCCATGTCGTCCCCGCAAACTTCTGAATCTCATGCGCCTGCCTAACTTTCTGCCGCCCTCTGCTAAGCTTCTCTTCCCTTGGAATCCATTCCGTAACCCTCAATGACCATCGGTTATCTTCCCTCCTCATTGCGTATCCTGCCCATGCCCCTTTCTTTTTCTTGATTTCAACTAAGATGTCATTAAGTCGCGTTTGTTCCCTCACCCAATCTGCTCTTTTCTTATCCTTGAACGTTACACCTATCATTCTTCTTTCCATAGCTCGTTGTGTCGTCCTCAATATGAGCAGAACCCTTTTCGTAAGCCTCAAGGTTTCTGCCCCATAGGTGAGTGCTGGTAAGACACAGGTATTATATACTTTCCTCTTGAGGGGATAACGGCAACCTGCTATTCATCATCTGAGAATGCCTGCCAAACGCACCCCAGCCCATTCTTGTTCTTCTGAATATTTCTGTCTTACGATCCGCATCCGCTGTCACTACCTGACCTAAGTTGGTGTATGCCCTTACGACTTCCAGTGCCTCGCTGCCTATTGTAAATTGCGGTTTTCTTCGGAGACTGTTAAGCATTACTTTAGTTTCCTGCAGATTAATTTTTAGACCCACTCTCCTGCTTTTCCTATCCAGGTCACTGAACATGCATTGCAATTGGTCCCCTGAGGTACTAAGCAAGGCAATGTCATCAGCGTATCGCGAGTTACCAAGCTATTCTCGATTAACTTTTATCCCCAATTCTTCCCAATCGATGTCTCTGAATACCTCCTGTAAAATAAAATGCCCAAATAAAACAAAGCATTTTGGGGGCCGTTGACCGTGCTGACGCAGTGTGATTTCTGCACAGTGCTCTAAATGTCAAAGTGAAAAAATGAAAAAAAGGTTTGGATAAACGACATGAGTAAGAATGACTCCCTTGCAGTGTGCATTCAGCTGTGCCGCTTTGCACTTTCCATTGCGCTTCAACTGGTATAGACCGGGGGAATCCGACTGTCCATTTAAAACAAAGCATTGCGGGGACTTTTGACCATGCTGACGCAATGTGATTTCTGCCCAGTCCCCTATATGTCAACTTGATAAAATCAACAAGGCGTGGGTAAACGAAGAGACTAACAATGACTCCCATGAGGTGCGACTAGAGCAGCACAGCTTTGCACTGTCTGGTGTGGTTTACCTGTCATGCACCGGGGGAATCTCACTGTGCACTTAAAACAAATGATTGTGAAGGCTGTTGCCGATGCTGACACAATGTGATTTCTGCCCAGTGCTATTTAATGTCAACGTGAAGAAATGCAAGAAGGTGTGTATGCGATGAGAGTAACAATGACTCCCTCGAGGTGCGACTAGAGCAGTGCGGCTCTTGCGCAGTCTGCTGCACTCCAACTGGCATAGATCGGGGGATTCCGACTGTCCATTTAAAACAAATGATTACGCGGGCCGTTCACCATGCTGACGCAATGTGATTTCTGCCTAGTGCTCTAAACGGCAAAGTGATGAAATAAAGAAATGCCTGGATAAAGGACAGGTGTAAGAGTGACTCCTGTGAGGTGCGGCTGGAGCAGTGCAGCTCTTGCGCGGTATGGTACGCCTCAACTGGCATGGACGGGCGGAATTCACTGTCCAAATGAAACAAAGCATTCTGGGAGCCAGTGCTCTAAATGTCAACGTGAAGAAATGCAAAAAGGTGGGTATAAAGGACAGGAGTAAGAATGACTCCCGTGCAGAGTTTATTGAGCAGTTTCGCTTTGTGCTATCCATTGTGCTTCATTTGGTATGGACCGGTGGAATCCAACTGTCCATTAAAACAAAGCTTTGCGAAGACTTTTGATCATGCTGACGTAATGTGACTTCTGCCCAGCGCTCTAAATGTCAACGTGAAGAAATGCAACAAGGCATGGCTACACAAAGCGAGTAACAATGGCCCTCTTGAGGTGCGGCTAGAGCAGTGTGGCGCTTGCGCTGCCTGGTGCGCTTCAACTGGCATGGACCGGGAGAATCCGACTCTCCAAATAAAACAATGCATTTTGAGGACCGTTGACCATGCTGACGCAATGTGATTTCTGCCCAGGTCTGTAAATGTCAACGTGCAGAAATGAAAAAAAAGGCGTGGTTAAACGACAGGAGTAAGAATGACTCCCTTGCAGTGTGGATTCAGGAGTGGCGCTTTATGCTATCTGTTGTGCTTCAACTGGCATGGACCGGCTGAAACTGACTGTCCACTTAAAACAAAGCATTGCAAGGACTTTTGACGATGCTGACGCAATGTGATTTGTGCCCAGGGCTCTAAATGTCAATGTGAGGAAATGGAACAAAGCGTGGGTGAAGGACGTTAGTAACAATGACTCCCCTGAGGTGCGGCTAGAACAGTGCTGCTTTGCACTGTCTGGTGTGGTTCAACTGGAATGCACAGGGGGAATCTTACTGTGCTTTTAAAAGAAATAATTGCGAGGGCGGTTGACCATTTTTATGCAAGGTGATTTGTGCCCAGTGCCCTAAATGTCAACCTGAAGAAATAGAACAAGGCGTGGGGGAGCTAAGTGAGTAACAATGACTCCCTTGAGCTGCGGCTAGAGCAGTGCGGCTCTAGCGCTGCCTGGTGCGCTTCAACTGGGATAGATCGGGGTAATCCGACTGTCCATTTAAAACAAATGATTGCGAGGGCCGTTGACCATGCTGACGCAATTTGATTTCTGCCTAGTGCTTTAAACGTGAAATAAATAAATTAAGGAAAGGGCTGGATAAACGACAGGAGTAACTATGACACCCTTTAGGTGCGGCTAGCGCAGTGCAGCTCTTGCGCGGTCTGGTGCGAATGAACTGGCATGGACTGACAGAATCCACTGTCCAAATAAAACAAACCATTCTGGGGGCCGTTGAGCATGCTGACGCAGTGTGATTTCTGCACAGTGCTCTAAATGTCGAAGTGAAAAAATGAAAAAAAAAGCGTGGATAAAAGACAGGAGTAAGAATGATTCCCTTGCAGTGTGGATTGAGCTCTGCCGCTTTGCACTTTCCGTTGCGCTTCAACTGGTATGGACCGGGAGAATCTGACTGTCCATTTAAAACAAAGCATTGCGAGGACTTTTGACCATGCTGATGCAATGTGATCTCTGCCCAGTCCCCTAAATGTCAACGTGATAAAATGCAACAAGGCGAGGGTAAACGAAGAGACTAACAATGACTCCCATGAGGTGGGACTAGAGTAGCGCGGCTTTGCACTGTCTGGTGTGGTTTACCTGGCATGCAACGGGGGAATCTAACTCTGCCATGAAAAGAAATGATTGCGAAGGCCGTTGACCATGCTGACACAATGTGATTTCTGCCCAGTGCTATTTAATGTCAACGTGAAGAAATGCAAAAAAGGTGTGTGTAAGCGATGAGAGTAACAATGACACCCTTGAGGTGTGACTAGAGCAGCGCAGCATTTGCACAGTCTGCTGCACTCCAGCTGGCATAGATCGGGGGAATCCGACTGTCCAATTAAAACAAATGATTGTGAGCGCCGTCGACCATGCTGACGGAATGTGATTTCTGCCCAGTGCTCTAAACGTCAAAGTGAAGTAATTAAAAAAAAGGACGGATAAACGACAGGAGTAACAATGACTCCCTCGTGGTGCGGCTATCGCAGTGCGGCTATTGCGTGGTCTTGTGCGCCTCAACTGGCATGGACCGGCGGAATCATCATCAGCATAGGCCTGGTTACGCCTACTGCAGGGCAAAGGCCTCTCCCATACATCTCCAACATCCCCGATCATGTACTAAGTGTGGCCATGTCGTCCCTGCAAACTTCTGAATCTCATGCGCCCGCCTAACTATCTGCCGCCCTCTGCTAAGCTTCTCTTCCCTTGGAATCCATTCCGTAACCCTCAATGACCATCGGTTATCTTCCCTCCTCATTGCGTATCCTGCCCATGCCCCTTTCTTTTTCTTGATTTCAACTAAGATGTCATTAAGTCGCGTTTGTTCCCTCACCCAATCTGCTCTTTTCTTATCCTTGAACGTTACACCTATCATTCTTCTTTCCATAGCTCGTTGCGTCGTCCTCAATTTGAGCAGAACATATTTCGTAAGCCTCCAGGTTTCTGCCCCATAGGTGAGTACTGGTAAGACACAGGTATTATATACTTTCCTCTTGAGGGGATAATGGCAACCTGCTAATCATCATCTGAGAATGCCTGCCAAACGCACCCCAGCCCATTCTTGTTCTTCTGAATATTTCTGTCTCATGATCCGCATCCGCTGTCACTACCTGCCCTAAGTTGATGTAATCCCTTACGACTTCTAGTGCCTCGCTGCCAATTGTAAATTGCTGTTTTCTTCCGAGACTGTTAAGCATTACTTTAGTTTCCTGCAGATTAATTTTTAGACCCACTCTTCTGCTTTGCCTATCCAGGTCACTGAACATGCATTGCAATTGGTCCCCTGAGGTACTAAGCAAGGCAATGTCATCAGCGAATCGCGAGTTACCAAGCTATTCTCGATTAACTTTTATCCCCAATTCTTCCCAATCCATGTCTCTGAATACCTCCTGTAAAATAAAATGCCCAAATAAAACAAAGCATTTTGGGGGCCGTTGACCGTGCTGACGCAGTGTGATTTCTGCACAGTGCTCTAAATGTCAAAAGGAAAAAATGAAAAAAAGGTGTGGATAAACGACATGAGTAAGAATGACTCCCTTGCAGTGTGCATTCAGCTGTGCCGCTTTGCACTTTCCATTGCGCTTCAACTGGTATAGACCGGGGGAATCCGACTGTCCATTTAAAACAAAGCATTGCGGGGACTTTTGACCATGCTGACGCAATGTGATTTCTGCCCAGTCCCCTATATGTCAACTTGATAAAATCAACAAGGCGTGGTTAAACGAAGAGACTAACAATGACTCCCATGAGGTGCGACTAGAGCAGCACAGCTTTGCACTGTCTGGTGTGGTTTACCTGTCATGCACCGGGGGAATCTCACTGTGCACTTAAAACAAATGATTGTGAAGGCTGTTGCCGATGCTGACACAATGTGATTTCTGCCCAGTGCTATTTAATGTCAACGTGAAGAAATGCAAGAAGGTGTGTATGCGATGAGAGTAACAATGACTCCCTCGAGGTGCGACTAGAGCAGTGCGGCTCTTGCGCAGTCTGCTGCACTCCAACTGGCATAGATCGGGGGAATCCGACTGTCCATTTAAAACAAATGATTACGCGGGCCGTTCACCATGCTGACGCAATGTGATTTCTGCCTAGTGCTCTAAACGGCAAAGTGATGAAATAAAGAAATGCCTGGATAAAGGACAGGTGTAAGAGTGACTCCTGTGAGGTGCGGCTGGAGCAGTGCAGGTCTTGCGCGGTATGGTACGCCTCAACTGGCATGGACGGGCGGAATTCACTGTCCAAATGAAACAAAGCATTCTGGGAGCCAGTGCTCTAAATGTCAACGTGAAGAAATGCAAGAAGGTGGGTATAAAGGACAGGAGTAAGAATGACTCCCGTGCAGAGTTTATTGAGCAGTTTCGCTTTGTGCTATCCATTGTGCTTCATTTGGTATGGACCGGTGGAGTCCAACTGTCCATTAAAACAAAGCTTTGCGAAGACTTTTGATCATGCTGACGTAATGTGACTTCTGCCCAGCGCTCTAAATGTCAACGTGAAGAAATGCAACAAGGCATGGCTACACAAAGCGAGTAACAATGGCCCTCTTGAGGTGCGGCTAGAGCAGTGTGGCGCTTGCGCTGCCTGGTGCGCTTCAACTGGCATGGACCGGGAGAATCCGACTCTCCAAATAAAACAATGCATTTTGAGGGCCATTGACCATGCTGACGCAATGTGATTTCTGCCCAGGTCTGTAAATGTCAACGTGCAGAAATGAAAAAAAGGCGTGGTTAAACGACAGGAGTAAGAATGACTCCCTTGCAGTGTGGATTCAGGAGTGGCGCTTTATGCTATCTGTTGTGCTTCAACTGGCATGGACCGGCTGAAACTGACTGTCCACTTAAAACAAAGCATTGCAAGGACTTTTGACGATGCTGACGCAATGTGATTTGTGCCCAGGGCTCTAAATGTCAATGTGAGGAAATGGAACAAAGCGTGGGTGAAGGATGTTAGTAACAATGACTCCCTTGAGGTGCGGCTAGAACAGTGCTGCTTTGCACTGTCTGGTGTGGTTCAACTGGAATGCACAGGGGGAATCTTACTGTGCTTTTAAAAGATATAATTGCGAGGGCGGTTGACCATTTTTATGCAAGGTGATTTGTGCCCAGTGCCCTAAATGTCAACCTGAAGAAATAGAACAAGGCGTGGGGGAGCTAAGTGAGTAACAATGACTCCCTTGAGCTGCGGCTAGAGCAGTGCGGCTCTAGCGCTGCCTGGTGCGCTTCAACTGGGATAGATCGGGGTAATCCGACTGTCCATTTAAAACAAATGATTGCGAGGGCCGTTGACCATGCTGACGCAATTTGATTTCTGCCTAGTGCTTTAAACGTGAAATAAATAAATTAAGGAAAGGGCTGGATAAACGACAGGAGTGACTATGACACCCTTTAGGTGCGGCTAGCGCAGTGCAGCTCTTGCGCGGTCTGGTGCGAATGAACTGGCATGGACTGACAGAACCCACTGTCCAAATAAAACAAACCATTCTGGGGGCCGTTGAGCATGCTGACAAAGTGTGATTTCTGCACAGTGCTCTAAATGTCGAAGTGAAAAAATGAAAAAAAAGCGTGGATAAAAGACAGGAGTAAGAATGACTCCCTTGCAGTGTGGATTGAGCTGTGCCGCTTTGAACTTTCCGTTGCGCTTCAACTGGTATGGACCGGGAGAATCTGACTGTCCATTTAAAACAAAGCATTGCGAGGACTTTTGACCATGCTGATGCAATGTGATCTCTGCCCAGTCCCCTATATGTCAACTTGATAAAATCAACAAGGCGAGGGTAAACGAAGAGACTAACAATGACTCCCATGAGGTGCGACTAGAGCAGCACGGCTCTGCACTGTCTGGTGTGGCTTACCTGGCATGCACCGGGGGAATCTCACTGTGCACTTAAAACAAATGATTGTGAAGGCTGTTGCCGATGCTGACGCAATGTGATTTCTGCCTAGTGCTCTAAACGGCAAAGTGATGAAATAAAGAAATGCCTGGATAAAGGACAGGTGTAACAGTGACTCCTGTGAGGTGCGGCTGGAGCAGTGCAGCTCTTGCGCGGTATGGTACGCCTCAACTGGCATGGACGGGCGGAATTCACTGTCCAAATGAAACAAAGCATTCTGGGAGCCAGTGCTCTAAATGTCAACGTGAAGAAATGCAAAAAGGTGGGTATAAAGGACAGGAGTAAGAATGACTCCCGTGCAGAGTTTATTGAGCAGTTTCGCTTTGTGCTATCCATTGTGCTTCATTTGGTATGGACCGGTGGAATCCAACTGTCCATTAAA
Organism: Dermacentor albipictus; assembly: GCF_038994185.2. Classification (NCBI taxonomy): domain Eukaryota; kingdom Metazoa; phylum Arthropoda; class Arachnida; order Ixodida; family Ixodidae; genus Dermacentor; species Dermacentor albipictus. The sequence goes on from NW_027225586.1 coordinate 2,288,765, forward strand.
ACAAAGCTTTGCGAAGACTTTTGATCATGCTGACGTAATGTGACTTCTGCCCAGCGCTCTAAATGTCAACGTGAAGAAATGCAACAAGGCATGGCTACACAAAGCGAGTAACAATCGCTCTCTTGAGGTGCGGCTAGAGCAGTGTGGCGCTTGCGCTGCCTGGTGCGCTTCAACTGGCATGGACCGGGAGAATCCGACTCTCCAAATAAAACAATGCATTTTGAGGGCCGTTGACCATGCTGCCGCAATGTGATTTCTGCCCAGGTCTGTAAATGTCAACGTGCAGAAATGAAAAAAAAGGCGTGGTTAAACGACAGGAGTAAGAATGACTCCCTTGCAGTGTGCATTCAGCTGTGCCGCTTTGCACTTTCCATTGCGCTTGAACTGGTATAGACCGGGGGAATCCGACTGTCCATTTAAAACAAAGCATTGCGGGGACTTTTGACCACGCTGACGCAATGTGATTTCTGCCCAGTCCCCTATATGTCAACTTGATAAAATGCAACAAGGCGTGGGTAAACGAAGAGACTAACAATGACTCCCATGAGGTGCGACTAGAGCAGAACAGGTCTGCACTGTCTGGTGTGGCTTACCTGGCATGCACCGCGGGAATCTCACTGTGCACTTAAAACAAACGATTGTGAAGGCTGTTGCCGATGCTGACACTATGTGATTTCTGCCCAGTGCTATTTAATGTCAACGTGAAGAAATGCAAGAAGGTGTGAATGCGATGAGAGTAACAATGACTCCCGCGAGGTGCGACTAGAGCAGTGCGGCTCTTGCGCAGTATGCTGCACTCCAACTGGCATAGATCGGGGGAATCCGACTGTCCATTTAAAACAAATAATTGCGCGGGCCGTTCACCATGCTGACGCAATGTGATTTCTGCCTAGTGCTATAAACGGCAAAGTGATGAAATAAAGAAATGCCTGGATAAAGGACAGGTGTAAGAGTGACTCCTGTGAGGTGCGGCTGGAGCAGTGCAGCTCTTGCGCGGTATGGTACGCCTCAACTGGCATGGACGGGCGGAATTCACTGTCCAAATGAAACAAAGCATTCTGGGAGCCAGTGCTCTAAATGTCAACGTGAAGAAATGCAAAAAGGTGGGTTTAAAGGACAGGAGTAAGAATGACTCCCGTGCAGAGTTTATTGAGCAGTTTCGCTTTGTGCTATCTATTGTGCTTCATTTGGTATGGACCGGTGGAATCCAACTGTCCATTAAAACAAAGCTTTGCGAAGACTTTTGATCATGCTGACGTAATGTGACTTCTGCCCAGCGCTCTAAATGTCAACGTGAAGAAATGCAACAAGGCATGGCTACACAAAGCGAGTAACAATGGCTCTCTTGAGGTGCGGCTAGAGCAGTGTGGCGCTTGCGCTGCCTGGTGCGCTTCAACTGGCATGGACCGGGAGAATCCGACTCTCCAAATAAAACAATGCATTTTGAGGGCCGTTGACCATGCTGACGCAATGTGATTTCTGCCCAGGTCTGTAAATGTCAACGTGCAGAAATGAAAAAAAGGCGTGGTTAAACGACGGGAGTAAGAATGACTCCCTTGCAGTGTGGATTCAGGAGTGGCGCTTTATGCTATCTGTTGTGCATCAACTGGCATGGACCGGCTGAAACTGACTGTCCACTTAAAACAAAGCATTGCAAGGACTTTTGACGATGCTGACGCAATGTGATTTGTGCCCAGGGCTCTAAATGTCAATGTGAGGAAATGGAACAAAGCGTGGGTGAAGGACGTTAGTAACAATGACTCCCTTAAGGTGCGGCTAGAACAGTGCTGCTTTGCACTGTCTGGTGTGGTTCAACTGGAATGCACAGGGGGAATCTTACTGTGCTTTTAAAAGATATAATTGCGAGGGCGGTTGACCATTTTTATGCAAGGTGATTTGTGCCCAGTGCCCTAAATGTCAACCTGAAGAAATAGAACAAGGCGTGGGGGAGATAAGTGAGTAACAATGACTCCCTTGAGCTGCGACTACAGCAGTGCGGCTCTAGCGCTGCCTGGTTCGCTTCAACTGGGATAGATCGGGGTAATCCGACTGTCCATTTAAAACAAATGATTGCGAGGGCCGTTGACCATGCTGACGCAATTTGATTTCTGCCTAGTGCTTTAAACGTGAAATAAATAAATTAAGGAAAGGGCTGGATAAACGACAGGAGTAACTATGACACCCTTTAGGTGCGGCTCGCGCAGTGCAGCTCTTGCGCGGTCTGGTGCGAATGAACTGGCACGGACTGACAGAATCCACTGTCCAAATAAAACAAACCATTCTGGGGGCCGTTGAGCATGCTGACGCAGTGTGATTTCTGCACAGTGCTCTAAATGTCGAAGTGAAAAAATGAAAAAAAAGCGTGGATAAAAGACAGGAGTAAGAATGACTCCCTTGCAGTGTGGATTGAGCTGTGCCGCTTTGCACTTTCTGTTGCGCTTCAACTGGTATGGACCGGGAGAATCTGACTGTAAATTTAAAACAAAGCATTGCGAGGACTTTTGACCATGCTGATGCAATGTGATCTCTGCCCAGTCCCCTATATGTCAACTTGATAAAATCATCAAGGCGTGGGTAAACGAAGAGACTAACAATGACTCCCATGAGGTGCGACTAGAGCAGCACGGCTCTGCACTGTCTGGTCTGGCTTACCTGGCATGCACCGGGGGAATCTCACTGTGCACTTAAAACAAATGATTGTGAAGGCTGTTGCCGATGCTGACACTATGTGATTTCTGCCCAGTGCTATTTAATGTCAACGTGAAGAAATGCAAGAAGGTGTGTGTAAGCGGTGAGAGTAACAATGACTCCCTTGAGGTGCGACTAGAGCAGTGCAGCTTTTGCACAGTCTGCTTCACTCCAGCTGGCATAGATCGGGGGAATCCGACTGTCCATTTAAAACAAATGATTGCGAGGGCCGTCGGCCATGCTGACGCAATGTGATTTCTGCCCAGTGCTCTAAACGTGAAACTGAAGTAAATAAAAAAAGGCATGAATAAACTACAGGAGTCACAATGACTCCCTTGTGGTGCGGCTATCGCAGTGCGGCTCTTGCGTGGTCTTGTGTGCCTCAACTGGCATGGACCGGCGGAATCATCATCAGCATCAGCCTGGTTACGCCTACTGCAGGGCAAAGGCCTCTCCCATACATCTCCAACAACCCCGATCATGTACTAAGTGTGGCCATGTCGTCCCCGCAAACTTCTGAATCTCATGCGCCCGCCTAACTTTCTGCCGCCCTCTGCTAAGCTTCTCTTCCCTTGGAATCCATTCCGTAACCCTCAATGACCATCGGTTATCTTCCCTCCTCATTGCGTATCCTGCCCATGCCCCTTTCTTTTTCTTGATTTCAACTAAGATGTCATTAAGTCGCGTTTGTTCCCTCACCCAATCTGCTCTTTTCTTATCCTTGAACGTTACACCTATCATTCTTCTTTCCATAGCTCGTTGTGTCGTCCTCAATATGAGCAGAACCCTTTTCGTAAGCCTCAAGGTTTCTGCCCCATAGGTGAGTGCTGGTAAGACACAGGTATTATATACTTTCCTCTTGAGGGGATAACGGCAACCTGCTATTCATCATCTGAGAATGCCTGCCAAACGCACCCCAGCCCATTCTTGTTCTTCTGAATATTTCTGTCTTATGATCCGCATCCGCTGTCACTACCTGACCTAAGTTGGTGTATTCCCTTACGACTTCCAGTGCCTCGCTGCCTATTGTAAATTGCGGTTTTCTTCGGAGACTGTTAAGCATTACTTTAGTTTCCTGCAGATTAATCTTTAGACCCACTCTTCTGCTTTGCCTATCCAGGTCACTGAACATGCATTGCAATTGGTCCCCTGAGGTACTAAGCAAGGCAATGTCATCAGCGAATCGCGAGTTACCAAGCTATTCTCGATTAACTTTTATCCCCAATTCTTCCCAATCCATGTCTCTGAATACCTCCTGTAAAATAAAATGCCCAAATAAAACAAAGCATTTTGGGGGCGGTTGACCGTGCTGACGCAGTGTGATTTCTGCACAGTGCTCTAAATGTCAAAGCTAAAAAATGAAAAAAAGGTGTGGATAAACGACATGAGTAAGAATGACTCCCTTGCAGTGTGCATTCAGCTGTGCCGCTTTGCACTTTCCATTGCGCTTCAACTGGTATAGACCGGGGGAATCCGACTGTCCATTTAAAACAAAGCATTGCGGGGACTTTTGACCATGCTGACGCAATGTGATTTCTGCCCAGTCCCCTATATGTCAACTTGATAAAATCAACAAGGCGTGGGTAAACGAAGAGACTAACAATGACTCCCATGAGGTGCGACTAGAGCAGCACAGCTTTGCACTGTCTGGTGTGGTTTACCTGTCATGCACCGGGGGAATCTCACTGTGCACTTAAAACAAATGATTGTGAAGGCTGTTGCCGATGCTGACACAATGTGATTTCTGCCCAGTGCTATTTAATGTCAACGTGAAGAAATGCAAGAAGGTGTGTATGCGATGAGAGTAACAATGACTCCCTCGAGGTGCGACTAGAGCAGTGCGGCTCTTGCGCAGTCTGCTGCACTCCAACTGGCATAGATCGGGGGAATCCGACTGTCCATTTAAAACAAATGATTACGCGGGCCGTTCACCATGCTGACGCAATGTGATTTCTGCCTAGTGCTCTAAACGGCAAAGTGATGAAATAAAGAAATGCCTGGATAAAGGACAGGTGTAAGAGTGACTCCTGTGAGGTGCGGCTGGAGCAGTGGAGCTCTTGCGCGGTATGGTACGCCTCAACTGGCATGGACGGGCGGAATTCACTGTCCAAATGAAACAAAGCATTCTGGGAGCCAGTGCTCTAAATGTCAACGTGAAGAAATGCAAAAAGGTGGGTATAAAGGACAGGAGTAAGAATGACTCCCGTGCAGAGTTTATTGAGCAGTTTCGCTTTGTGCTATCCATTGTGCTTCATTTGGTATGGACCGGTGGAGTCCAACTGTCCATTAAAACAAAGCTTTGCGAAGACTTTTGATCATGCTGACGTAATGTGACTTCTGCCCAGCGCTCTAAATGTCAACGTGAAGAAATGCAACAAGGCATGGCTACACAAAGCGAGTAACAATGGCCCTCTTGAGGTGCGGCTAGAGCAGTGTGGCGCTTGCGCTGCCTGGTGCGCTTCAACTGGCATGGACCGGGAGAATCTGACTCTCCAAATAAAACAATGCATTTTGAGGGCCGTTGACCATGCTGACGCAATGTGATTTCTGCCCAGGTCTGTAAATGTCAACGTGCAGAAATGAAAAAAAAGGCGTGGTTAAACGACAGGAGTAAGAATGACTCCCTTGCAGTGTGGATTCAGGAGTGGCGCTTTATGCTATCTGTTGTGCTTCAACTGGCATGGACCGGCTGAAACTGACTGTCCACTTAAAACAAAGCATTGCAAGGACTTTTGTCGATGCTGACGCAATGTGATTTGTGCCCAGGGCTCTAAATGTCAATGTGAGGAAATGGAACAAAGCGTGGGTGAAGGACGTTAGTAACAATGACTCCCTTGAGGTGCGGCTAGAACAGTGCTGCTTTGCACTGTCTGGTGTGGTTCAACTGGAATGCACAGGGGGAATCTTACTGTGCTTTTAAAAGATATAATTGCGAGGGCGGTTGACCATTTTTATGCAAGGTGATTTGTGCCCAGTGCCCTAAATGTCAACCTGAAGAAATAGAACAAGGCGTGGGGGAGCTAAGTGAGTAACAATGACTCCCTTGAGCTGCGGCTAGAGCAGTGCGGCTCTAGCGCTGCCTGGTGCGCTTCAACTGGGATAGATCGGGGTAATCCGACTGTCCATTTAAAACAAATGATTGCGAGGGCCATTGACCATGCTGACGCAATTTGATTTCTGCCTAGTGCTTTAAACGTGAAATAAATAAATTAAGGAAAGGGCTGGATAAACGACAGGAGTGACTATGACACCCTTTAGGTGCGGCTAGCGCAGTGCAGCTCTTGCGCGGTCTGGTGCGAATGAACTGGCATGGACTGACAGAATCCACTGTCCAAATAAAACAAACCATTCTGGGGGCCGTTGAGCATGCTGACGCAGTGTGAGTTCTGCACAGTGCTCTAAATGTCGAAGTGAAAAAATGAAAAAAAAGCGTGGATAAAAGACAGGAGTAAGAATGACTCCCTTGCAGTGTGGATTGAGCTGTGCCGCTTTGCACTTTCCGTTGCGCTTCAACTGGTATGGACCGGGAGAATCTGACTGTCCATTTAAAACAAAGCATTGCGAGGACTTTTGACCATGCTGATGCAATGTGATCTCTGCCCAGTCCCCTATATGTCAACTTGATAAAATCAACAAGGCGAGGGTAAACGAAGAGACTAACAATGACTCCCATGAGGTGCGACTAGAGCAGCACGGCTCTGCACTGTCTGGTGTGGCTTACCTGGCATGCACCGGGGGAATCTCACTGTGCACTTAAAACAAATGATTGTGAAGGCTGTTGCCGATGCTGACGCAATGTGATTTCTGCCTAGTGCTCTAAACGGCAAAGTGATGAAATAAAGAAATGCCTGGATAAAGGACAGGTGTAACAGTGACTCCTGTGAGGTGAGGCTGGAGCAGTGCAGCTCTTGCGCGGTATGGTACGCCTCAACTGGCATGGACGGGCGGAATTCACTGTCCAAATGAAACAAAGCATTCTGGGAGCCAGTGCTCTAAATGTCAACGTGAAGAAATGCAAAAAGGTGGGTATAAAGGACAGGAGTAAGAATGACTCCCGTGCAGAGTTTATTGAGCAGTTTCGCTTTGTGCTATCCATTGTGCTTCATTTGGTATGGACCGGTGGAATCCAACTGTCCATTAAAACAAAGCTTTGCGAAGACTTTTGATCATGCTGACGTAATGTGACTTCTGCCCAGCGCTCTAAATGTCAACGTGAAGAAATGCAACAAGGCATGGCTACACAAAGCGAGTAACAATGGCCCTCTTGAGGTGCGGCTAGAGCAGTGTGGCGCTTGCGCTGCCTGGTGCGCTTCAACTGGCATGGACCGGGAGAATCCGACTCTCCAAATAAAACAATGCATTTTGAGGGCCGTTGACCATGCTGACGCAATGTGATTTCTGCCCAGGTCTGTAAATGTCAACGTGCAGAAATGAAAAAAAAGGCGTGGTTAAAGGACAGGAGTAAGAATGACTCCCTTGCAGTGTGGATTCAGGAGTGCCGCTTTATGCTATCTGTTGTGCTTCAACTGGCATGGACCGGCTGAAACTGACTGTCCACTTAAAACAAAGCATTGCAAGGACTTTTGACGATGCTGACGCAATGTGATTTGTGCCCAGGGCTCTAAATGTAAATGTGAGGAAATGGAACAAAGCGTGGGTGAAGGACGTTAGTAACAATGACTCCCTTGAGGTGCGGCTAGAACAGTGCTGCTTTGCACTGTCTGGTGTGGTTCAACTGGAATGCACAGGGGGAATCTTACTGTGCTTTTAAAAGATATAATTGCGAGGGCGGTTGACCATTTTTATGCAAGGTGATTTGTGCCCAGTGCCCTAAATGTCAACCTGAAGAAATAGAACAATGCGTGGGGGAGCTAAGTGAGTAACAATGACTCCCTTGAGCTGCGGCTAGAGCAGTGCGGCTCTAGCGCTGCCTGGTGCGCTTCAACTGGGATAGATCGGGGTAATCCGACTGTCCATTTAAAACAAATGATTGCGAGGGCCGTTGACCATGCTGACGCAATTTGATTTCTGCCTAGTGCTTTAAACGTGAAATAAATAAATTAAGGAAAGGGCTGGATAAACGACAGGAGTAACTATGACACCCTTTAGTTGCGGCTAGCGCAGTGCAGCTCTTGCGCGGTCTGGTGCGAATGAACTGGCATGGACTGACAGAATCCACTGTCCAAATAAAACAAACCATTCTGGGGGCCGTTGAGCATGCTGACGCAGTGTGATTTCTGCACAGTGCTCTAAATGTCGAAGTGAAAAAATGAAAAAAAAAGCGTGGATAAAAGACAGGAGTAAGAATGACTCCCTTGCAGTGTGGATTGAGCTGTGCCGCTTTGCACTTTCCGTTGCGCTTCAACTGGTATGGATCGGGAGAATCTGTCTGTCCATTTAAAACAAAGCATTGCGAGGACTTTTGACCATGCTGATGCAATGTGATCTCTGCCCAGTCCCCTATATGTCAACTTGATAAAATCAACAAGGCGAGGGTAAACGAAGAGACTAACAATGACTCCCATGAGGTGCGACTAGAGCAGCACGGCTCTGCACTGTCTGGTGTGGCTTACCTGGCATGCACCGGGGGAATCTCACTGTGCACTTAAAACAAATGATTGTGAAGGCTGTTGCCGATGCTGACGCAATGTGATTTCTGCCTAGTGCTCTAAACGGCAAAGTGATGAAATAAAGAAATGCCTGGATAAAGGACAGGTGTAACAGTGACTCCTGTGAGGTGCGGCTGGTGCAGTGCAGCTCTTGCGCGGTATGGTACGCCTCAACTGGCATGGACGGGCGGAATTCACTGTCCAAATGAAACAAAGCATTCTGGGAGCCAGTGCTCTAAATGTCAACGTGAAGAAATGCAAAAAGGTGGGTATAAAGGACAGGAGTAAGAATGACTCCCGTGCAGAGTTTATTGAGCAGTTTCGCTTTGTGCTATCCAATGTGCTTCATTTGGTATGGACCGGTGGAATCCAACTGTCCATTAAAACAAAGCTTTGCGAAGACTTTTGATCATGCTGACGTAATGTGACTTCTGCCCAGCGCTCTAAATGTCAACGTGAAGAAATGCAACAAGGCATGGCTACACAAAGCGAGTAACAATCGCTCTCTTCAGGTGCGGCTAGAGCAGTGTGGCGCTTGCGCTGCCTGGTGCGCTTCAACTGGCATGGACCGGGAGAATCCGACTCTCCAAATAAAACAATGCATTTTGAGGGCCGTTGACCATGCTGACGCAATGTGATTTCTGCCCAGGTCTGTAAATGTCAACGTGCAGAAATGAAAAAAAGGCGTGGTTAAACGACAGGAGTAAGATTGACTCCCTTGCAGTGTGCATTCAGCTGTGCCGCTTTGCACTTTCCATTGCGCTTGAACTGGTATAGACCGGGGGAATCCGACTGTCCATTTAAAACAAAGCATTGCGGGGACTTTTGACCACGCTGACGCAATGTGATTTCTGCCCAGTCCCCTATATGTCAACTTGATAAAATGCAACAAGGCGTGGGTAAACGAAGAGACTAACAATGACTCCCATGAGGTGCGACTAGAGCAGAACAGGTCTGCACTGTCTGGTGTGGCTTACCTGGCATGCACCGCGGGTATCTCACTGTGCACTTAAAACAAACGATTGTGAAGGCTGTTGCCGATGCTGACACTATGTGATTTCTGCCCAGTGCTATTTAATGTCAACGTGAAGAAATGCAAGAAGGTGTGAATGCGATGAGAGTAACAATGACTCCCGCGAGGTGCGACTAGAGCAGTGCGGCTCTTGCGCAGTCTGCTGCACTCCAACTGGCATAGATCGGGGGAATCCGACTGTCCATTTAAAACAAATAATTGCGCGGGCCGTTCACCATGCTGACGCAATGTGATTTCTGCCTAGTGCTATAAACGGCAAAGTGATGAAATAAAGAAATGCCTGGATAAAGGTCAGGTGTAAGAGTGACTCCTGTGAGGTGCGGCTGGAGCAGTGCAGCTCTTGCGCGGTATGGTACGCCTCAACTGGCATGGACGGGCGGAATTCACTGTCCAAATGAAACAAAGCATTCTGGGAGCCAGTGCTCTGAATGTCAACGTGAAGAAATGCAAAAAGGTGGGTATAAAGGACAGGAGTAAGAATGACTCCCGTGCAGAGTTTATTGAGCAGTTTCGCTTTGTGCTATCCATTGTGCTTCATTTGGTATGGACCGGTGGAATCCAACTGTCCATTAAAACAAAGCTTTGCGAAGACTTTTGATCATGCTGACGTAATGTGACTTCTGCCCAGCGCTCTAAATGTCAACGTGAAGAAATGCAACAAGGCATGGCTACACAAAGCGAGTAACAATGGCTCTCTTGAGGTGCGGCTAGACCAGTGTGGCGCTTGCGCTGCCTGGTGCGCTTCAACTGGCATGGACCGGGAGAATCCGACTCTCCAAATAAAACAATGCATTTTGAGGGCCGTTGACCATGCTGACGCAATGTGATTTCTGCCCAGGTCTGTAAATGTCAACGTGCAGAAATGAAAAAAAGGCGTGGTTAAACGACAGGAGTAAGAATGACTCACTTGCAGTGTGGATTCAGGAGTGGCGCTTTATGCTATCTGTTATGCATCAACTGGCATGGACCGGCTGAAACTGACTGTCCACTTAAAACAAAGCATTGCAAGGACTTTTGACGATGCTGACGCAATGTGATTTGTGCCCAGGGCTCTAAATGTCAATGTGAGGAAATGGAACAAAGCGTGGGTGAAGGACGTTAGTAACAATGACTCCCTTAAGGTGCGGCTAGAACAGTGCTGCTTTGCACTGTCTGGTGTGGTTCAACTGGAATGCACAGGGGGAATCTTACTGTGCTTTTAAAAGATATAATTGCGAGGGCGGTTGACCATTTTTATGCAAGGTGATTTGTGCCCAGTGCCCTAAATGTCAACCTGAAGAAATAGAACAAGGCGTGGGGGAGCTAAGTGAGTAACAATGACTCCCTTGAGCTGCGACTAGAGCAGTGCGGCTCTAGCGCTGCCTGGTGCGCTTCAACTGGGATAGATCGGGGTAATCCGACTGTCCATTTAAAACAAATGATTGCGAGGGCCGTTGACCATGCCGACGCAATTTGATTTCTGCCTAGTGCTTTAAACGTGAAATAAATAAATTAAGGAAAGGGCTGGATAAACGACAGGAGTAACTATGACACCCTTTAGGTGCGGCTAGCGCAGTGCAGCTCTTGCGCGGTCTGGTGCGAATGAACTGGCACGGACTGACAGAATCCACTGTCCAAATAAAACAAACCATTCTGGGGGCCGTTGAGCATGCTGACGCAGTGTGATTTCTGCACAGTGCTCTAAATGTCGAAGTGAAAAAATGAAAAAAAAGCGTGGATAAAAGACAGGAGTAAGAATGACTCCCTTGCAGTGTGGATTGAGCTGTGCCGCTTTGCACTTTCCGTTGCACTTCAACTGGTATGGACCGGGAGAATCTGACTGTCCATTTAAAACAAAGCATTGCGAGGACTTTTGACCATGCTGATGCAATGTGATCTCTGCCCAGTCCCCTATATGTCAACTTGATAAAATCATCAAGGCGTGGGTAAACGAAGAGACTAACAATGACTCCCATGAGGTGCGACTAGAGCAGCACGGCTCTGCACTGTCTGGTGTGGCTTACCTGGCATGCACCGGGGGAATCTCACTGTGCACTTAAAACAAATGATTGTGAAGGCTGTTGCCGATGCTGACGCAATGTGATTTCTGCCTAGTGCTCTAAACGGCAAAGTGATGAAATAAAGAATTGCCTGGATAAAGGACAGGTGTAAGAGTGACTCCTGTGAGGTGCGGCTGGAGCAGTGCAGCTCTTGCGCGGTATGGTACGCCTCAACTGGCATGGACGGGCGGAATTCACTGTCCAAATGAAACAAAGCATTCTGGCAGCCAGTGCTCTAAATGTCAACGTGAAGAAATGCAAAAAGGTGGGTATAAAGGACAGGAGTAAGAATGACTCCCGTGCAGAGTTTATTGAGCAGTTTCGCTTTGTGCTATCCATTGTGCTTCATTTGGTATGGACCGGTGGAATCCAACTGTCCATTAAAACAAAGCTTTGCGAAGACTTTTGATCATGCTGACGTAATGTGACTTCTGCCCAGCGCCCTAAATGTCAACGTGAAGAAATGCAACAAGGCATGGCTACACAAAGCGAGTAACAATGGCTCTCTTAAGGTGCGGCTAGAGCAGTGTGGCGCTTGCGCTGCCTCGTGCGCTTCAACTGGCATGGACCGGGAGAATCCGACTCTCGAAATAAAACAATGCATTTTGAGGGCCGTTGACCATGCTGACGCAATGTGATTTCTGCCCAGGTCTGTAAATGTCAACGTGCAGAAATGAAAAAAAAAGGCGTGGTTAAAGGACAGGAGTAAGAATGACTCCCTTGCAGTGTGGATTCAGGAGTGGCGCTTTATGCTATCTGTTGTGCTTCAACTGGCATGGACCGGCTGAAACTGACTGTCCACTTAAAACAAAGCATTGCAAGGACTTTTTACGATGCTGACGCAATGTGATTTGTGCCCAGGGCTCTAAATGTCAATGTGAGGAAATGGAACAAAGCGTGGGTGAAGGACGTTAGTAACAATGACTCCCTTGAGGTGCGGCTAGAACAGTGCTGCTTTGCACTGTCTGGTGTGGTTCAACTGGAATGCACAGGGGGAATCTTACTGTGCTTTTAAAAGATATAATTGCGAGGGCGGTTGACCATTTTTATGCAAGGTGATTTGTGCCCAGTGCCCTAAATGTCAACCTGAAGAAATAGAACAAGGCGTGGGGAACTAAGTGAGTAACAATGACTCCCTTGAGCTGCGACTAGAGCAGTGCGGCTCTAGCGCTGCCTGGTGCGCTTCAACTGGGATGGATCGGGGTAATCCGACTGTCCATTTAAAACAAATGATTGCGAGGGCCGTTGACCATGCCGACGCAATTTGATTTCTGCCTAGTGCTTTAAACGTGAAATAAATAAATTAAGGAAAGGGCTGGATAAACGACAGGAGTAACTATGACACCCTTTAGGTGCGGCTAGCGCAGTGCAGCTCTTGCGCGGTCTGGTGCGAATGAACTGGCACGGACTGACAGAATCCACTGTCCAAATAAAACAAACCATTCTGGGGGCCGTTGAGCATGCTGACGCAGTGTGATTTCTGCACAGTGCTCTAAATGTCGAAGTGAAAAAATGAAAAAAAAAGCGTCGATAAAAGACAGGAGTAAGAATGACTCCCTTGCAGTGTGGATTGAGCTGTGCCGCTTTGCACTTTCCGTTGCGCTTCAACTGGTATGGACCGGGAGAATCTGACTGTCCATTTAAAACAAAGCATTGCGAGGACTTTTGACCATGCTGATGCAATGTGATCTCTGCCCAGTCCCCTATATGTCAACTTGATAAAATCATCAAGGCGTGGGTAAACGAAGAGACTAACAATGACTCCCATGAGGTGCGACTAGAGCAGCACGGCTCTGCACTGTCTGGTGTGGCTTACCTGGCATGCACCGGGGGAATCTCACTGTGCACTTAAAACAAATGATTGTGAAGGCTGTTGCCGATGCTGACACTATGTGATTTCTGCCCAGTGCTATTTAATGTCAACGTGAAGAAATGCAAGAAGGTGTGTGTAAGCGGTGAGAGTAACAATGACTCCCTTGAGGTGCGACTAGAGCAGTGCAGCTTTTGCACAGTCTGCTGCACTCCAGCTGGCATAGATCGGGGGAATCCGACTGTCCATTTAAAACAAATGATTGCGAGGGCCGTCGGCCATGCTGACGCAATGTGATTTCAGCCCAGTGCTCTAAACGTGAAACTGAAGTAAATAAAAAAAGGCATGGATAAACTACAGGAGTCACAATGACTCCCGGTGCGGCTATCGCAGTGCGGCTCTTGCGTGGTCTTCTGTGCCTCAACTGGCATGGACCGGCGGAATCATCATCAGCATCAGCCTGGTTACGCCTACTGCAGGGCAAAGGCCTCTCCCATACATCTCCAACAACCCCGATCATGTACTAAGTGTGGCCATGTCGTCCCCGCAAACTTCTGAATCTCATGCGCCCGCCTAACTTTCTGCCGCCCTCTGCTAAGCTTCTCTTCCCTTGGAATCCATTCCGTAACCCTCAATGACCATCGGTTATCTTCCCTCCTCATTGCGTATCCTGCCCATGCCCCTTTCTTTTTCTTGATTTCAACTAAGATGTCATTAAGTCGCGTTTGTTCCCTCACCCAATCTGCTCTTTTCTTATCCTTGAACGTTACACCTATCATTCTTCTTTCCATAGCTCGTTGTGTCGTCCTCAATATGAGCAGAACCCTTTTCGTAAGCCTCAAGGTTTCTGCCCCATAGGTGAGTGCTGGTAAGACACAGGTATTATATACTTTCCTCTTGAGGGGATAACGGCAACCTGCTATTCATCATCTGAGAATGCCTGCCAAACGCACCCCAGCCCATTCTTGTTCTTCTGAATATTTCTGTCTTATGATCCGCATCCGCTGTCACTACCTGACCTAAGTTGGTGTATTCCCTTACGACTTCCAGTGCCTCGCTGCCTATTGTAAATTGCGGTTTTCTTCGGAGACTGTTAAGCATTACTTTAGTTTCCTGCAGATTAATTTTTAGACCCACTCTTCTGCTTTGCCTATCCAGGTCACTGAACATGCATTGCAATTCGTCCCCTGAGGTACTAAGCAAGGCAATGTCATCAGCGAATCGCGAGTTACCAAGCTATTCTCGATTAACTTTTATCCCCAATTCTTCGCAATCCATGTCTCTGAATACCTCCTGTAAAATAAAATGCCCAAATAAAACAAAGCATTTTGGGGGCCGTTTACCGTGCTGACGCAGTGTGATTTCTGCACAGTGCTCTAAATGTCAAAGTGAAAAAATGAAAAAAAGCTGTGGATAAACGACATGAGTAAGAATGACTCCCTTGCAGTGTGCATTCAGCTGTGCCGCTTTGCACTTTCCATTGCGCTTCAACTGGTATAGACCGGGGGAATCCGACTGTCGATTTAAAACAAAGCATTGCGGGGACTTTTGACCATGCTGACGCAATGTGATTTCTGCCCAGTCCCCTATATGTCAACTTGATAAAATCAACAAGGCGTGGGTAAACGAAGAGACTAACAATGACTCCCATGAGGTGCGACTAGAGCAGCACAGCTTTGCACTGTCTGGTGTGGTTTACCTGTCATGCACCGGGGGAATCTCACTGTGCACTTAAAACAAATGATTGTGAAGGCTGTTGCCGATGCTGACACAATGTGATTTCTGCCCAGTGCTATTTAATGTCAACGTGAAGAAATGCAAGAAGGTGTGTATGCGATGAGAGTAACAATGACTCCCTCGAGGTGCGACTAGAGTAGTGCGGCTCTTGCGCAGTCTGCTGCACTCCAACTGGCATAGATCGGGGGAATCCGACTGTCCATTTAAAACAAATGATTACGCGGGCCGTTCACCATGCTGACGCAATGTGATTTCTGCCTAGTGCTCTAAACGGCAAAGTGATGAAATAAAGAAATGCCTGGATAAAGGACAGGTGTAAGAGTGACTCCTGTGAGGTGCGGCTGGAGCAGTGCAGCTCTTGCGCGGTATGGTACGCCTCAACTGGCATGGACGGGCGGAATTCACTGTCCAAATGAAACAAAGCATTCTGGGAGCCAGTGCTCTAAATGTCAACGTGAAGAAATGCAAAAAGGTGGGTATAAAGGACAGGAGTAAGAATGACTCCCGTGCAGAGTTTATTGAGCAGTTTCGCTTTGTGCTATCCATTGTGCTTCATTTGGTATGGAGCGGTGGAATCCAACTGTCCATTAAAACAAAGCTTTGCGAAGACTTTTGATCATGCTGACGTAATGTGACTTCTGCCCACCGCTCTAAATGTCAACGTGAAGAAATGCAACAAGGCATGGCTACACAAAGCGAGTAACAATGGCCCTCTTGAGGTGCGGCTAGAGCAGTGTGGCGCTTGCGTTGCCTGGTGCGCTTCAACTGGCATGGACCGGGAGAATCCGACTCTCCAAATAAAACAATGCATTTTGAGGGCCGTTGACCATGCTGAAGCAATGTGATTTCTGCCCAGGTCTGTAAATGTCAACGTGCAGAAATGAAAAAAAGGCGTGGTTAAACGACAGGAGTAAGAATGACTCGCTTGCAGTGTGGATTCAGGAGTGGCGCTTTATGCTATCTGTTGTGCTTCAACTGGCATGGACCGGCTGAAACTGACTGTCCACTTAAAACAAAGCATTGCAAGGACTTTTGACGATGCTGACGCAATGTGATTTGTGCCCAGGGCTCTAAATGTCAATGTGAGGAAATGGAACAAAGCGTGGGTGAAGGACGTTAGTAACAATGACTCCCTTGAGGTGCGGCTAGAACAGTGCTGCTTTGCACTGTCTGGTGTGGTTCAACTGGAATGCACAGGGGGAATCTTACTGTGCTTTTAAAAGATATAATTGCGAGGGCGGTTGACCATTTTTATGCAAGGTGATTTGTGCCCAGTGCCCTAAATGTCAACCTGAAGAAATAGAACAAGGCGTGGGGGAGCTGAGTAACAATGACTCCCTTGAGCTGCGGCTAGAGCAGTGCGGCTCTAGCGCTGCCTGGTGCGCTTCAACTGGGATAGATCGGGGTAATCCGACTGTCCATTTAAAACAAATGATTGCGAGGGCCGTTGACCATGCTGACGCAATTTGATTTCTGCCTAGTGCTTTAAACGTGAAATAAATAAATTAAGGAAAGGGCTGGATAAACGACAGGAGAAACTATGACACCCTTTAGGTGCGGCTAGCGCAGTGCAGCTCTTGCGCGGTCTGGTGCGAATGAACTGGCATGGACTGACAGAATCCACTGTCCAAATAAAACAAACCATTCTGGGGGCCGTTGAGCATGCTGACGCAGTGTGATTTCTGCACAGTGCTCTAAATGTCGAAGTGAAAAAATGAAAAAAAAAGCGTGGATAAAAGACAGGAGTAAGAATGACTCCCTTGCAGTGTGGATTGAGCTGTGCCGCTTTGCACTTTCCGTTGCGCTTCAACTGGTATGGACCGGGAGAATCTGACTGTCCATTTAAAACAAAGCATTGCGAGGACTTTTGACCATGCTGATGCAATGTGATCTCTGCCCAGTCCCCTATATGTCAACATGATAAAATCAACAAGGCGAGGGTAAACGAAGAGACTAACAATGACTCCCATGAGGTGCGACTAGAGCAGCACGGCTCTGCACTGTCTGGTGTGGCTTACCTGGCATGCACCGGGGGAATCTCACTGTGCACTTAAAACAAATGATTGTGAAGGCTGTTGCCGATGCTGACGCAATGTGATTTCTGCCTAGTGCTCTAAACGGCAAAGTGATGAAATAAAGAAATGCCTGGATAAAGGACAGGTGTAAGAGTGACTCCTGTGAGGTGCGGCTGGAGCAGTGCAGCTCTTGCGCGGTATGGTACGCCTCAACTGGCATGGACGGGCGGAATTCACTGTCCAAATGAAACAAAGCATTCTGGGAGCCAGTGCTCTAAATGTCAACGTGAAGAAATGCAAAAAGGTGGGTATAAAGGACAGGAGTAAGAATGACTCCCGTGCAGAGTTTATTGAGCAGTTTCGCTTTGTGCTATCCATTGTGCTTCATTTGGTATGGACCGGTGGAATCCAACTGTCCATTAAAACAAAGCTTTGCGAAGCCTTTTGATCATGCTGACGTAATGTGACTTCTGCCCAGCGCTCTAAATGTCAACGTGAAGAAATGCAACAAGGCATGGCTACACAAAGCGAGTAACAATGGCCCTCTTGAGGTGCGGCTAGAGCAGTGTGGCGCTTGCGCTGCCTGGTGCGCTTCAACTGGCATGGACCGGGAGAATCCGACTCTCCAAATAAAACAATGCATTTTGAGGGCCGTTGACCATGCTGACGCAATGTGATTTCTGCCCAGGTCTGTAAATGTCAACGTGCAGAAATGAAAAAAAAAGGCGTGGTTAAACGACAGGAGTAAGAATGACTCCCTTGCAGTGTGGATTCAGGAGTGGCGCTTTATGCTATCTGTTGTGCTTCAACTGGCATGGACCGGCTGAAACTGACTGTCCACTTAAAACAAAGCATTGCAAGGACTTTTGACGATGCTGACGCAATGTGATTTGTGCCCAGGGCTCTAAATGTCAATGTGAGGAAATGGAACAAAGCGTGGGTGAAGGACGTTAGTAACAATGACTCCCTTGAGGTGCGGCTAGAACAGTGCTGCTTTGCACTGTCTGGTGTGGTTCAACTGGAATGCACAGGGGGAATCTTACTGTGCTTTTAAAAGATATAATTGCGAGGGCGGTTGACCATTTTTATGCAAGGTGATTTGTGCCCAGTGCCCTAAATGTCAACCTGAAGAAATAGAACAAGGCGTGGGGGAGCTAAGTGAGTAACAATGACTCCCTTGAGCTGCGGCTAGAGCAGTGCGGCTCTAGCGCTGCCTGGTGCGCTTCAACTGGGATAGATCGGGGTAATCCGACTGTCCATTTAAAACAAATGATTGCGAGGGCCGTTGACCATGCTGACGCAATTTGATTTCTGCCTAGTGCTTTAAACGTGAAATAAATAAATTAGGGAAAGGGCTGGATAAACGACAGGAGTAACTATGACACCCTTTAGGTGCGGCTAGCGCAGTGCAGCTCTTGCGCGGTCTGGTGCGAATGAACTGGCATGAACTGACAGAATCCACTGTCCAAATAAAACAAACCATTCTGGGGGCCGTTGAGCATGCTGACGCAGTGTGATTTCTACACAGTGCTCTAAATGTCGAAGTGAAAAAATGAAAAAAAAGCGTGGATAAAAGACAGGAGTAAGAATGACTCCCTTGCAGTGTGCATTGAGCTGTGCCGCTTTGCACTTTCCGTTGCGCTTCAACTGGTATGGACCGGGAGAATCTGACTGTCCATTTAAAACAAAGCATTGCGAGGACTTTTGACCATGCTGATGCAATGTGATCTCTACCCAGTCCCCTAAATGTCAACGTGATAAAATGCAACAAGGCGAGGGTAAACGAAGAGACTAACAATGACTCCCATGAGGTGGGACTAGAGTAGCGCGGCTTTGCACTGTCTGGTGTGGTTTACCTGGCATGCAACGGGGGAATCTAACTCTGCCATGAAAAGAAATGATTGCGAAGGCCGTTGCCGATGCTGACACAATGTGATTTCTGCCCAGTGCTATTTAATGTCAACGTGAAGAAATGCAAGAAGGTGTGTGTAAGCTATGAGAGTAACAATGACTCCCTTGAGGTGCGACTAGAACAGTGCAGCTTTTGCACAGTCTGCTGCACTCCAGCTGGCATAGATCGGGGGAATCCGACTGTCCATTTAAAACAAATGATTGCGAGGGCCGTCGACCATGCTGATGCAATGTGATTTCTGCCCAGTGCTCTAAACGTGAAACTGAAGTAAATAAAAAAAGGCATGGATAAACTACAGGAGTCACAATGACTCCCTTGTGGTGCGGCTATCGCAGTGCGGCTCTTGCGTGGTCTTGTGTGCCTCAACTGGCATGGACCGGCGGAATCATCATCAGCATCAGCCTGGTTACGCCTACTGCAGGGCAAAGGCCTCTCCCGTACATCTCCAACAACCCCGATCATGTACTATGTGTGGCCATGTCGTCCCTGCAAACTTCTTAATCTCATGCGCCCGCCTAACTTTCTGCCGCCCTCTGCTAAGCTTCCCTTCCCTTGGAATCCATTCCGTAACCCTTAATGACCATCGGTTATCTTCCCTCCTCATTTCGTATCCTGCCCATACCCATTTCTTTTTCTTGATTTCAACTAAGATGTCATTAACTCGCGTTTGTTCCCTCACCCAATCTGCTCTTTTCTTATCCTTTAACGTTACACCTATCATTCTTCTTTCCATAGCTCGTTGCGTCGTCCTCAATTTGAGCAGAACCCATTTCGTAAGCCTCCAGGTTTCTGCCCCATAGGTGAGTACTGGTAAGACACAGGTATTATATACTTTCCTCTTGAGGGGATAATGGCAACCTGCTAATCATCATCTGAGAATGCCTGCCAAACGCACCCCAGCCCATTCTTGTTCTTCTGAATATTTCTGTCTCATGATCCGCATCCGCTGTCACTACCTGCCCTAAGTTGATGTAATCCCTTACGACTTCTAGTGCCTCGCTGCCAATTGTAAATTGCTGTTTTCTTCCGAGACTGTTAAGCATTACTTTAGTTTCCTGCAGATTAATTTTTAGACCCACTCTTCTGCTTTGCCTATCCAGGTCAGTGAACATGCATTGCAATTGGTCCCCTGAGGTACTAAGGAAGGCAATGTCATCAGCGAATCGCGAGTTACTAAGCTATTCTCGATTAACTTTTATCCCCAAATCTTCCCAATCCATGTCTCTGAATACCTCCTGTAAAATAAAATGCCCAAATAAAACAAAGCATTTTGGGGGCCGTTGACCATGCTGACGCAATGTGATTTCTGCCCAGGTCTGTAAATGTCAACGTGCAGAAATGAAAAAAAAGGCGTGGTTAAACGACAGGAGTAAGAATGACTCCCTTGCAGTGTGGATTCAGGAGTGGCGCTTTATGCTATCTGTTGTGCATCAACTGGCATGGACCGGGGGAATCCGACTGTCCATTTAAAACAAAGCATTGCGGGGACTTTTGACCATGCTGACGCAATGTGATTTCTGCCCAGTCCCCTATATGTCAACTTGATAAAATCAACAAGGCGTGGGTAAACGAAGAGACTAACAATGACTCCCATGAGGTGCGACTAGAGCAGCACAGCTTTGCACTGTCTGGTGTGGTTTACCTGTCATGCACCGGGGGAATCTCACTGTGCACCTAAAACAAATGATTGTGAAGGCTGTTGCCGATGCTGACACAATGTGATTTCTGCCCACTGCTATTTAATGTCAACGTGAAGAAATGCAAGAAGCTGTGTATGCGATGACAGTAACAATGACTCCCTCGAGGTGCGACTAGAGCAGTGCGGCTCTTGCGCAGTCTGCTGCACTCCAACTGGCATAGATCGGGGGAATCCGACTGTCCATTTAAAACAAATGATTACGCGGGCCGTTCACCATGCTGACGCAATGTGATTTCTGCCTAGTGCTCTAAACGGCAAAGTGATGAAATAAAGAAATGCCTGGATAAAGGACAGGTGTAAGAGTGACTCCTGTGAGGTGCGGCTGGAGCAGTGCAGCTCTTGCGCGGTATGGTACGCCTCAACTGGCATGGACGGGCGGAATTCACTGTCCAAATGAAACAAAGCATTCTGGGAGCCAGTGCTCTAAATGTCAACGTGAAGAAATGCAAAAAGGTGGGTATAAAGGACAGGAGTAAGAATGACTCCCGTGCAGAGTTTATTGAGCAGTTTCGCTTTGTGCTATCCATTGTGCTTCATTTGGTATGGACCGGTGGAATCCAACTGTCCATTAAAACAAAGCTTTGCGAAGACTTTTGATCATGCTGACGTAATGTGACTTCTGCCCAGCGCCCTAAATGTCAACGTGAAGAAATGCAACAAGGCATGGCTACACAAAGCGAGTAACAATGGCTCTCTTAAGGTGCGGCTAGAGCAGTGTGGCGCTTGCGCTGCCTGGTGCGCTTCAACTGGCATGGACCGGGAGAATTCGACTCTCGAAATAAAACAATGCATTTTGAGGGCCGTTGACCATGCTGACGCAATGTGATTTCTGCCCAGGTCTGTAAATGTCAACGTGCAGAAATGAAAAAAAGGCGTGGTTAAAGGACAGGAGTAAGAATGACTCCCTTGCAGTGTGGATTCAGGAGTGGCGCTTTATGCTATCTGTTGTGCTTCAACTGGCATGGACCGGCTGAAACTGACTGTCCACTTAAAACAAAGCATTGCAAGGACTTTTGACGATGCTGACGCAATGTGATTTGTGCCCAGGGCTCTAAATGTCAATGTGAGGAAATGGAACAAAGCGTGGGTGAAGGACGTTAGTAACAATGACTCCCTTGAGGTGCGGCTAGAACAGTGCTGCTTTGCACTGTCTGGTGTGGTTCAACTGGAATGCACAGGGGGAATCTTACTGTGCTTTTAAAAGATATAATTGCGAGGGCGGTTGACCATTTTTATGCAAGGTGATTTGTGCCCAGTGCCCTAAATGTCAACCTGAAGAAATAGAACAAGGCGTGGGGGAGCTAAGTGAGTAACAATGACTCCCTTGAGCTGCGACTAGAGCAGTGCGGCTCTAGCGCTGCCTGGTGCGCTTCAACTGGGATAGATCGGGGTAATCCGACTGTCCATTTAAAACAAATGATTGCGAGGGCCGTTGACCATGCCGACGCAATTTGATTTCTGCCTAGTGCTTTAAACGTGAAACAAATAAATTAAGGAAAGGGCTGGATAAACGACAGGAGTAACTATGACACCCTTTAGGTGCGGCTAGCGCAGTGCAGCTCTTGCGCGGTCTGGTGCGAATGAACTGGCATTGACTGAGAGAATCCACTGTCCAAATAAAACAAACCATTCTGGGGGCCGTTGAGCATGCTGACGCAGTGTGATTTCTGCACAGTGCTCTAAATGTCGAAGTGAAAAAATGAAAAAAAAAGCGTGGATAAAAGAGAGGAGTAAGAATGACTCCCTTGCAGTGTGGATTGAGCTGTGCCGCTTTGCACTTTCCGTTGCGCTTCAACTGGTATAGACCGGGGGAATCCGACTGTCCATTTAAAACAAAGCATTGCGGGGACTTTTGACCATGCTGACGCAATGTGATTTCTGTCCAGTCCCCTATATGTCAACTTGATAAAATCAACAAGGCGTGGGTAAACGAAGAGACTAACAATGACTCCCATGAGGTGCGACTAGAGCAGCACAGCTTTGCACTGTCTGGTGTGGTTTACCTGTCATGCACCGGGGGAATCTCACTGTGCACTTAAAACAAATGATTGTGAAGGCTGTTGCCGATGCTGACACAATGTGATTTCTGCCCAGTGCTATTTAATGTCAACGTGAAGAAATGCAAGAAGGTGTGTATGCGATGAGAGTAACAATGACTCCCTCGAGGTGCGACTAGAGCAGTGCGGCTCTTGCGCAGTCTGCTGCACTCCAACTGGCATAGATCGGGGGAATCCGACTGTCCATTTAAAACAAATGATTACGCGGGCCGTTCACCATGCTGACGCAATGTGATTTCTGCCTAGTGCTCTAAACGGCAAAGTGATGAAATAAAGAAATGCCTGGATAAAGGACAGGTGTAAGAGTGACTCCTGTGAGGTGCGGCTCGAGCAGTGCAGCTCTTGCGCGGTATGGTACGCCTCAACTGGCATGGACGGGCGGAATTCACTGTCCAAATGAAACAAAGCATTCTGGGAGCCAGTGCTCTAAATGTCAACGTGAAGAAATGCAAAAAGGTGGGTATAAAGGACAGGAGTAAGAATGACTCCCGTGCAGAGTTTATTGAGCAGTTTCGCTTTGTGCTATCCATTGTGCTTCATTTGGTATGGACCGGTGGAATCCAACTGTCCATTAAAACAAAGCTTTGCGAAGACTTTTGATCATGCTGACGTAATGTGACTTCTGCCCAGCGCCCTAAATGTCAACGTGAAGAAATGCAACAAGGCATGGCTACACAAAGCGAGTAACAATGGCTCTCTTAAGGTGCGGCTAGAGCAGTGTGGCGCTTGCGCTGCCTGGTGCGCTTCAACTGGCATGGACCGGGAGAATTCGACTCTCGAAATAAAACAATGCATTTTGAGGGCCGTTGACCATGCTGACGCAATGTGATTTCTGCCCAGGTCTGTAAATGTCAACGTGCAGAAATGAAAAAAAAGGCGTGGTTAAAGGACAGGAGTAAGAATGACTCCCTTGCAGTGTGGATTCAGGAGTGGCGCTTTATGCTATCTGTTGTGCTTCAACTGGCATGGACCGGCTGAAACTGACTGTCCACTTAAAACAAAGCATTGCAAGGACTTTTGACGATGCTGACGCAATGTGATTTGTGCCCAGGGCTCTAAATGTCAATGTGAGGAAATGGAACAAAGCGTGGGTGAAGGACGTTAGTAACAATGACTCCCTTGAGGTGCGGCTAGAACAGTGCTGCTTTGCACTGTCTGGTGTGGTTCAACTGGAATGCACAGGGGGAATCTTACTGTGCTTTTAAAAGATATAATTGCGAGGGCGGTTGACCATTTTTATGCAAGGTGATTTGTGCCCAGTGCCCTAAATGTCAACCTGAAGAAATAGAACAAGGCGTGGGGGAGCTAAGTGAGTAACAATGACTCCCTTGAGCTGCGACTAGAGCAGTGCGGCTCTAGCGCTGCCTGGTGCGCTTCAACTGGGATAGATCGGGGTAATCCGACTGTCCATTTAAAACAAATGATTGCGAGGGCCGTTGACCATGCCGACGCAATTTGATTTCTGCCTAGTGCTTTAAACGTGAAACAAATAAATTAAGGAAAGGGCTGGATAAACGACAGGAGTAACTATGACACCCTTTAGGTGCGGCTAGCGCAGTGCAGCTCTTGCGCGGTCTGGTGCGAATGAACTGGCATTGACTGAGAGAATCCACTGTCCAAATAAAACAAACCATTCTGGGGGCCGTTGAGCATGCTGACGCAGTGTGATTTCTGCACAGTGCTCTAAATGTCGAAGTGAAAAAATGAAAAAAAAAGCGTGGATAAAAGAGAGGAGTAAGAATGACTCCCTTGCAGTGTGGATTGAGCTGTGCCGCTTTGCACTTTCCGTTGCGCTTCAACTGGTATAGACCGGGGGAATCCGACTGTCCATTTAAAACAAAGCATTGCGGGGACTTTTGACCATGCTGACGCAATGTGATTTCTGTCCAGTCCCCTATATGTCAACTTGATAAAATCAACAAGGCGTGGGTAAACGAAGAGACTAACAATGACTCCCATGAGGTGCGACTAGAGCAGCACAGCTTTGCACTGTCTGGTGTGGTTTACCTGTCATGCACCGGGGGAATCTCACTGTGCACTTAAAACAAATGATTGTGAAGGCTGTTGCCGATGCTGACACAATGTGATTTCTGCCCAGTGCTATTTAATGTCAACGTGAAGAAATGCAAGAAGGTGTGTATGCGATGAGAGTAACAATGACTCCCTCGAGGTGCGACTAGAGCAGTGCGGCTCTTGCGCAGTCTGCTGCACTCCAACTGGCATAGATCGGGGGAATCCGACTGTCCATTTAAAACAAATGATTACGCGGGCCGTTCACCATGCTGACGCAATGTGATTTCTGCCTAGTGCTCTAAACGGCAAAGTGATGAAATAAAGAAATGCCTGGATAAAGGACAGGTGTAAGAGTGACTCCTGTGAGGTGCGGCTCGAGCAGTGCAGCTCTTGCGCGGTATGGTACGCCTCAACTGGCATGGACGGGCGGAATTCACTGTCCAAATGAAACAAAGCATTCTGGGAGCCAGTGCTCTAAATGTCAACGTGAAGAAATGCAAAAAGGTGGGTATAAAGGACAGGAGTAAGAATGACTCCCGTGCAGAGTTTATTGAGCAGTTTCGCTTTGTGCTATCCATTGTGCTTCATTTGGTATGGACCGGTGGAATCCAACTGTCCATTAAAACAAAGCTTTGCGAAGACTTTTGATCATGCTGACGTAATGTGACTTCTGCCCAGCGCTCTAAATGTCAACGTGAAGAAATGCAACAAGGCATGGCTACACAAAGCGAGTAACAATGGCCCTCTTTAGGTGCGGCTAGAGCAGTGTGGCGCTTGCGCTGCCTGGTGCGCTTCAACTGGCATGGACCGGGAGAATCCGACTCTCCAAATAAAACAATGCATTTTGAGGGCCGTTGACCATGCTGACGCAATGTGATTTCTGCCCAGGTCTGTAAATGTCAACGTGCAGAAATGAAAAAAAAAGGCGTGGTTAAACGACAGGAGTAAGAATGACTCCCTTGCAGTGTGGATTCAGGAGTGGCGCTTTATGCTATCTGTTGTGCTTCAACTGGCATGGACCGGCTGAAACTGACTGTCCACTTAAAACAAAGCATTGCAAGGACTTTTGACGATGCTGACGCAATGTGATTTGTGCCCAGGGCTCTAAATGTCAATGTGAGGAAATGGAACAAAGCGTGGGTGAAGGACGTTAGTAACAATGACTCCCTTGAGGTGCGGCTAGAACAGTGCTGCTTTGCACTGTCTGGTGTGGTTCAACTGGAATGCACAGGGGGAATCTTACTGTGCTTTTAAAAGATATAATTGCGAGGGCGGTTGACCATTTTTATGCAAGGTGATTTGTGCCCAGTGCCCTAAATGTCAACCTGAAGAAATAGAACAAGGCGTGGGAGAGCTAAGTGAGTAACAATGACTCCCTTGAGCTGCGGCTAGAGCAGTGCGGCTCTAGCGCTGCCTGGTGCGCTTCAACTGGGATAGATCGGGGTAATCCGACTGTCCATTTAAAACAAATGATTGCGAGGGCCGTTGACCATGCTGACGCAATTTGATTTCTGCCTAGTGCTTTAAACGTGAAATAAATAAATTAAGGAAAGGGCTGGATAAACGACAGGAGTAACTATGACACCCTCTAGGTGCGGCTAGCGCAGTGCAGCTCTTGCGCGGTCTGGTGCGAATGAACTGGCATGGACTGACAGAATCCACTGTCCAAATAAAACAAACCATTCTGGGGGCCGTTGAGCATGCTGACGCAGTGTGATTTCTGCACAGTGCTCTAAATGTCGAAGTGAAAAAATGAAAAAAAAAGCGTGGATAAAAGACAGGAGTAAGAATGACTCCCTTGCAGTGTGGATTGAGCTGTGCCGCTTTGCACTTTCCGTTGCGCTTCAACTGGTATGGACCGGGAGAATCTGACTGTCCATTTAAAACAAAGCATTGCGAGGACTTTTGACCATGCTGATGCAATGTGATCTCTGCCCAGTCCCCTAAATGTCAACGTGATAAAATGCAACAAGGCGAGGGTAAACGAAGAGACTAACAATGACTCCCATGAGGTGCGACTAGAGCAGCACGGCTCTGCACTGTCTGGTGTGGCTTACCTGGCATGCACCGGGGGAATCTCACTGTGCACTTAAAACAAATGATTGTGAAGGCTGTTGCCGATGCTGACGCAATGTGATTTCTGCATAGTGCTCTAAACGGCAAAGTGATGAAATAAAGAAACGCCTGGATAAAGGACAGGTGTAACAGTGACTCCTGTGAGGTGCGGCTGGAGCAGTGCAGCTCTTGCGCGGTATGGTAGGCCTCAACTGGCATGGACGGGCGGAATTCACTGTCCAAATGAAACAAAGCATTCTGGGAGCCAGTGCTCTAAATGTCAACGTGAAGAAATGCAAAAAGGTGGGTATAAAGGACAGGAGTAAGAATGACTCCCGTGCAGAGTTTATTGAGCAGTTTCGCTTTGTGCTATCCATTGTGCTTCATTTGGTATGGACCGGTGGAATCCAACTATCCATTAAAACAAAGCTTTGCGAAGACTTTTGATCATGCTGACGTAATGTGACTTCTGCCCAGCGCTCTAAATGTCAACGTGAAGAAATGCAACAAGGCATGGCTACACAAAGCGAGTAACAATCGCTCTCTTGAGGTGCGGCTAGAGCAGTGTGGCGCTTGCGCTGCCTGGTGCGCTTCAACTGGCATGGACCGGGAGAATCCGACTCTCCAAATAAAACAATGCATTTTGAGGGCCGTTGACCATGCTGACGCAATGTGATTTCTGCCCAGGTCTGTAAATGTCAACGTGCAGAAATGAAAAAAAGGCGTGGTTAAACGACAGGAGTAAGAATGACTCCCTTGCAGTGTGCATTCAGCTGTGCCGCTTTGCACTTTCCATTGCGCTTGAACTGGTATAGACCGGGGGAATCCGACTGTCCATTTAAAACAAAGCATTGCGGGGACTTTTGACCATGCTGACGCAATGTGATTTCTGCCCAGTCCCCTATATGTCAACTTGATATAATCAACAAGGCGTGGGTAAACGAAGAGACTAACAATGACTCCCATGAGGTGCGACTAGAGCAGCACAGCTTTGCACTGTCTGGTGTGGTTTACCTGTCATGCACCGGGGGAATCTCACTGTGCACTTAAAACAAATGATTGTGAAGGCTGTTGCCGATGCTGACACAATGTGATTTCTGCCCAGTGCTATTTAATGTCAACGTGAAGAAATGCAAGAAGGTGTGTATGCGATGAGAGTAACAATGACTCCCTCGAGGTGCGACTAGAGCAGTGCGGCTCTTGCGCAGTCTGCTGCACTCCAACTGGCATAGATCGGGGGAATCCGACTGTCCATTTAAAACAAATGATTACGCGGGCCGTTCACCATGCTGACGCAATGTGATTTCTGCCTAGTGCTCTAAACGGCAAAGTGATGAAATAAAGAAATGCCTGGATAAAGGACAGGTGTAAGAGTGACTCCTGTGAGGTGCGGCTGGAGCAGTGCAGCTCTTGCGCGGTATGGTACGCCTCAACTGGCATGGACGGGCGGAATTCACTGTCCAAATGAAACAAAGCATTCTGGGAGCCAGTGCTCTAAATGTCAACGTGAAGAAATGCAAAAAGGTGGGTATAAAGGACAGGAGTAAGAATGACTCCCGTGCAGAGTTTATTGAGCAGTTTCGCTTTGTGCTATCCATTGTGCTTCATTTGGTATGGACCGGTGGAATCCAACTGTCCATTAAAACAAAGCTTTGCGAAGACTTTTGATCATGCTGACGTAATGTGACTTCTGCCCAGCGCTCTAAATGTCAACGTGAAGAAATGCAACAAGGCATGGCTACACAAAGCGAGTAACAATGGCTCTCTTGAGGTGCGGCTAGAGCAGTGTGGCGCTTGCGCTGCCTGGTGCGCTTCAACTGGCATGGACCGGGAGAATCCGACTCTCCAAATAAAACAATGCATTTTGAGGGCCGTTGACCATGCTGACGCAATGTGATTTCTGCCCAGGTCTGTAAATGTCAACGTGCAGAAATGAAAAAAAAGGCGTGGTTAAACGACAGGAGTAAGAATGACTCCCTTGCAGTGTGGATTCAGGAGTGGCGCTTTATGCTATCTGTTGTGCTTCAACTGGCATGGACCGGCTGAAACTGACTGTCCACTTAAAACAAAGCATTGCAAGGACTTTTGACGATGCTGACGCAATGTGATTTGTGCCCAGGGCTCTAAATGTCAATGTG
The DNA here is from genome assembly GCF_038994185.2 of Dermacentor albipictus. Classification (NCBI taxonomy): domain Eukaryota; kingdom Metazoa; phylum Arthropoda; class Arachnida; order Ixodida; family Ixodidae; genus Dermacentor; species Dermacentor albipictus. The sequence continues at coordinate 2,317,570 of NW_027225586.1, forward strand.
AGGAAATGGAACAAAGCGTGGGTGAAGGACGTTAGTAACAATGACTCCCCTGAGGTGCGGCTAGAACAGTGCTGCTTTGCACTGTCTGGTGTGGTTCAACTGGAATGCACAGGGGGAATCTTACTGTGCTTTTAAAAGATATAATTGCGAGGGCGGTTGACAATTTTTATGCAAGGTGATTTGTGCCCAGTGCCCTAAATGTCAACCTGAAGAAATAGAACAAGGCGTGGGGGAGCTAAGTGAGTAACAATGACTCCCTTGAGCTGCGGCTAGAGCAGTGCGGCTCTAGCGCTGCCTGGTGCGCTTCAACTGGGATAGATCGGGGTAATCCGACTGTCCATTTAAAACAAATGATTGCGAGGGCCGTTGACCATGCTGACGCAATTTGATTTCTGCCTAGTGCTTTAAACGTGAAATAAATAAATTAAGGAAAGGGCTGGATAAACGACAGGAGTAACTATGACGCCCTTTAGGTGCGGCTAGCGCAGTGCAGCTCTTGCGCGGTCTGGTGCGAATGAACTGGCATGGACTGACAGAATCCACTGTCCAAATAAAACAAACCATTCTGGGGGCCGTTGAGCATGCTGACGCAGTGTGATTTCTGCACAGTGCTCTAAACGTCGAAGTGAAAAAATGAAAAAAAAGCGTGGATCAAAGATAGGAGTAAGAATGACTCCCTTGCAGTGTGGATTGAGCTGTGCCGCTTTGCACTTTCCGTTGCGCTTCAACTGGTATGGACCGGGAGGATCTGACTGTCCATTTAAAACAAAGCATTGCGAGGACTTTTGACCATGCTGATGCAATGTGATCTCTGCCCAGTCCCCTATATGTCAACTTGATAAAATCATCAAGGCGTGGGTAAACGAAGAGACTAACAATGACTCCCATGAGGTGGGACTAGAGTAGCGCGGCTTTGCACTGTCTGGTGTGGTTTACCTGGCATGCACCGGGGGAATCTCACTGTGCACTTAAAACAAATGATTGTGAAGGCTGTTGCCGATGCTGACACTATGTGATTTCTGCCCAGTGCTATTTAATGTCAACGTGAAGAAATGCAAGAAGGTGTGTGTAAGCGGTGAGAGTAACAATGACTCCCTTGAGGTGCGACTAGAGCAGTGCAGCTTTTGCAGTCTGCTGCACTCCAGCTGGCATAGATCGGGGGAATCCGACTGTCTATTTAAAACAAATGATTGCGAGGGCCGTCGGCCATGCTGACGCAATGTGATTTCTGCCCAGTGCTCTACACGTGAAACTGAAGTAAATAAAAAAAGGCATGGATAAACTACAGGAGTCACAATGACTCCCTTGTGGTGCGGCTATCGCAGTGCGGCTCTTGCGTGGTCTTGTGTGCCTCAACTGGCATGGACCGGCGGAATCATCATCAGCATCAGCCTGGTTACGCCTACTGCAGGGCAAAGGCCTCTCCCATACATCTCCAACAACCCCGATCATGTACTATGTGTGGCCATGTCGTCCCTGCAAACTTCTTAATCTCATGCGCCCGCCTAACTTTCTGCCGCCCTCTGCTAAGCTTCCCTTCCCTTGGAATCCATTCCGTAACCCTTAATGACCATCGGTTATCTTCCCTCCTCATTTCGTATCCTGCCCATGCCCATTTCTTTTACTTGATTTCAACTAAGATGTCATTAACTCGCGTTTGTTCCCTCACCCAATCTGCTCTTTTCTTATCCTTTAACGTTACACCTATCATTCTTCTTTCCATAGCTCGTTGCGTCGTCCTCAATTTGAGCAGAACCCATTTCGTAAGCCTCCAGGTTTCTGCCCCATAGGTGAGTACTGGTAAGACACAGGTATTATATACTTTCCTCTGGAGGGGATAATGGCAACCTGCTAATCATCATCTGAGAATGCCTGCCAAACGCACCCCAGCCCATTCTTGTTCTTCTGAATATTTCTGTCTCATGATCCGCATCCGCTGTCACTACCTGCCCTAAGTTGATGTATTCCCTTACGACTTCTAGTGCCTCGCTGCCAATTGTAAATTGCTGTTTTCTTCCGAGACTGTTAAGCATTACTTTAGTTTCCTGCAGATTAATTTTTAGACCCACTCTTCTGCTTTGCCCATCCAGGTCAGTGAACATGCATTGCAATTGGTCCCCTGAGGTACTGAGGAAGGCAATGTCATCAGCGAATCGCGAGTTACTAAGCTATTCTCGATTAACTTTTATCCCCAAATCTTCCCAATCCATGTCTCTGAATACCTCCTGTAAAATAAAATGCCCAAATAAAACAAAGCATTTTGGGGGCCGTTGACCGTGCTGACGCAGTGTGATTTCTGCACAGTGCTCTAAATGTCAAAGTAAAGAAATGAAAAAAAGGTGTGGATAAGCGACATGAGTAAGAATGACTCCCTTGCAGTGTGCATTCAGCTGTGCCGCTTTGCACTTTCCATTGCGCTTGAACTGGTATAGACCGGGGGAATCCGACTGTCGATTTAAAACAAAGCATTGCGGGGACTTTTGACCACGCTAACGCAATGTGATTTCTGCCCAGTCCCCTATATGTCAACTTGATAAAATGCAACAAGGCATGGGTAAACGAAGAGACTAACAATGACTCCCATGAGGTGCGACTAGAGCAGCACAGGTCTGCACTGTCTGGTGTGGCTTACCTGGCATGCACCGCGGGAATCTCACTGTGCACTTAAAACAAACGATTGTGAAGGCTGTTGCCGATGCTGACACTATGTGATTTCTGCCCAGTGCTATTTAATGTCAACGTGAAGAAATGCAAGAAGGTGTGTATGCGATGAGAGTAACAATGACTCCCTCGAGGTGCGACTAGAGCAGTGCGGCTCTTGCGCAGTCTGCTGCACTCCAACTGGCATAGATCGGGGGAATCCGACTGTCCATTTAAAACAAATAATTGCGTGGGCCGTTCACCATGCTGACGCAATGTGATTTCTGCCTAGTGCTCTAAACGGCAAAGTGATGAAATAAAGAAATGCCTGGATAAAGGACAGGTGTAAGAGTGACTCCTGTGAGGTGCGGCTGGAGCAGTGCAGCTCTTGCGCGGTATGGTACGCCTCAACTTGCATGGACGGGCGGAATTCACTGTCCAAATGAAACAAAGCATTCTGGGAGCCAGTGCTCTAAATGTCAACGTGAAGAAATGCAAAAAGGTGGGTATAAAGGACAGGAGTAAGAATGACTCCCGTGCAGAGTTTATTGAGCAGTTTCGCTTTGTGCTATCCATTGTGCTTCATTTGGTATGGACCGGTGGAATCCAACTGTCCATTAAAACAAAGCTTTGCGAAGACTTTTGATCATGCTGACGTAATGTGACTTCTGCCCAGCGCTCTAAATGTCAACGTGAAGAAATGCAACAAGGCATGGCTACACAAAGCGAGTAACAATCGCTCTCTTGAGGTGCGGCTAGAGCAGTGTGGCGCTTGCGCTGCCTGGTGCGCTTCAACTGGCATGGACCGGGAGAATCCGACTCTCCAAATAAAACAATGCATTTTGAGGGCCGTTGACCATGCTGACGCAATGTGATTTCTGCCCAGGTCTGTAAATGTCAACGTGCAGAAATGAAAAAAAGGCGTGGTTAAACGACAGGAGTAATGACTCCCTTGCAGTGTGGATTCAGGAGTGGCGCTTTATGCTATCTGTTGTGCATCAACTGGCATGGAGCGGCTGAAACTGACTGTCCACTTAAAACAAAGCATTGCAAGGACTTTTGACGATGCTGACGCAATGTGATTTGTGCCCAGGGCTCTAAATGTCAATGTGAGGAAATGGAACAAAGCGTGGGTGAAGGACGTTAGTAACAATGACTCCCTTGAGGTGCGGCTAGAACAGTGCTGCTTTGCACTGTCTGGTGTGGTTCAACTGGAATGCACAGGGGGAATCTTACTGTGCTTTTAAAAGATATAATTGCGAGGGCGGTTGACCATTTTTATGCAAGGTGATTTGTGCCCAGTGCCCTAAATGTCAACCTGAAGAAATAGAACAAGGCGTGGGGGAGCTAAGTGAGTAACAATGACTCCCTTGAGCTCCGACTAGAGCAGTGCGGCTCTAGCGCTGCCTGGTGCGCTTCAACTGGGATAGATCGGGGTAATCCGACTGTCCATTTAAAACAAATGATTGCGAGGGCCGTTGACCATGCTGACGCAATTTGATTTCTGCCTAGTGCTTTAAACGTGAAATAAATAAATTAAGGAAAGGGCTGGATAAACGACAGGAGTAACTATGACGCCCTTTAGGTGCGGCTAGCGCAGTGCAGCTCTTGCGCGGTCTGGTGCGAATGAACTGGCATGGACTGACAGAATCCACTGTCCAAATAAAACAAACCATTCTGGGGGCCGTTGAGCATGCTGACGCAGTGTGATTTCTGCACAGTGCTCTAAATGTCGAAGTGAAAAAATGAAAAAAAAAGCGTGGATAAAAGACAGGAGTAAGAATGACTCCCTTGCAGTGTGGATTGAGCTGTGCCGCTTTGCATTTTCCGTTGCGCTTCAACTGGTATGGACCGGGAGAATCTGACTGTCCATTTAAAACAAAGCATTGCGAGGACTTTTGACCATGCTGATGCAATGTGATCTCTGCCCAGTCCCCTAAATGTCAACGTGATAAAATGCAACAAGGCGAGGGTAAACGAAGAGACTAACAATGACTCCCATGAGGTGGGACTAGAGTAGCGCGGCTTTGCACTGTCTGGTGTGGTTTACCTGGCATGCAACGGGGGAATCTAACTCTGCCATGAAAAGAAATGATTGCGAAGGCCGTTGACCATGCTGACACAATGTGATTTCTGCCCAGTGCTATTTAATGTCAATGTGATGAAATGCAAAAAAGGTGTGTGTAAGCGATGAGAGTAACAATGACACCCTTGAGGTGTGATTAGAGCAGCGCAGCATTTGCACAGTCTGCTGCACTCCAGCTGGCATAGATCGGGGGAATCCGACTGTCCAATTAAAACAAATGATTGTGAGCGCCGTCGACCATGCTGACGGAATGTGATTTCTGCCCAGTGCTCTAAACGTCAAAGTGAAGTAAATAAAAAAAAGGACGGATAAACGACAGGAGTAACAATGACTCCCTCGTGGTGCGGCTATCGCAGTGCGGCTATTGCGTGGTCTTGTGCGCCTCAACTGGCATGGACCGGCGGAATCATCATCAGCATAGGCCTGGTTACGCCTACTGCAGGGCAAAGGCCTCTCCCATACATCTCCAACAACCCCGATCATGTACTAAGTGTGGCCATGTCGTCCCCGCAAACTTCTGAATCACATGCGCCCGCCTAACTTTCTGCCGCCCTCTGCTAAGCTTCTCTTCCCTTGGAATCCATTCCGTAACCCTCAATGACCATCGGTTATCTTCCCTCCTCATTGCGTATCCTGCCCATGCCCCTTTCTTTTTCTTGATTTCAACTAAGATGTCATTAAGTCGCGTTTGTTCCCTCACCCAATCTGCTCTTTTCTTATCCTTGAACGTTACACCTATCATTCTTCTTTCCATAGCTCGTTGTGTCGTCCTCAATATGAGCAGAACCCTTTTCGTAAGCCTCAAGGTTTCTGCCCCATAGGTGAGTGCTGGTAAGACACAGGTATTATATACTTTCCTCTGGAGGGGATAATGGCAACCTGCTAATCATCATCTGAGAATGCCTGCCAAACGCACCCCAGCCCATTCTTGTTCTTCTGAATATTTCTGTCTCATGATCCGCATCCGCTGTCACTACCTGCCCTAAGTTGATGTATTCCCTTACGACTTCTAGTGCCTCGCTGCCAATTGTAAATTGCTGTTTTCTTCCGAGACTGTTAAGCATTACTTTAGTTTCCTGCAGATTAATTTTAGACCCACTCTTCTGCTTTGCCTATCCAGGTCAGTGAACATGCATTGCAATTGGTCCCCTGAGGTACTAAGGAAGGCAATGTCATCAGCGAATCGCGAGTTACTAAGCTATTCTCGATTAACTTTTATCCCCAAATCTTCCCAATCCATGTCTCTGAATACCTCCTGTAAAATAAAATGCCCAAATAAAACAAAGCATTTTGGGGGCCGTTGACCGTGCTGACGCAGTGTGATTTCTGCACAGTGCTCTAAATGTCAAAGTGAAAAAATGAAAAAAAGGTGTGGATAAACGACATGAGTAAGAATGACTCCCTTGCAGTGTGCATTCAGCTGTGCCGCTTTGCACTTTCCATTGCGCTTCAACTGGTATAGAACGGGGCAATCCGACTGTCCATTTAAAACAAAGCATTGCGGGGACTTTTGACCATGCTGACGCAATGTGATTTCTGCCCAGTCCCCTATATGTCAACTTGATAAAATCAACAAGGCGTGGGTAAACGAAGAGACTAACAATGACTCCCATGAGGTGCGACTAGAGCAGCACAGCTTTGCACTGTCTGGTGTGGTTTACCTGTCATGCACTGGGGGAATCTCACTGTGCACTTAAAACAAATGATTGTGAAGGCTGTTGCCGATGCTGACACAATGTGATTTCTGCCCAGTGCTATTTAATGTCAACGTGAAGAAATGCAAGAAGGTGTGTATGCGATGAGAGTAACAATGACTCCCTCGAGGTGCGACTAGAGCAGTGCGGCTCTTGCGCAGTCTGCTGCACTCCAACTGGCATAGATCGGGGGAATCCGACTGTCCATTTAAAACAAATGATTACGCGGGCCGTTCACCATGCTGACGCAATGTGATTTCTGCCTAGTGCTCTAAACGGCAAAGTGATGAAATAAAGAAATGCCTGGATAAAGGACAGGTGTAAGAGTGACTCCTGTGAGGTGCGGCTGGAGCAGTGCAGCTCTTGCGCGGTATGGTACGCCTCAACTGGCATGGACGGGCGGAATTCACTGTCCAAATGAAACAAAGCATTCTGGGAGCCAGTGCTCTAAATGTCAACGTGAAGAAATGCAAAAAGGTGGGTAAAAAGGACAGGAGTAAGAATGACTCCCGTGCAGAGTTTATTGAGCAGTTTCGCTTTGTGCTATCCATTGTGCTTCATTTGGTATGGACCGGTGGAATCCAACTGTCCATTAAAACAAAGCTTTGCGAAGATTTTGATCATGCTGACGTAATGTGACTTCTGCCCAGCGCTCTAAATGTCAACGTGAAGAAATGCAACAAGGCATGACTACACAAAGCGAGTAACAATGGCTCTCTTGAGGTGCGGCTAGAGCAGTGTGGCGCTTGCACTGCCTGGTGCGCTTCAACTGGCATGGACCGGGAGAATCCGACTCTCCAAATAAAACAATGCATTTTGAGGGCCGTTGACCATGCTGACGCAATGTGATTTCTGCCCAGGTCTGTAAATGTCAACGTGCAGAAATGAAAAAAAAAGGCGTGGTTAAACGACAGGAGTAAGAATGACTCCCTTGCAGTGTGGACTCAGGAGTGGCGCTTTATGCTATCTGTTGTGCTTCAACTGGCATGGACCGGCTGAAACTGACTGTCCACTTAAAACAAAGCATTGCAAGGACTTTTGATGATGCTGACGCAATGTGATTTGTGCCCAGGGCTCTAAATGTCAATGTGAGGAAATGGAACAAAGCGTGGGTGAAGGACGTTAGTAACAATGACTCCCCTGAGGTGCGGCTAGAACAGTGCTGCTTTGCACTGTCTGGTGTGGTTCAACTGGAATGCACAGGGGGAATCTTACTGTGCTTTTAAAAGATATAATTGCGAGGGCGGTTGACCATTTTTATGCAAGGTGATTTGTGCCCAGTGCCCTAAATGTCAACCTGAAGAAATAGAACAAGGCGTGGGGGAGCTAAGTGAGTAACAATGACTCCCTTGAGCTGCGGCTAGAGCAGTGCGGCTCTAGCGCTGCCTGGTGCGCTTCAACTGGGATAGATAGGGGTAATCCGACTGTCCATTTAAAACAAATGATTGCGAGGGCCGTTGACCATGCTGACGCAATTTGATTTCTGCCTAGTGCTTTAAACGTGAAATAAATAAATTAAGGAAAGGGCTGGATAAACGACAGGAGTAACTATGACACCCTTTAGGTGCGGCTAGCGCAGTGCAGCTCTTGCGCGGTCTGGTGCGAATGAACTGGCATGGACTGACAGAATCCACTGTCCAAATAAAACAAACCATTCTGGGGGCCGTTGAGCATGCTGACGCAGTGTGATTTCTGCACAGTGCTCTAAATGTCGAAGTGAAAAAATGAAAAAAAAAGCGTGGATAAAAGACAGGAGTAAGAATGACTCCCTTGCAGTGTGGATTGAGCTGTGCCGCTTTGCACTTTTCGTTGCGCTTCAACTGGTATGGACCGGGAGAATCTGACTGTCCATTTAAAACAAAGCATTGCGAGGACTTTTGACCATGCTGATGCAATGTGATCTCTGCCCAGTCCCCTAAATGTCAACGTGATAAAATGCAACAAGGCGAGGGTAAACGAAGAGACTAACAATGACTCCCATGAGGTGGGACTAGAGTAGCGCGGCTTTGCACTGTCTGGTGTGGTTTACCTGGCATGCAACGGGGGAATCTAACTCTGCCATGAAAAGAAATGATTGCGAAGGCCGTTGACCATGCTGACACAATGTGATTTCTGCCCAGTGCTATTTAATGTCAATGTGATGAAATGCAAAAAAGGTGTGTGTAAGCGATGAGAGTAACAATGACACCCTTGAGGTGTGATTAGAGCAGCGCAGCATTTGCACAGTCTGCTGCACTCCAGCTGGCATAGATCGGGGGAATCCGACTGTCCAATTAAAACAAATGATTGTGAGCGCCGTCGACCATGCTGACGGAATGTGATTTCTGCCCAGTGCTCTAAACGTCAAAGTGAAGTAAATAAAAAAAAGGACGGATAAACGACAGGAGTAACAATGACTCCCTCGTGGTGCGGCTATCGCAGTGCGGCTATTGCGTGGTCTTGTGCGCCTCAACTGGCATGGACCGGCGGAATCATCATCAGCATAGGCCTGGTTACGCCTACTGCAGGGCAAAGGCCTCTCCCATACATCTCCAACAACCCCGATCATGTACTAAGTGTGGCCATGTCGTCCCCGCAAACTTCTGAATCACATGCGCCCGCCTAACTTTCTGCCGCCCTCTGCTAAGCTTCTCTTCCCTTGGAATCCATTCCGTAACCCTCAATGACCATCGGTTATCTTCCCTCCTCATTGCGTATCCTGCCCATGCCCCTTTCTTTTTCTTGATTTCAACTAAGATGTCATTAAGTCGCGTTTGTTCCCTCACCCAATCTGCTCTTTTCTTATCCTTGAACGTTACACCTATCATTCTTCTTTCCATAGCTCGTTGTGTCGTCCTCAATATGAGCAGAACCCTTTTCGTAAGCCTCAAGGTTTCTGCCCCATAGGTGAGTGCTGGTAAGACACAGGTATTATATACTTTCCTCTGGAGGGGATAATGGCAACCTGCTAATCATCATCTGAGAATGCCTGCCAAACGCACCCCAGCCCATTCTTGTTCTTCTGAATATTTCTGTCTCATGATCCGCATCCGCTGTCACTACCTGCCCTAAGTTGATGTATTCCCTTACGACTTCTAGTGCCTCGCTGCCAATTGTAAATTGCTGTTTTCTTCCGAGACTGTTAAGCATTACTTTAGTTTCCTGCAGATTAATTTTAGACCCACTCTTCTGCTTTGCCTATCCAGGTCAGTGAACATGCATTGCAATTGGTCCCCTGAGGTACTAAGGAAGGCAATGTCATCAGCGAATCGCGAGTTACTAAGCTATTCTCGATTAACTTTTATCCCCAAATCTTCCCAATCCATGTCTCTGAATACCTCCTGTAAAATAAAATGCCCAAATAAAACAAAGCATTTTGGGGGCCGTTGACCGTGCTGACGCAGTGTGATTTCTGCACAGTGCTCTAAATGTCAAAGTGAAAAAATGAAAAAAAGGTGTGGATAAACGACATGAGTAAGAATGACTCCCTTGCAGTGTGCATTCAGCTGTGCCGCTTTGCACTTTCCATTGCGCTTCAACTGGTATAGAACGGGGCAATCCGACTGTCCATTTAAAACAAAGCATTGCGGGGACTTTTGACCATGCTGACGCAATGTGATTTCTGCCCAGTCCCCTATATGTCAACTTGATAAAATCAACAAGGCGTGGGTAAACGAAGAGACTAACAATGACTCCCATGAGGTGCGACTAGAGCAGCACAGCTTTGCACTGTCTGGTGTGGTTTACCTGTCATGCACTGGGGGAATCTCACTGTGCACTTAAAACAAATGATTGTGAAGGCTGTTGCCGATGCTGACACAATGTGATTTCTGCCCAGTGCTATTTAATGTCAACGTGAAGAAATGCAAGAAGGTGTGTATGCGATGAGAGTAACAATGACTCCCTCGAGGTGCGACTAGAGCAGTGCGGCTCTTGCGCAGTCTGCTGCACTCCAACTGGCATAGATCGGGGGAATCCGACTGTCCATTTAAAACAAATGATTACGCGGGCCGTTCACCATGCTGACGCAATGTGATTTCTGCCTAGTGCTCTAAACGGCAAAGTGATGAAATAAAGAAATGCCTGGATAAAGGACAGGTGTAAGAGTGACTCCTGTGAGGTGCGGCTGGAGCAGTGCAGCTCTTGCGCGGTATGGTACGCCTCAACTGGCATGGACGGGCGGAATTCACTGTCCAAATGAAACAAAGCATTCTGGGAGCCAGTGCTCTAAATGTCAACGTGAAGAAATGCAAAAAGGTGGGTATAAAGGACAGGAGTAAGAATGACTCCCGTGCAGAGTTTATTGAGCAGTTTCGCTTTGTGCTATCCATTGTGCTTCATTTGGTATGGACCGGTGGAATCCAACTGTCCATTAAAACAAAGCTTTGCGAAGATTTTGATCATGCTGACGTAATGTGACTTCTGCCCAGCGCTCTAAATGTCAACGTGAAGAAATGCAACAAGGCATGGCTACACAAAGCGAGTAACAATGGCTCTCTTGAGGTGCGGCTAGAGCAGTGTGGCGCTTGCGCTGCCTGGTGCGCTTCAACTGGCATGGACCGGGAGAATCCGACTCTCCAAATAAAACAATGCATTTTGAGGGCCGTTGACCATGCTGACGCAATGTGATTTCTGCCCAGGTCTGTAAATGTCAACGTGCAGAAATGAAAAAAAAAGGCGTGGTTAAACGACAGGAGTAAGAATGACTCCCTTGCAGTGTGGACTCAGGAGTGGCGCTTTATGCTATCTGTTGTGCTTCAACTGGCATGGACCGGCTGAAACTGACTGTCCACTTAAAACAAAGCATTGCAAGGACTTTTGATGATGCTGACGCAATGTGATTTGTGCCCAGGGCTCTAAATGTCAATGTGAGGAAATGGAACAAAGCGTGGGGGAAGGACGTTAGTAACAATGACTCCCCTGAGGTGCGGCTAGAACAGTGCTGCTTTGCACTGTCTGGTGTGGTTCAACTGGAATGCACAGGGGGAATCTTACTGTGCTTTTAAAAGATATAATTGCGAGGGCGGTTGACCATTTTTATGCAAGGTGATTTGTGCCCAGTGCCCTAAATGTCAACCTGAAGAAATAGAACAAGGCGTGGGGGAGCTAAGTGAGTAACAATGACTCCCTTGAGCTGCGGCTAGAGCAGTGCGGCTCTAGCGCTGCCTGGTGCGCTTCAACTGGGATAGATAGGGGTAATCCGACTGTCCATTTAAAACAAATGATTGCGAGGGCCGTTGACCATGCTGACGCAATTTGATTTCTGCCTAGTGCTTTAAACGTGAAATAAATAAATTAAGGAAAGGGCTGGATAAACGACAGGAGTAACTATGACACCCTTTAGGTGCGGCTAGCGCAGTGCAGCTCTTGCGCGGTCTGGTGCGAATGAACTGGCATGGACTGACAGAATCCACTGTCCAAATAAAACAAACCATTCTGGGGGCCGTTGAGCATGCTGACGCAGTGTGATTTCTGCACAGTGCTCTAAATGTCGAAGTGAAAAAATGAAAAAAAAAGCGTGGATAAAAGACAGGAGTAAGAATGACTCCCTTGCAGTGTGGATTGAGCTGTGCCGCTTTGCACTTTTCGTTGCGCTTCAACTGGTATGGACCGGGAGAATCTGACTGTCCATTTAAAACAAAGCATTGCGAGGACTTTTGACCATGCTGATGCAATGTGATCTCTGCCCAGTCCCCTAAATGTCAACGTGATAAAATGCAACAAGGCGAGGGTAAACGAAGAGACTAACAATGACTCCCATGAGGTGGGACTATAGTAGCGCTGCTTTGCACTGTCTGGTGTGGTTTACCTGGCATGCAACGGGGGAATCTAACTCTGCCATGAAAAGAAATGATTGCGAAGGCCGTTGACCATGCTGACACAATGTGATTTCTGCCCAGTGCTATTTAATGTCAATGTGAAGAAATGCAAAAAAGGTGTGTGTAAGCGATGAGAGTAACAATGACACCCTTGAGGTGTGATTAGAGCAGCGCAGCATTTGCACAGTCTGCTGCACTCCAGCTGGCATAGATCGGGGGAATCCGACTGTCCAATTAAAACAAATGATTGTGAGCGCCGTCGACCATGCTGACGGAATGTGATTTCTGCCCAGTGCTCTAAACGTCAAAGTGAAGTAAATAAAAAAAAGGACGGATAAACGACAGGAGTAACAATGACTCCCTCGTGGTGCGGCTATCGCAGTGCGGCTATTGCGTGGTCTTGTGCGCCTCAACTGGCATGGACCGGCGGAATCATCATCAGCATAGGCCTGGTTACGCCTACTGCAGGGCAAAGGCCTCTCCCATACATCTCCAACAACCCCGATCATGTACTAAGTGTGGCCATGTCGTCCCCGCAAACTTCTGAATCACATGCGCCCGCCTAACTTTCTGCCGCCCTCTGCTAAGCTTCTCTTCCCTTGGAATCCATTCCGTAACCCTCAATGACCATCGGTTATCTTCCCTCCTCATTGCGTATCCTGCCCATGCCCCTTTCTTTTTCTTGATTTCAACTAAGATGTCATTAAGTCGCGTTTGTTCCCTCACCCAATCTGCTCTTTTCTTATCCTTGAACGTTACACCTATCATTCTTCTTTCCATAGCTCGTTGTGTCGTCCTCAATATGAGCAGAACCCTTTTCGTAAGCCTCAAGGTTTCTGCCCCATAGGTGAGTGCTGGTAAGACACAGGTATTATATACTTTCCTCTGGAGGGGATAATGGCAACCTGCTAATCATCATCTGAGAATGCCTGCCAAACGCACCCCAGCCCATTCTTGTTCTTCTGAATATTTCTGTCTCATGATCCGCATCCGCTGTCACTACCTGCCCTAAGTTGATGTATTCCCTTACGACTTCTAGTGCCTCGCTGCCAATTGTAAATTGCTGTTTTCTTCCGAGACTGTTAAGCATTACTTTAGTTTCCTGCAGATTAATTTTAGACCCACTCTTCTGCTTTGCCTATCCAGGTCAGTGAACATGCATTGCAATTGGTCCCCTGAGGTACTAAGGAAGGCAATGTCATCAGCGAATCGCGAGTTACTAAGCTATTCTCGATTAACTTTTATCCCCAAATCTTCCCAATCCATGTCTCTGAATACCTCCTGTAAAATAAAATGCCCAAATAAAACAAAGCATTTTGGGGGCCGTTGACCGTGCTGACGCAGTGTGATTTCTGCACAGTGCTCTAAATGTCAAAGTGAAAAAATGAAAAAAAGGTGTGGATAAACGACATGAGTAAGAATGACTCCCTTGCAGTGTGTATTCAGCTGTGCCGCTTTGCACTTTCCATTGCGCTTCAACTGGTATAGAACGGGGCAATCCGACTGTCCATTTAAAACAAAGCATTGCGGGGACTTTTGACCATGCTGACGCAATGTGATTTCTGCCCAGTCCCCTATATGTCAACTTGATAAAATCAACAAGGCGTGGGTAAACGAAGAGACTAACAATGACTCCCATGAGGTGCGACTAGAGCAGCACAGCTTTGCACTGTCTGGTGTGGTTTACCTGTCATGCACTGGGGGAATCTCACTGTGCACTTAAAACAAATGATTGTGAAGGCTGTTGCCGATGCTGACACAATGTGATTTCTGCCCAGTGCTATTTAATGTCAACGTGAAGAAATGCAAGAAGGTGTGTATGCGATGAGAGTAACAATGACTCCCTCGAGGTGCGACTAGAGCAGTGCGGCTCTTGCGCAGTCTGCTGCACTCCAACTGGCATAGATCGGGGGAATCCGACTGTCCATTTAAAACAAATGATTACGCGGGCCGTTCACCATGCTGACGCAATGTGATTTCTGCCTAGTGCTCTAAACGGCAAAGTGATGAAATAAAGAAATGCCTGGATAAAGGACAGGTGTAAGAGTGACTCCTGTGAGGTGCGGCTGGAGCAGTGCAGCTCTTGCGCGGTATGGTACGCCTCAACTGGCATGGACGGGCGGAATTCACTGTCCAAATGAAACAAAGCATTCTGCGAGCCAGTGCTCTAAATGTCAACGTGAAGAAATGCAAAAAGGTGGGTATAAAGGACAGGAGTAAGAATGACTCCCGTGCAGAGTTTATTGAGCAGTTTCGCTTTGTGCTATCCATTGTGCTTCATTTGGTATGGACCGGTGGAATCCAACTGTCCATTAAAACAAAGCTTTGCGAAGATTTTGATCATGCTGACGTAATGTGACTTCTGCCCAGCGCTCTAAATGTCAACGTGAAGAAATGCAACAAGGCATGACTACACAAAGCGAGTAACAATGGCTCTCTTGAGGTGCGGCTAGAGCAGTGTGGCGCTTGCACTGCCTGGTGCGCTTCAACTGGCATGGACCGGGAGAATCCGACTCTCCAAATAAAACAATGCATTTTGAGGGCCGTTGACCATGCTGACGCAATGTGATTTCTGCCCAGGTCTGTAAATGTCAACGTGCAGAAATGAAAAAAAAAGGCGTGGTTAAACGACAGGAGTAAGAATGACTCCCTTGCAGTGTGGACTCAGGAGTGGCGCTTTATGCTATCTGTTGTGCTTCAACTGGCATGGACCGGCTGAAACTGACTGTCCACTTAAAACAAAGCATTGCAAGGACTTTTGATGATGCTGACGCAATGTGATTTGTGCCCAGGGCTCTAAATGTCAATGTGAGGAAATGGAACAAAGCGTGGGTGAAGGACGTTAGTAACAATGACTCCCCTGAGGTGCGGCTAGAACAGTGCTGCTTTGCACTGTCTGGTGTGGTTCAACTGGAATGCACAGGGGGAATCTTACTGTGCTTTTAAAAGATATAATTGCGAGGGCGGTTGACCATTTTTATGCAAGGTGATTTGTGCCCAGTGCCCTAAATGTCAACCTGAAGAAATAGAACAAGGCGTGGGGGAGCTAAGTGAGTAACAATGACTCCCTTGAGCTGCGGCTAGAGCAGTGCGGCTCTAGCGCTGCCTGGTGCGCTTCAACTGGGATAGATAGGGGTAATCCGACTGTCCATTTAAAACAAATGATTGCGAGGGCCGTTGACCATGCTGACGCAATTTGATTTCTGCCTAGTGCTTTAAACGTGAAATAAATAAATTAAGGAAAGGGCTGGATAAACGACAGGAGTAACTATGACACCCTTTAGGTGCGGCTAGCGCAGTGCAGCTCTTGCGCGGTCTGGTGCGAATGAACTGGCATGGACTGACAGAATCCACTGTCCAAATAAAACAAACCATTCTGGGGGCCGTTGAGCATGCTGACGCAGTGTGATTTCTGCACAGTGCTCTAAATGTCGAAGTGAAAAAATGAAAAAAAAAGCGTGGATAAAAGACAGGAGTAAGAATGACTCCCTTGCAGTGTGGATTGAGCTGTGCCGCTTTGCACTTTTCGTTGCGCTTCAACTGGTATGGACCGGGAGAATCTGACTGTCCATTTAAAACAAAGCATTGCGAGGACTTTTGACCATGCTGATGCAATGTGATCTCTGCCCAGTCCCCTAAATGTCAACGTGATAAAATGCAACAAGGCGAGGGTAAACGAAGAGACTAACAATGACTCCCATGAGGTGGGACTAGAGTAGCGCGGCTTTGCACTGTCTGGTGTGGTTTACCTGGCATGCAACGGGGGAATCTAACTCTGCCATGAAAAGAAATGATTGCGAAGGCCGTTGACCATGCTGACACAATGTGATTTCTGCCCAGTGCTATTTAATGTCAATGTGATGAAATGCAAAAAAGGTGTGTGTAAGCGATGAGAGTAACAATGACACCCTTGAGGTGTGATTAGAGCAGCGCAGCATTTGCACAGTCTGCTGCACTCCAGCTGGCATAGATCGGGGGAATCCGACTGTCCAATTAAAACAAATGATTGTGAGCGCCGTCGACCATGCTGACGGAATGTGATTTCTGCCCAGTGCTCTAAACGTCAAAGTGAAGTAAATAAAAAAAAGGACGGATAAACGACAGGAGTAACAATGACTCCCTCGTGGTGCGGCTATCGCAGTGCGGCTATTGCGTGGTCTTGTGCGCCTCAACTGGCATGGACCGGCGGAATCATCATCAGCATAGGCCTGGTTACGCCTACTGCAGGGCAAAGGCCTCTCCCATACATCTCCAACAACCCCGATCATGTACTAAGTGTGGCCATGTCGTCCCCGCAAACTTCTGAATCACATGCGCCCGCCTAACTTTCTCCCGCCCTCTGCTAAGCTTCTCTTCCCTTGGAATCCATTCCGTAACCCTCAATGACCATCGGTTATCTTCCCTCCTCATTGCGTATCCTGCCCATGCCCCTTTCTTTTTCTTGATTTCAACTAAGATGTCATTAAGTCGCGTTTGTTCCCTCACCCAATCTGCTCTTTTCTTATCCTTGAACGTTACACCTATCATTCTTCTTTCCATAGCTCGTTGTGTCGTCCTCAATATGAGCAGAACCCTTTTCGTAAGCCTCAAGGTTTCTGCCCCATAGGTGAGTGCTGGTAAGACACAGGTATTATATACTTTCCTCTTGAGGGGATAACGGCAACCTGCTATTCATCATCTGAGAATGCCTGCCAAACGCACCCCAGCCCATTCTTGTTCTTCTGAATATTTCTGTCTTATGATCCGCATCCGCTGTCACTACCTGACCTAAGTTGGTGTATTCCCTTACGACTTCCAGTGCCTCGCTGCCTATTGTAAATTGCGGTTTTCTTCGGAGACTGTTAAGCATTACTTTAGTTTCCTGCAGATTAATTTTTAGACCCACTCTTCTGCTTTGCCTATCCAGGTCACTGAACATGCATTGCAATTGGTCCCCTGAGGTACTAAGCAAGGCAATGTCATCAGCGAATCGCGAGTTACCAAGCTATTCTCGATTAACTTTTATCCCCAATTCTTCCCAATCCATGTCTCTGAATACCTCCTGTAAAATAAAATGCCCAAATAAAACAAAGCATTTTGGGGGCCGTTGACCGTGCTGACGCAGTGTGATTTCTGCACAGTGCTCTAAATGTCAAAGTGAAAAAATGAAAAAAAGGTATGGATAAACGACATGAGTAAGAATGACTCCCTTGCAGTGTGCATTCAGCTGTGGCGCTTTGCACTTTCCATTGCGCTTCAACTGGTATAGACCGGGGGAATCCGACTGTCCATTTAAAACAAAGCATTGCGGGGACTTTTGACCATGCTGACGCAATGTGATTTCTGCCCAGTCCCCTATATGTCAACTTGATAAAATCAACAAGGCGTGGGTAAACGAAGAGACTAACAATGACTCCCATGAGGTGCGACTAGAGCAGCACAGCTTTGCACTGTCTGGTGTGGTTTACCTGTCATGCACCGGGGGAATCTCACTGTGCACTTAAAACAAATGATTGTGAAGGCTGTTGCCGATGCTGACACAATGTGATTTCTGCCCAGTGCTATTTAATGTCAACGTGAAGAAATGCAAGAAGGTGTGTATGCGATGAGAGTAACAATGACTCCCTCGAGGTGCGACTAGAGCAGTGTGGCTCTTGCGCAGTCTGCTGCACTCCAACTGGCATAGATCGGGGGAATCCGACTGTCCATTTAAAACAAATGATTACGCGGGCCGTTCACCATGCTGACGCAATGTGATTTCTGCCTAGTGCTCTAAACGGCAAAGTGATGAAATAAAGAAATGCCTGGATAAAGGACAGGTGTAAGAGTGACTCCTGTGAGGTGCGGCTGGAGCAGTGCAGCTCTTGCGCGGTATGGTACGCCTCAACTGGCATGGACGGGCGGAATTCACTGTCCAAATGAAACAAAGCATTCTGGGAGCCAGTGCTCTAAATGTCAACGTGAAGAAATGCAAAAAGGTGGGTATAAAGGACAGGAGTAAGAATGACTCCCGTGCAGAGTTTATTGAGCAGTTTCGCTTTGTGCTATCCATTGTGCTTCATTTGGTATGGACCGGTGGAATCCAACTGTCCATTAAAACAAAGCTTTGCGAAGACTTTTGATCATGCTGACGTAATGTGACTTCTGCCCAGCGCTCTAAATGTCAACGTGAAGAAATGCAACAAGGCATGGCTACACAAAGCGAGTAACAATGGCTCTCTTGAGGTGCGGCTAGAGCAGTGTGGCGCTTGCGCTGCCTGGTGCGCTTCAACTGGCATGGACGGGGAGAATCCGACTCTCCAAATAAAACAATGCATTTTGAGGGCCGTTGACCATGCTGACGCAATGTGATTTCTGCCCAGGTCTGTAAATGTCAACGTGCAGAAATGAAAAAAAAGGCGTGGTTAAACGACAGGAGTAAGAATGACTCCCTTGCAGTGTGGATTCAGGAGTGGCGCTTTATGCTATCTGTTGTGCTTCAACTGGCATGCACCGGCTGAAACTGACTGTCCACTTAAAACAAAGCATTGCAAGGACTTTTGACGATGCTGACGCAATGTGATTTGTGCCCAGGGCTCTAAATGTCAATGTGAGGAAATGGAACAAAGCGTGGGTGAAGGACGTTAGTAACAATGACTCCACTGAGGTGCGGCTAGAACAGTGCTGCTTTGCACTGTCTGGTGTGGTTCAACTGGAATGCACAGGGGGAATCTTACTGTGCTTTTAAAAGATATAATTGCGAGGGCGGTTGACCATTTTTATGCAAGGTGATTTGTGCCCAGTGCCCTAAATGTCAACCTGAAGAAATAGAACAAGGCGTGGGGGAGCTAAGTGAGTAACAATGACTCCCTTGAGCTGCGGCTAGAGCAGTGCGGCTCTAGCGCTGCCTGGTGCGCTTCAACTGGGATAGATCGGGGTAATCCGACTGTCCATTTAAAACAAATGATTGCGAGGGCCGTTGACCATGCTGACGCAATTTGATTTCTGCCTAGTGCTTTAAACGTGAAATAAATAAATTAAGGAAAGGGCTGGATAAACGACAGGAGTAACTATGACACCCTTTAGGTGCGGCTAGCGCAGTGCAGCTCTTGCGCGGTCTGGTGCGAATGAACTGGCATGGACTGACAGAATCCACTGTCCAAATAAAACAAACCATTCTGGGGGCCGTTGAGCATGCTGACGCAGTGTGATTTCTGCACAGTGCTCTAAATGTCGAAGTGAAAAAATGAAAAAAAAGCGTGGATAAAAGACAGGAGTAAGAATGACTCCCTTGCAGTGTGGATTGAGCTGTGCCGCTTTGCACTTTCCGTTGCGCTTCAACTGGTATGGACCGGGAGAATCT
This sequence comes from Dermacentor albipictus, assembly GCF_038994185.2. Classification (NCBI taxonomy): domain Eukaryota; kingdom Metazoa; phylum Arthropoda; class Arachnida; order Ixodida; family Ixodidae; genus Dermacentor; species Dermacentor albipictus. The sequence goes on from NW_027225586.1 coordinate 2,337,109, forward strand.
GACTGTCCATTTAAAACAAAGCATTGCGAGGACTTTTGACCATGCTGATGCAATGTGATCTCTGCCCAGTCCCCTATATGTCAACTTGATAAAATCAACAAGGCGAGGGTAAACGAAGAGACTAACAATGACTCCCATGAGGTGCGACTAGAGCAGCACGGCTCTGCACTGTCTGGTGTGGCTTACCTGGCATGCACCGGGGGAATCTCACTGTGCACTTAAAACAAATTATTGTGAAGGCTGTTGCCGATGCTGACACAATGTGATTTCTGCCCAGTGCTCTAAACGTCAAACTGAAGTAATTAAAAAAAGGCATGGATAAACTACAGGAGTCACAATGACTCCCTTGTGGTGCGGCTATCGCAGTGCGGCTCTTGCGTGGTCTTGTGTGCCTCAACTGGCATGGACCGGCGCAATCATCATCAGCATCAGCCTGGTTACGCCTACTGCAGGGTAAAGGCCTCTCCCATACATCTCCAACAACCCCGATCATGTACTATGTGTGGCCATGTCGTCCCTGCAAACTTCTTAATCTCATGCGCCCGCCTAAATTTCTGCCGCCCTCTGCTAAGCTTCCCTTCCCTTGGAATCCATTCCGTAACCCTCAATGACCATCGGTTATCTTCCCTCCTCATTGCGTATCCTGCCCATGCCCATTTCTTTTTCTTGATTTCAACTAAGATGTCATTAACTCGCGTTTGTTCCCTCACCCAATCTGCTCTTTTCTTATCCTTGAACGTTACACCTATCATTCTTCTTTCCATAGCTCGTTGCGTCGTCCTCAATTTGAGCAGAACCCTTTTCGTAAGCCTCCAGGTTTTTGCCCCATAGGTGAGTACTGGTAAGACACAGGTATTATATACTTTCCTCTTGAGGGGATAATGGCAACCTGCTAATCATCATCTGAGAATGCCTGCCAAACGCACCCCAGCCCATTCTTGTTCTTCTGAATATTTCTGTCTCATGATCCGCATCCGCTGTCACTACCTTCCCTAAGTTGATGTATGCCCTTACGACTTCCAGTGCCTCGCTGCCAATTGTAAATTGCTGTTTTCTTCCGAGACTGTTAAGCATTACTTTAGTTTCCTACAGATTACTTTTTAGACCCACTCTTCTGCTTTGTCTCTCCAGGTCAGTGAACATGCATTGCAATTGGTCCCCTGAGGTACTAATGAAGGCAATGTCATCAGCGAATCGCGAGTTACTAAGCTATTCTCGATTAACTTTTATCCCCAATTCTTCCCAATCCATGTCTCTGAATACCTCCTGTAAAATAAAATGCCCAAATAAAACAAAGCATTTTGGGGGCCGTTGACCATGCTGACGCAGTGTGATTTCTGCACAGTGCTCTAAATGTCAACGTGACAAAATGAAAAAAAGCGTGGATAAACGACATGAGTAATGACTCCCTAGCAGTGTGCATTCAGCTGTGCCGCTTTGCACTTTCCGTTGTGCTTCAACTGGTATAGACCGGGGGAATCCTGCTGTCCATTTAAAACAAAGCATTGCGGGGACTTTTGACCATGCTGACGCAATGTGATTTCTGCCCAGTCCCCTATATGTCAACTTGATAAAATGCGACAAGGCGTGGGTAAACGAAGGGACTAACAATGACTCCCATGAGGTGCGACTAGAGCAGCACAGCTTTGCACTGTCTGGTGTGGTTTACCTGTCATGCACCGGGGGAATCTCACTGTGCACTTAAAACAAATGATTGTGAAGGCTGTTGCCGATGCTGACACAATGTGATTTCTGCCCAGTGCTATTTAATGTCAACGTGAAGAAATGCAAGAAGGTGTGTATGCGATGAGAGTAACAATGACTCCCTCGAGGTGCGACTAGAGCAGTGCGGCTCTTGCGCAGTCTGCTGCACTCCAACTGGCATAGATCGGGGGAATCCGACTGTCCATTTAAAACAAATGATTACGCGGGCCGTTCACCATGCTGACGCAATGTGATTTCTGCCTAGTGCTCTAAACGGCAAAGTGATGAAATAAAGAAATGCCTGGATAAAGGACAGGTGTAAGAGTGACTCCTGTGAGGTGCGGCTGGAGCAGTGCAGCTCTTGCGCGGTATGGTACGCCTCAACTGGCATGGACGGGCGGAATTCACTGTCCAAATGAAACAAAGCATTCTGGGAGCCAGTGCTCTAAATGTCAACGTGAAGAAATGCAAAAAGGTGGGTATAAAGGACAGGAGTAAGAATGACTCCCGTGCAGAGTTTATTGAGCAGTTTCGCTTTGTGCTATCCATTGTGCTTCATTTGGTATGGACTGGTGGAATCCAACTGTCCATTAAAACAAAGCTTTGCGAAGACTTTTGATCATGCTGACGTAATGTGACTTCTGCCCAGCGCTCTAAATGTCAACGTGAAGAAATGCAACAAGGCATGGCTACACAAAGCGAGTAACAATGGCCCTCTTGAGGTGCGGCTAGAGCAGTGTGGCGCTTGCGCTGCCTGGTGCGCTTCAACTGGCATGGACCGGGAGAATCCGACTCTCCAAATAAAACAATGCATTTTGAGGGCCGTTGACCATGCTGACGCAATGTGATTTCTGCCCAGGTCTGTAAATGTCAACGTGCAGAAATGAAAAAAAAGGCGTGGTTAAAGGACAGGAGTAAGAATGACTCCCTTGCAGTGTGGATTCAGGAGTGGCGCTTTATGCTATCTGTTGTGCTTCAACTGGCATGGACCGGCTGAAACTGACTGTCCACTTAAAACAAAGCATTGCAAGGACTTTTGACGATGCTGACGCAATGTGATTTGTGCCCAGGGCTCTAAATGTCAATGTGAGGAAATGGAACAAAGCGTGGGTGAAGGACGTTAGTAACAATGACTCCCTTGAGGTGCGGCTAGAACAGTGCTGCTTTGCACTGTCTGGTGTGGTTCAACTGGAATGCACAGGGGGAATCTTACTGTGCTTTTAAAAGATATAATTGCGAGGGCGGTTGACCATTTTTATGCAAGGTGATTTGTGCCCAGTGCCCTAAATGTCAACCTGAAGAAATAGAACAAGGCGTGGGGGAGCTAAGTGAGTAACAATGACTCCCTTGAGCTGCGGCTAGAGCAGTGCGGCTCTAGCGCTGCCTGGTGCGCTTCAACTGGGATAGATCGGGGTAATCCGACTGTCCATTTAAAACAAATGATTGCGAGGGCCGTTGACCATGCTGACGCAATTTGATTTCTGCCTAGTGCTTTAAACGTGAAATAAATAAATTAAGGAAAGGGCTGGATAAACGACAGGAGTAACTATGACACCCTTTAGGTGCGGCTAGCGCAGTGCAGCTCTTGCGCGGTCTGGTGCGAATGAACTGGCATGGACTGACAGAATCCATTGTCCAAATAAAACAAACCATTCTGGGGGCCGTTGAGCATGCTGACGCAGTGTGATTTCTGCACAGTGCTCTAAATGTCGAAGTGAAAAAATGAAAAAAAAAGCGTGGATAAAAGACAGGAGTAAGAATGACTCCCTTGCAGTGTGGATTGAGCTGTGCCGCTTTGCACTTTCCGTTGCGCTTCAACTGGTATGGACCGGGAGAATCTGACTGTCCAATTAAAACAAAGCATTGCGAGGACTTTTGACCATGCTGATGCAATGTGATCTCTGCCCAGTCCCCTATATGTCAACTTGATAAAATCAACAAGGCGAGGGTAAACGAAGAGAATAACAATGACTCCCATGAGGTGCGACTAGAGCAGCACGGCTCTGCACTGTCTGGTGTGGCTTACCTGGCATGCACCGGGGGAATCTCACTGTGCACTTAAAACAAATGATTGTGAAGGCTGTTGCCGATGCTGACGCAATGTGATTTCTGCCTAGTGCTCTAAACGGCAAAGTGATGAAATAAAGAAATGCCTGGATAAAGGACAGGTGTAAGAGTGACTCCTGTGAGGTGCGGCTGGAGCAGTGCAGCTCTTGCGCGGTATGGTACGCCTCAACTGGCATGGACGGGCGGAATTCACTGTCCAAATGAAACAAAGCATTCTGGGAGCCAGTGCTCTAAATGTCAACGTGAAGAAATGCAAAAAGGTGGGTATAAAGGACAGGAGTAAGAATGACTCCCGTGCAGAGTTTATTGAGCAGTTTCGCTTTGTGCTATCCATTGTGCTTCATTTGGTATGGACCGGTGGAATCCAACTGTCCATTAAAACAAAGCTTTGCGAAGACTTTTGATCATGCTGACGTAATGTGACTTCTGCCCAGCGCCCTAAATGTCAACGTGAAGAAATGCAACAAGGCATGGCTACACAAAGCGAGTAACAATGGCTCTCTTAAGGTGCGGCTAGAGCAGTGTGGCGCTTGCGCTGCCTGGTGCGCTTCAACTGGCATGGACCGGGAGAATCCGACTCTCGAAATAAAACAATGCATTTTGAGGGCCGTTGACCATGCTGACGCAATGTGATTTCTGCCCAGGTCTGTAAATGTCGACGTGCAGAAATGAAAAAAAAGGCGTGGTTAAAGGACAGGAGTAAGAATGACTCCCTTGCAGTGTGGATTCAGGAGTGGCGCTTTATGCTATCTGTTGTGCTTCAACTGGCATGGACCGGCTGAAACTGGCTGTCCACTTAAAACAAAGCATTGCAAGGACTTTTGACGATGCTGACGCAATGTGATTTGTGCCCAGGGCTCTAAATGTCAATGTGAGGAAATGGAACAAAGCGTGGGTGAAGGACGTTAGTAACAATGACTCCCTTGAGGTGCGGCTAGAACAGTGCTGCTTTGCACTGTCTGGTGTGGTTCAACTGGAATGCACAGGGGGAATCTTACTGTGCTTTTAAAAGATATAATTGCGTGGGCGGTTGACCATTTTTATGCAAGGTGATTTGTGCCCAGTGCCCTATATGTCAACCTGAAGAAATAGAACAAGGCGTGGGGGAGCTAAGTGAGTAACAATGACTCCCTTGAGCTGCGGCTAGAGCAGTGCGGCTCTAGCGCTGCCTGGTGCGCTTCAACTGGGATAGATCGGGGTAATCCGACTGTCCATTTAAAACAAATGATTGCGAGGGCCGTTGACCATGCTGACGCAATTTGATTTCTGCCTAGTGCTTTAAACGTGAAATAAATAAATTAAGGAAAGGGCTGGATAAACGACAGGAGTAACTATGACACCCTTTAGGTGCGGCTAGCGCAGTGCAGCTCTTGCGCGGTCTGGTGCGAATGAACTGGCATGGACTGACAGAATCCACTGTCCAAATAAAACAAACCATTCTGGGGGCCGTTGAGCATGCTGACGCAGTGTGATTTCTGCACAGTGCTCTAAATGTCGAAGTGAAAAAATGAAAAAAAAGCGTGGATAAAAGACAGGAGTAAGAATGACTCCCTTGCAGTGTGGATTGAGCTGTGCCGCTTTGCACTTTCCGTTGCGCTTCAACTGGTATGGACCGGGAGAATCTGACTGTCCATTTAAAACAAAGCATTGCGAGGACTTTTGACCATGCTGATGCAATGTGATCTCTGCCCAGTCCCCTATATGTCAACTTGATAAAATCAACAAGGCGAGGGTAAACGAAGAGACTAACAATGACTCCCATGAGGTGCGACTAGAGCAGCACGGCTCTGCACTGTCTGGTGTGGCTTACCTGGCATGCACCGGGGGAATCTCACTGTGCACCTAAAACAAATTATTGTGAAGGCTGTTGCCGATGCTGACACAATGTGATTTCTGCCCAGTGCTCTAAACGTCAAACTGAAGTAATTAAAAAAAGGCATGGATAAACTACAGGAGTCACAATGACTCCCTTGTGGTGCGGCTATCGCAGTGCGGCTCTTGCGTGGTCTTGTGTGCCTCAACTGGCATGGACCGGCGCAATCATCATCAGCATCAGCCTGGTTACGCCTACTGCAGGGTAAAGGCCTCTCCCATACATCTCCAACAACCCCGATCATGTACTATGTGTGGCCATGTCGTCCCTGCAAACTTCTTAATCTCATGCGCCCGCCTAAATTTCTGCCGCCCTCTGCTAAGCTTCCCTTCCCTTGGAATCCATTCCGTAACCCTCAATGACCATCGGTTATCTTCCCTCCTCATTGCGTATCCTGCCCATGCCCATTTCTTTTTCTTGATTTCAACTAAGATGTCATTAACTCGCGTTTGTTCCCTCACCCAATCTGCTCTTTTCTTATCCTTGAACGTTACACCTATCATTCTTCTTTCCATAGCTCGTTGCGTCGTCCTCAATTTGAGCAGAACCCTTTTCGTAAGCCTCCAGGTTTTTGCCCCATAGGTGAGTACTGGTAAGACACAGGTATTATATACTTTCCTCTTGAGGGGATAATGGCAACCTGCTAATCATCATCTGAGAATGCCTGCCAAACGCACCCCAGCCCATTCTTGTTCTTCTGAATATTTCTGTCTCATGATCCGCATCCGCTGTCACTACCTTCCCTAAGTTGATGTATGCCCTTACGACTTCCAGTGCCTCGCTGCCAATTGTAAATTGCTGTTTTCTTCCGAGACTGTTAAGCATTACTTTAGTTTCCTGCAGATTACTTTTTAGACCCACTCTTCTGCTTTGTCTCTCCAGGTCAGTGAACATGCATTGCAATTGGTCCCCTGAGGTACTAATGAAGGCAATGTCGTCAGCGAATCGCGAGTTACTAAGCTATTCTCGATTAACTTTTATCCCCAATTCTTCCCAATCCATGTCTCTGAATACCTCCTGTAAAATAAAATACCCAAATAAAACAAAGCATTTTGGGGGCCGTTGACCATGCTGACGCAGTTTGATTTCTGCACAGTGCTCTAAATGTCAACGTGACAAAATGAAAAAAAGCGTGGATAAACGACATGAGTAATGACTCCCTAGCAGTGTGCATTCAGCTGTGCCGCTTTGCACTTTCCGTTGTGCTTCAACTGGTATAGACCGGGGGAATCCTGCTGTCCATTTAAAACAAAGCATTGCGGGGACTTTTGACCATGCTGACGCAATGTGATTTCTGCCCAGTCCCCTATATGTCAACTTGATAAAATGCGACAAGGCGTGGGTAAACGAAGAGACTAACTATGACTCCTATGAGGTGCGACTAGAGCAGCACGGCTTTGCACTGTCTGGTGTGGTTTACCTGGCATGCACCGGGGGAATCTCACTGTGCAATTAAAACAAATAATTGTGAAGGCTGTTGCCGATGCTGACACAATGTGATTTCTGCCCACTGCTATTTAATGTCAACGTGAAGAAATGCAAGAAGGTGTGTGTAAGCGGTGAGAGTAACAATGACTCCCTTGAGGTGCGCCTAGAGCAGTGCGGCTCTTGCGCAGTCTGCTGCACTCCAACTGGCATAGATCGGGGGAATCCGACTGTCAATTTATAACAAATGATTGCGAGGGCCGTTCACCATGCTTACGCAATGTGATTTCTGCCCAGTGCTCTAAACGTCAAAGTGAAGTAATTAAAAAAAAGGACGGATAAACGACAGGAGTAACCATGACTCCCTTGTGGAGCGGCTATCGCAGTGCGGCTCTTGCGTGGTCTTGTGTGCCTCAACTGGCATGGACCGGCGGAATCAGCATCAGCCTGGTTACGCCTACTGCAGGGCAAAGGCCTCTCCCATACATCTCCAACAACCCCGATCATGTACTAAGTGTGGCCATGTCGTCCCTGCAAACTTCTTAATCTCATGCGCCCGCCTAACTTTCTGCCGCCCTCTGCTAAGCTCCCCTTCCCTTGGAATCCATTCCGTAACCCTTAATGACCATTGGTTATCTTCCCTCCTCATTTCGTGTCCTGCCCATGCCCATTTCTTTTTCTTGATTTCAACTAAGACATCATTAACTCGCGTTTGTTCCCTCACCCAATCTGCTCTTTTCTTATCCTTTAACATTACACCTATCATTCTTCTTTCCATAGCTCGTTGCGTCGTCCTCAATTTGAGCAGAACCATTTTCGTAAGCCTCCAGGTTTCTGCCCCATAGTTGAGTACTGGTAAGACACAGGTATTATATACTTTTCTCTTGAGGGGATAATGGCAACCTGCTAATCATCATCTGAGAATGCCTGCCAAACACACCCCAGCCCATTCTTGTTCTTCTGAATATTTCTGTCTCATGATCCGCATCCGCTGTCACTACCTGCCCTAAGTTGATGTATTCCCTTACGACTTCTAGTGCCTCGCTGCCAATTGTAAATTGCTGTTTTCTTCCGAGACTGTTAAGCATTACTTTAGTTTCCTGCTGATTAATTTTTAGACCCACTCTTCTGCTTTGCCTATCCAGGTCAGTGAACATGCATTGCAATTGGTCCCCTGAGGTACTGAGGAAGGCAATGTCATCAGCGAATCGCGAGTTACTAAGCTATTCTCGATTAACTTTTATCCCCAATTCTTCCCAATCCATGTCTCTGAATACCTCCTGTAAAATAAGAGGCCCAAATAAAACAAAGCATTTTGGGGGCCGTTGACCGTGCTGACGCAGTGTGATTTCTGCCCAGTCCCCTATATGTCAACTTGATAAAATGCAACAAGGCATGGGTAAACGAAGAGACTAACAATGACTCCCATGAGGTGCGACTAGAGCAGCACGGTTCTGCACTGTCTGGTGTGGTTTACCTGGCATGCACCGCGGGAATCTCACTGTGCACTTAAAACAAATGATTGCGAAGGCTGTTGCCGATGCTGACACTATGTGATTTCTGCCCAGTGCTATTTAATGTCAACGTGAAGAAATGCAAGAAGGCGTGCGTAAGCGAAGAGAGTAACAATGACTCCCTCGTGGTGCGACTAGAGCAGTGCGGCTCTTGCGCAGTCTGCTGCACTCCAACTGGCATAGATCGGGGGAATCCGACTGTCCATTTAAAACAAATGATTCGAGGGCTGTTCACCATGCTGACGCAATGTGATTTCTGCCTAGTGCTCTAAACGGCAAAGTGATGAAATAAAGAAATGCCTGGATAAAGGACAGGTGTAAGAGTGACTCCTGTGAGGTGCGGCTGGAGCAGTGCAGCTCTTGCACGGTATGGTACGCCTCAACTGGCATGGACCGGCGGAATTCACTGTCCAAATGAAACAAAGCATTCTGGGGGCCAGTGCTCTAAAGGTCAACGTGAAGAAATGCAAAAAGGTGGGTATAAAGGACAGGAGTAAGAATGACGCCCGTGCAGAGTTTATTGAGCAGTTTCGTTTTGTGCTATCCATTGTGCTTCATTTGGTATGGACCGGTGGAATCCAACTGTCCATTAAAACAAAGCTTTGCGAAGACTTTTGATCATGCTGACGTAATGTGACTTCTGCCCAGCGCTCTAAATGTCAACGTGAAGAAATGCAACAAGGCATGGCTACACAAAGCGAGTAACAATGGCTCTCTTGAGGGGCGGCTAGAGCAGTGTGGCGCTTGCGCTGCTTGGTGCGCTTCAACTGGCATGGACCGGGAGAATCCGACTCTCCAAATAAAACAATGCATTTTGAGGGCCGTTGACCATGCTGACGCAATGTGATTTCTGCCCAGGTCTGTAAATGTCAACGTGAAGAAATGAAAAAAAGGCGTGGTTAAACGACAGGAGTAACTATGACACCCTTAAGGTGCGGCTAGCGCAGTACAGCTCCTGCGCGGTCTGGTGCGAATGAACTGGCATGGACTGACAGAATCCACTGTCCAAATAAAACAAACCATTCTGGGGGCCGTTGAGCATGCTGACGCAGTGTGATTTCTGCACAGTGCTCTAAATGTCGAAGTGAAAAAATGAAAAAAAGAAGCGTGGATAAAAGACAGGAGTAAGAATGACTCCCTTGCATTGTCGATTGAGCTGTGCCGCTTTGCACTTTCCGTTGCGCTTCAACTGGTATGGACCGGGAGAATCTGACTGTCCATTGAAAACAAAGCATTGCGAGGACTTTTGACCATGCTGATACAATGTGATCTCTGCCCAGTCCCCTATATGTCAACTTGATAAAATCAACAAGGCGAGGGTAAACGAAGAGACTAACAATGACTCCCATGAGGTGCGACTAGAGCAGCACGGCTCTGCACTGTCTGGTGTGGCTTACCTGGCATGCACCGGGGGAATCTCACTGTGCACTTAAAACAAATTATTGTGAAGGCTGTTGCCGATGCTGACACAATGTGATTTCTGCCCAGTGCTCTAAACGTCAAACTGAAGTAATTAAAAAAAGGCATGGATAAACTACAGGAGTCACAATGACTCCCTTGTGGTGCGGCTATCGCAGTGCGGCTCTTGCGTGGTCTTGTGTGCCTCAACTGGCATGGACCGGCGCAATCATCATCAGCATCAGCCTGGTTACGCCTACTGCAGGGTAAAGGCCTCTCCCATACATCTCCAACAACCCCGATCATGTACTATGTGTGGCCATGTCGTCCCTGCAAACTTCTTAATCTCATGCGCCCGCCTAAATTTCTGCCGCCCTCTGCTAAGCTTCCCTTCCCTTGGAATCCATTCCGTAACCCTCAATGACCATCGGTTATCTTCCCTCCTCATTGCGTATCCTGCCCATGCCCATTTCTTTTTCTTGATTTCAACTAAGATGTCATTAACTCGCGTTTGTTCCCTCACCCAATCTGCTCTTTTCTTATCCTTGAACGTTACACCTATCATTCTTCTTTCCATAGCTCGTTGCGTCGTCCTCAATTTGAGCAGAACCCTTTTCGTAAGCCTCCAGGTTTTTGCCCCATAGGTGAGTACTGGTAAGACACAGGTATTATATACTTTCCTCTTGAGGGGATAATGGCAACCTGCTAATCATCATCTGAGAATGCCTGACAAACGCACCCCAGCCCATTCTTGTTCTTCTGAATATTTCTGTCTCATGATCCGCATCCGCTGTCACTACCTTCCCTAAGTTGATGTATGCCCTTACGACTTCCAGTGCCTCGCTGCCAATTGTAAATTGCTGTTTTCTTCCGAGACTGTTAAGCATTACTTTAGTTTCCTGCAGATTACTTTTTAGACCCACTCTTCTGCTTTGTCTCTCCAGGTCAGTGAACATGCATTGCTATTGGTCCCCTGAGGTACTAATGAAGGCAATGTCATCAGCGAATCGCGAGTTACTAAGCTATTCTCGATTAACTTTTATCCCCAATTCTTCCCAATCCATGTCTCTGAATACCTCCTGTAAAATAAAATGCCCAAATAAATCAAAGCATTTTGGGGGCCGTTGACCATGCTGACGCAGTGTGATTTCTGCACAGTGCTCTAAATGTCAACGTGACAAAATGAAAAAAAGCGTGGATAAACGACATGAGTAATGACTCCCTAGCAGTGTGCATTCAGCTGTGCCGCTTTGCACTTTCCGTTGTGCTTCAACTGGTATAGACCGGGGGAATCCTGCTGTCCATTTAAAACAAAGCATTGCGGGGACTTTTGACCATGCTGACGCAATGTGATTTCTGCCCAGTCCCCTATATGTCAACTTGATAAAATGCGACAAGGCGTGGGTAAACGAAGAGACTAACTATGACTCCTATGAGGTGCGACTAGAGCAGCACGGCTTTGCACTGTCTGGTGTGGTTTACCTGGCATGCACCGGGGGAATCTCACTGTGCAATTAAAACAAATAATTGTGAAGGCTGTTGCCGATGCTGACACAATGTGATTTCTGCCCACTGCTATTTAATGTCAACGTGAAGAAATGCAAGAAGGTGTGTGTAAGCGGTGAGAGTAACAATGACTCCCTTGAGGTGCGCCTAGAGCAGTGCGGCTCTTGCGCAGTCTGCTGCACTCCAACTGGCATAGATCGGGGGAATCCGACTGTCAATTTATAACAAATGATTGCGAGGGCCGTTCACCATGCTTACGCAATGTGATTTCTGCCCAGTGCTCTAAACGTCAAAGTGAAGTAATTAAAAAAAAGGACGGATAAACGACAAGAGTAACCATGACTCCCTTGTGGAGCGGCTATCGCAGTGCGGCTCTTGCGTGGTCTTGTGTGCCTCAACTGGCATGGACCGGCGGAATCAGCATCAGCCTGGTTACGCCTACTGCAGGGCAAAGGCCTCTCCCATACATCTCCAACAACCCCGATCATGTACTAAGTGTGGCCATGTCGTCCCTGCAAACTTCTTAATCTCATGCGCCCGCCTAACTTTCTGCCGCCCTCTGCTAAGCTCCCCTTCCCTTGGAATCCATTCCGTAACCCTTAATGACCATTGGTTATCTTCCCTCCTCATTTCGTGTCCTGCCCATGCCCATTTCTTTTTCTTGATTTCAACTAAGACATCATTAACTCGCGTTTGTTCCCTCACCCAATCTGCTCTTTTCTTATCCTTTAACATTACACCTATCATTCTTCTTTCCATAGCTCGTTGCGTCGTCCTCAATTTGAGCAGAACCATTTTCGTAAGCCTCCAGGTTTCTGCCCCATAGTTGAGTACTGGTAAGACACAGGTATTATATACTTTTCTCTTGAGGGGATAATGGCAACCTGCTAATCATCATCTGAGAATGCCTGCCAAACACACCCCAGCCCATTCTTGTTCTTCTGAATATTTCTGTCTCATGATCCGCATCCGCTGTCACTACCTGCCCTAAGTTGATGTATTCCCTTACGACTTCTAGTGCCTCGCTGCCAATTGTAAATTGCTGTTTTCTTCCGAGACTGTTAAGCATTACTTTAGTTTCCTGCTGATTAATTTTTAGACCCACTCTTCTGCTTTGCCTATCCAGGTCAGTGAACATGCATTGCAATTGGTCCCCTGAGGTACTGAGGAAGGCAATGTCATCAGCGAATCGCGAGTTACTAAGCTATTCTCGATTAACTTTTATCCCCAATTCTTCCCAATCCATGTCTCTGAATACCTCCTGTAAAATAAGAGGCCCAAATAAAACAAAGCATTTTGGGGGCCGTTGACCGTGCTGACGCAGTGTGATTTCTGCCCAGTCCCCTATATGTCAACTTGATAAAATGCAACAAGGCATGGGTAAACGAAGAGACTAACAATGACTCCCATGAGGTGCGACTAGAGCAGCACGGTTCTGCACTGTCTGGTGTGGTTTACCTGGCATGCACCGCGGGAATCTCACTGTGCACTTAAAACAAATGATTGCGAAGGCTGTTGCCGATGCTGACACTATGTGATTTCTGCCCAGTGCTATTTAATGTCAACGTGAAGAAATGCAAGAAGGCGTGCGTAAGCGAAGAGAGTAACAATGACTCCCTCGTGGTGCGACTAGAGCAGTGCGGCTCTTGCGCAGTCTGCTGCACTCCAACTGGCATAGATCGGGGGAATCCGACTGTCCATTTAAAACAAATGATTCGAGGGCTGTTCACCATGCTGACGCAATGTGATTTCTGCCTAGTGCTCTAAACGGCAAAGTGATGAAATAAAGAAATGCCTGGATAAAGGACAGGTGTAAGAGTGACTCCTGTGAGGTGCGGCTGGAGCAGTGCAGCTCTTGCACGGTATGGTACGCCTCAACTGGCATGGACCGGCGGAATTCACTGTCCAAATGAAACAAAGCATTCTGGGGGCCAGTGCTCTAAAGGTCAACGTGAAGAAATGCAAAAAGGTGGGTATAAAGGACAGGAGTAAGAATGACGCCCGTGCAGAGTTTATTGAGCAGTTTCGCTTTGTGCTATCCATTGTGCTTCATTTGATATGGACCGGTGGAATCCAACTGTCCATTAAAACAAAGCTTTGCGAAGACTTTTGATCATGCTGACGTAATGTGACTTCTGCCCAGCGCTCTAAATGTCAACGTGAAGAAATGCAACAAGGCATGGCTACACAAAGCGAGTAACAATGGCTCTCTTGAGGGGCGGCTAGAGCAGTGTGGCGCTTGCGCTGCTTGGTGCGCTTCAACTGGCATGGACCGGGAGAATCCGACTCTCCAAATAAAACAATGCATTTTGAGGGCCGTTGACCATGCTGACGCAATGTGATTTCTGCCCAGGTCTGTAAATGTCAACGTGAAGAAATGAAAAAAAGGCGTGGTTAAACGACAGGAGTAACTATGACACCCTTAAGGTGCGGCTAGCGCAGTACAGCTCCTGCGCGGTCTGGTGCGAATGAACTGGCATGGACTGACAGAATCCACTGTCCAAATAAAACAAACCATTCTGGGGGCCGTTGAGCATGCTGACGCAGTGTGATTTCTGCACAGTGCTCTAAATGTCGAAGTGAAAAAATGAAAAAAAGAAGCGTGGATAAAAGACAGGAGTAAGAATGACTCCCTTGCATTGTCGATTGAGCTGTGCCGCTTTGCACTTTCCGTTGCGCTTCAACTGGTATGGACCGGGAGAATCTGACTGTCCATTGAAAACAAAGCATTGCGAGGACTTTTGACCATGCTGATACAATGTGATCTCTGCCCAGTCCCCTATATGTCAACTTGTTAAAATCAACAAGGCGTGGGTAAACGAAGAGACTAACAATGACTCCCATGAGGTGCGACTAGAGCAGCACGGCTCTGCACTGTCTGGTGTGGCTTACCTGGCATGCACCGGGGGAATCTCACTGTGCACTTAAAACAAATGATTGTGAAGGCTGTTGCCGATGCTGACACAATGTGATTTCTGCCCAGTGCTATTTAATGTCAACGTGAAGAAATGCAAGAAGGTGTGTGTAAGCTATGAGAGTAACAATGACTCCCTTGAGGTGCGACTAGAACAGTGCAGCTTTTGCACAGTCTGCTGCACTCCAGCTGGCATAGATCGGGGGAATCCGACTGTCCATTTAAAACAAATGATTGCGAGGGCCGTCGACCATGCTGACGCAATGTGATTTCTGCCCAGTGCTCTAAACGTGAAACTGAAGTAAATAAAAAAAGGCATGGATAAACTACAGGAGTCACAATGACTCCCTTGTGGTGCGGCTATCGCAGTGCGGCTCTTGCGTGGTCTTGTGTGCCTCAACTGGCATGGACCGGCGGAATCATCATCAGCATCAGCCTGGTTACGCCTACTGCAGGGCAAAGGCCTCTCCCGTACATCTCCAACAACCCCGATCATGTACTATGTGTGGCCATGTCGTCCCTGCAAACTTCTTAATCTCATGCGCCCGCCTAACTTTCTGCCGCCCTCTGCTAAGCTTCCCTTCCCTTGGAATCCATTCCGTAACCCTTAATGACCATCGGTTATCTTCCCTCCTCATTTCGTATCCTGCCCATGCCCATTTCTTTTTCTTGATTTCAACTAAGATGTCATTAACTCGCGTTTGTTCCCTCACCCAATCTGCTCTTTTCTTATCCTTTAATGTTACACCTATCATTCTTCTTTCCATAGCTCGTTGCGTCGTCCTCAATTTGAGCAGAACCCATTTCGTAAGCCTCCAGGTTTCTGCCCCGTAGGTGAGTACTGGTAAGACACAGGTATTATATACTTTCCTCTTCAGGGGATAATGGCAACCTGCTAATCTTCATCTGAGAATTCCTGCCAAACGCACCCCAGCCCATTCTTGTTCTTCTGAATATTTCTGTCTCATGATCCGCATCCGCTGTCACTACCTGCCCTATGTTGATGTAATCCCTTACGACTTCTAGTGCCTCGCTGCCAATTGTAAATTGCTGTTTTCTTCCGAGACTGTTAAGCATTACTTTAGTTTCCTGCAGATTATTTTTAGACCCACTCTTCTGCTTTGCCTATCCAGGTCAGTGAACATGCTTTGCAATTGGTCCCCTGAGGTACTAAGGAAGGCAATGTCATCAGCGAATCGCGAGTTACTAAGCTATTCTCGATTAACTTTTATCCCCAAATCTTCCCAATCCATGTCTCTGAATACCTCCTGTAAAATAAAATGCCCAAATAAAACAAAGCATTTTGGGGGCCGTTGACCATGCTGACGCAATGTGATTTCTGCCCAGGTCTGTAAATGTCAACGTGCAGAAATGAAAAAAAGGCTGGGTAAACGACAGGAGTAAGAATGACTCCCTTGCAGTGTGGATTCAGGCGTGGCGCTTTATGCTATCTGTTGTGCATCAACTGGCATGGACCGGGGGAATCCGACTGTCCATTTAAAACAAAGCATTGCGGGGACTTTTGACCATGCTGACGCAATGTGATTTCTGCCCAGTCCCCTATATGTCAACTTGATAAAATCAACAAGGCGTGGGTAAACGAAGAGACTAACAATGACTCCCATGAGGTGCGACTAGAGCAGCACAGCTTTGCACTGTCTGGTGTGGTTTACCTGTCATGCACCGGGGGAATCTCACTGTGCACTTAAAACAAATGATTGTGAAGGCTGTTGCCGATGCTGACACAATGTGATTTCTGCCCAGTGCTATTTAATGTCAACGTGAAGAAATGCAAGAAGGTGTGTATGCGATGAGAGTAACAATGACTCCCTCGAGGTGCGACTAGGGCAGTGCGGCTCTTGCGCAGTCTGCTGCACTCCAACTGGCATAGATCGGGGGAATCCGACTGTCCATTTAAAACAAATGATTACGCGG
The DNA here is from genome assembly GCF_038994185.2 of Dermacentor albipictus. NCBI lineage: Eukaryota > Metazoa > Arthropoda > Arachnida > Ixodida > Ixodidae > Dermacentor > Dermacentor albipictus. Next base: position 2,353,445 of record NW_027225586.1, read on the forward strand.
GCCGTTCACCATGCTGACGCAATGTGATTTCTGCCTAGTGCTCTAAACGGCAAAGTGATGAAATAAAGAAATGCCTGGATAAAGGACAGGTGTAAGAGTGACTCCTGTGAGGTGCGGCTGGAGCAGTGCAGCTCTTGCGCGGTATGGTACGCCTCAACTGGCATGGACGGGCGGAATTCACTGTCCAAATGAAACAAAGCATTCTGGGAGCCAGTGCTCTAAATGTCAACGTGAAGAAATGCAAAAAGGTGGGTATAAAGGACAGGAGTAAGAATGACTCCCGTGCAGAGTTTATTGAGCAGTTTCGCTTTGTGCTATCCATTGTGCTTCATTTGGTATGGACCGGTGGAATCCAACTGTCCATTAAAACAAAGCTTTGCGAAGACTTTTGATCATGCTGACGTAATGTGACTTCTGCCCAGCGCCCTAAATGTCAACGTGAAGAAATGCAACAAGGCATGGCTACACAAAGCGAGTAACAATGGCTCTCTTAAGGTGCGGCTAGAGCAGTGTGGCGCTTGCGCTGCCTGGTGCGCTTCAACTGGCATGGACCGGGAGAATCCGACTCTCGAAATAAAACAATGCATTTTGAGGGCCGTTGACCATGCTGACGCAATGTGATTTCTGCCCAGGTCTGTAAATGTCAACGTGCAGAAATGAAAAAAAGGCGTGGGTAAAGGACAGGAGTAAGAATGACTCCCTTGCAGTGTGGATTCAGGAGTGGCGCTTTATGCTATCTGTTGTGCTTCAACTGGCATGGACCGGCTGAAACTGACTGTCCACTTAAAACAAAGCATTGCAAGGACTTTTGACGATGCTGACGCAATGTGATTTGTGCCCAGGGCTCTAAATGTCAATGTGAGGAAATGGAACAAAGCATGGGTGAAGGACGTTAGTAACAATGACTCCCTTGAGGTGCGGCTAGAACAGTGCTGCTTTGCACTGTCTGGTGTGGTTCAACTGGAATGCACAGGGGGAATCTTACTGTGCTTTTAAAAGATATAATTGCGAGGGCGGTTGACCATTTTTATGCAAGGTGATTTGTGCCCAGTGCCCTAAATGTCAACCTGAAGAAATAGAACAAGGCGTGGGGGGGCTAAGTGAGTAACAATGACTCCCTTGAGCTGCGACTAGAGCAGTGCGGCTCTAGCGCTGCCTGGTGCGCTTCAACTGGGATAGATCGGGGTAATCCGACTGTCCATTTAAAACAAATGATTGCGAGGGCCGTTGACCATGCCGACGCAATTTGATTTCTGCCTAGTGCTTTAAACGTGAAATAAATAAATTAAGGAAAGGGCTGGATAAACGACAGGAGCAACTATGACACCCTTTAGGTGCGGCTAGCGCAGTGCAGCTCTTGCGCGGTCTGGTGCGAATGAACTGGCACGGACTGACAGAATCCACTGTCCAAATAAAACAAACCATTCTGGGGGCCGTTGAGCATGCTGACGCAGTGTGATTTCTGCACAGTGCTCTAAATGTCGAAGTGAAAAAATGAAAAAAAAGCGTGGATAAAAGACAGGAGTAAGAATGACTCCCTTGCAGTGTGGATTGAGCTGTGCCGCTTTGCACTTTCCGTTGCGCTTCAACTGGTATGGACCGGGAGAATCTGACTGTCCATTTAAAACAAAGCATTGCGAGGACTTTTGACCATGCTGATGCAATGTGATCTCTGCCCAGTCCCCTATATGTCAACTTGATAAAATCATCAAGGCGTGGTAAACGAAGAGACTAACAATGACTCCCATGAGGTGCGACTAGAGCAGCACGGCTCTGCACTGTCTGGTGTGGCTTACCTGGCATACACCGGGGGAATCTCACTGTGCACTTAAAACAAATGATTGTGAAGGCTGTTGCCGATGCTGACACTATGTGATTTCTGCCCAGTGCTATTTAATGTCAACGTGAAGAAATGCAGGAAGGTGCGTGTAAGCGGTGAGAGTAACAATGACTCCCTTGAGGTGCGACTAGAGCAGTGCAGCTTTTGCACAGTCTGCTGCACTCCAGCTGGCATAGATCGGGGGAATCCGACTGTCCATTTAAAACAAATGATTGCGAGGGCCGTCGGCCATGCTGACGCAATGTGATTTCTGCCCAGTGCTCTAAACGTGAAACTGAAGTAAATAAAAAAAGGCATGGATAAACTACAGGAGTCACAATGACTCCCTTGTGGTGCGGCTATCGCAGTGCGGCTCTTGCGTGGTCTTGTGTGCCTCAACTGGCATGGACCGGCGGAATCATCATCAGCATCAGCCTGGTTACGCCTACTGCAGGGCAAAGGCCTCTCCCATACATCTCCAACAACCCCGATCATGTACTATGTGTGGCCATGTCGTCCCTGCAAACTTCTTAATCTCATGCGCCCGCCTAACTTTCTGCCGCCCTCTGCTAAGCTTCCCTTCCCTTGGAATCCATTCCGTAACCCTTAATGACCATCGGTTATCTTCCCTCCTCATTTCGTATCCTGCCCATGCCCATTTCTTTTTCTTGATTTCAACTAAGATGTCATTAACTCGCGTTTGTTCCCTCACCCAATCTGCTCTTTTCTTATCCTTTAACGTTACACCTATCATTCTTCTTTCCATAGCTCGTTGCGTCGTCCTCAATTTGAGCAGAACCCTTTTCGTAAGCCTCCAGGTTTCTGCCCCATAGGTGAGTACTGGTAAGACACAGGTATTATATACTTTCCTCTGGAGGGGATAATGGCAACCTGCTAATCGTCATCTGAGAATGCCTCCCAAACGCACCCCAGCCCATTCTTGTTCTTCTGAATATTTCTGTCTCATGATCCGCATCCGCTGTCACTACCTGTCCTAAGTTGATGTATTCCCTTACGACTTCTAGTGCCTCGCTGCCAATTGTAAATTGCTGTTTTCTTCCGAGACTGTTAAGCATTACTTTAGTTTCCTGCAGATTAATTTTAGACCAACTCTTCTGCTTTGCCTATCCAGGTCAGTGAACATGCATTGCAATTGGTCCCCTGAGGTACTAAGGAAGGCAATGTCATCAGCGAATCGCGAGTTACTAAGCTATTCTCGATTAACTTTTATCCCCAAATCTTCCCAATCCATGTCTCTGAATACCTCCTGTAAAATAAAATGCCCAAATAAAACAAAGCATTTTGGGGGCCGTTGACCGTGCTGACGCAGTGTGATTTCTGCACAGTGCTCTAAATGTCAAAGTAAAGAAATGAAATAAGGTGTGGATAAACGACATGAGTAAGAATGACTCCCTTGCAGTGTGCATTCAGCTGTGCCGCTTTGCACTTTCCATTGCGCTTGAACTGGTATAGACCGGGGGAATCCGACTGTCGATTTAAAACAAAGCATTGCGGGGACTTTTGACCACGCTGACGCAATGTGATTTCTGCCCAGTCCCCTATATGTCATCTTGATAAAATGCAACAAGGCGTGGGTAAACGAAGAGACTAACAATGACTCCCATGAGGTGCGACTAGAGCAGCACAGCTTTGCACTGTCTGGTGTGGTTTACCTGTCATGCACCGGGGGAATCTCACTGTGCACTTAAAACAAATGATTGTGAAGGCTGTTGCCGATGCTGACACAATGTGATTTCTGCCCAGTGCTATTTAATGTCAACGTGAAGAAATGCAAGAAGGTGTGTATGCGATGAGAGTAACAATGACTCCCTCGAGGTGCGACTAGAGCAGTGCGGCTCTTGCGCAGTCTGCTGCACTCCAACTGGCATCGATCGGGGGAATCCGACTGTCCATTTAAAACAAATGATTACGCGGGCCGTTCACCATGCTGACGCAATGTGATTTCTGCCTAGTGCTCTAAACGGCAAAGTGATGAAATAAAGAAATGCCTGGATAAAGGACAGGTGTAAGAGTGACTCCTGTGAGGTGCGGCTGGAGCAGTGCAGCTCTTGCGCGGTATGGTACGCCTCAACTGGCATGGACGGGCGGAATTCACTGTCCAAATGAAACAAAGCATTCTGGGAGCCAGTGCTCTAAATGTCAACGTGAAGAAATGCAAAAAGGTGGGTATAAAGGACAGGAGTAAGAATGACTCCCGTGCAGAGTTTATTGAGCAGTTTCGCTTTGTGCTATCCATTGCGCTTCATTTGGTATGGACCGGTAGAATCCAACTGTCCATTAAAACAAAGCTTTGCGAAGACTTTTGATCATGCTGACGTAATGTGACTTCTGCCCAGCGCTCTAAATGTCAACGTGAAGAAATGCAACAAGGCATGGCTACACAAAGCGAGTAACAATGGCTCTCTTGAGGTGCGGCTAGAGCAGTGTGGCGCTTGCGCTGCCTGGTGCGCTTCAACTGGCATGGACCGGGAGAATCCGACTCTCCAAAAAAAACAATGCATTTTGAGGGCCGTTGACCATGCTGACGCAATGTGATTTCTGCCCAGGTCTGTAAATGTCAACGTGCAGAAATGAAAAAAAGGCGTGGTTAAACGACAGGAGTAAGAATGACTCCCTTGCAGTGTGGATTCAGGAGTGGCGCTTTATGCTATCTGTTGTGCTTCAACTGGCATGGACCGGCTGAAACTGACTGTCCACTTAAAACAAAGCATTGCAAGGACTTTTGACGATGCTGACGCAATGTGATTTGTGCCCAGGGCTCTAAATGTCAATGTGAGGAAATGGAACAAAGCGTGGGTGAAGGACGTTAGTAACAATGACTCCCTTGAGGTGCGGCTAGAACAGTGCTGCTTTGCACTGTCTGGTGTGGTTCAACTGGAATGCACAGGGGGAATCTTACTGTGCTTTTAAAAGATATAATTGCGAGGGCGGTTGACCATTTTTATGCAAGGTGATTTGTGCCCAGTGCCCTAAATGTCAACCTGAAGAAATAGAACAAGGCGTGGGGGAGCTAAGTGAGTAACAATGACTCCCTTGAGCTGCGGCTAGAGCAGTGCGGCTCTAGCGCTGCCTGGTGCGCTTCAACTGGGATAGATCGGGGTAATCCGACTGTCCATTTAAAACAAATGATTGCGAGGGCCGTTGACCATGCTGACGCAATTTGATTTCTGCCTAGTGCTTTAAACGTGAAATAAATAAATTAAGGAAAGGGCTGGATAAACGACAGGAGTAACTATGACACCCTTTAGGTGCGGCTAGCGCAGTGCAGCTCTTGCGCGGTCTGGTGCGAATGAACTGGCATGGACTGACAGAATCCACTGTCCAAATAAAACAAACCATTCTGGGGGCCGTTGAGCATGCTGACGCAGTGTGATTTCTGCACAGTGCTCTATATGTCGAAGTGAAAAAATGAAAAAAAAGCGTGGATAAAAGACAGGAGTAAGAATGACTCCCTTGCAGTGTGGATTGAGCTGTGCCGCTTTGCACTTTCCGTTGCGCTTCAACTGGTATGGACCGGGAGAATCTGACTGTCCATTTAAAACAAAGCATTGCGAGGACTTTTGACCATGCTGATGCAATGTGATCTCTGCCCAGTCCCCTATATGTCAACTTGATAAAATCAACAAGGCGAGGGTAAACGAAGAGACTAACAATGAGTCCCATGAGGTGCGACTAGAGCAGCACGGCTCTGCACTGTCTGGTGTGGCTTACCTGGCATGCACCGGGGGAATCTCACTGTGCACTTAAAACAAATGATTGTGAAGGCTGTTGCCGATGCTGACACAATGTGATTTCTGCCCAGTGCTCTAAACGTCAAACTGAAGTAATTAAAAAAAGGCATGGATAAACTACAGGAGTCACAATGACTCCCTTGTGGTGCGGGTATCGCAGTGCGGCTCTTGCGTGGTCTTGTGTGCCTCAACTGGCATGGACCGGCGCAATCATCATCAGCATCAGCCTGGTTACGCCTACTGCAGGGCAAAGGCCTCTCCCATACATCTCCAACAACCCCGATCATGTACTATGTGTGGCCATGTCGTCCCTGCAAACTTCTTAATCTCATGCGCCCGCCTAACTTTCTGCCGCCCTCTGCTAAGCTTCCCTTCCCTTGGAATCCATTCCGTAACCCTCAATGACCATCGGTTATCTTCCCTCCTCATTGCGTATCCTGCCCATGCCCATTTCTTTTTCTTGATTTCAACTAAGATGTCATTAACTCGCGTTTGTTCCCTCACCCAATCTGCTCTTTTCTTATCCTTGAACGTTACACCTATCATTCTTCTTTCCATAGCTCGTTGCGTCGTCCTCAATTTGAGCAGAACCCATTTCGTAAGCCTCCAGGTTTCTGCCCCATAGGTGAGTACTGGTAAGACACAGGTATTATATACTTTCCTCTGGAGGGGATAATGGCAACCTGCTAATCATCATCTGAGAGTGCCTGCCAAACGCACCCCAGCCCATTCTTGTTCTTCTGAATATTTCTGTCTCATGATCCGCATCCGCTGTCACTACCTGCCCTAAGTTGATGTATTCCCTTACGACTTCCAGTGCCTCGCTGCCTATTGTAAATTGCTGTTTTCTTCCGAGACTGTTAAGCATTACTTTAGTTTCCTGCAGATTAATTTTAGACCCACTCTTCTGCTTTGCCTATCCAGGTCAGTGAACATGCATTGCAGTTGGTCCCCTGAGGTACTAAGGAAGGCAATGTCATCAGCGAATCGCGAGTTACTAAGCTATTCTCGATTAACTTTTATCCCCAAATCTTCCCAATCCATGTCTCTGAATACCTCCTGTAAAATAAAATGCCCAAATAAAACAAAGCATTTTGGGGGCCGTTGACCGTGCTGACGCAGTGTGATTTCTGCACAGTGCTCTAAATGTCAAAGTAAAGAAATGAAAAAAAGGTGTGGATAAACGACATGAGTAAGAATGACTCCCTTGCAGTGTGCATTCAGCTGTGCCGCTTTGCACTTTCCATTGCGCTTGAACTGGTATAGACCGGGGGAATCCGACTGTCGATTTAAAACAAAGCATTGCGGGGACTTTTGACCACGCTGACGCAATGTGATTTCTGCCCAGTCCCCTATATGTCAACTTGATAAAATGCAACAAGGCGTGGGTAAACGAAGAGACTAACAATGACTCCCATGAGGTGCGACTAGAGCAGCACAGCTTTGCACTGTCTGGTGTGGTTTACCTGTCATGCACCGGGGGAATCTCACTGTGCACTTAAAACAAATGATTGTGAAGGCTGTTGCCGATGCTGACACAATGTGATTTCTGCCCAGTGCTATTTAATGTCAACGTGAAGAAATGCAAGAAGGTGTGTATGCGATGAGAGTAACAATGACTCCCTCGAGGTGCGACTAGAGCAGTGCGGCTCTTGCGCAGTCTGCTGCACTCCAACTGGCATAGATCGGGGGAATCCGAATGTCCATTTAAAACAAATAATTGCGTGGGCCGTTCACCATGCTGACGCAATGTGATTTCTGCCTAGTGCTCTAAACGGCAAAGTGATGAAATAAAGAAATGCCTGGATAAAGGACAGGTGTAAGAGTGACTCCTGTGAGGTGCGGCTGGAGCAGTGCAGGTCTTGCGCGGTATGGTACGCCTCAACTGGCATGGACGGGCGGAATTCACTGTCCAAATGAAACAAAGCATTCTGGGAGCCAGTGCTCTAAATGTCAACGTGAAGAAATGCAAAAAGGTGGGTATAAAGGACAAGAGTAAGAATGACTCCCGTGCAGAGTTTATTGAGCAGTTTCGCTTTGTGCTATCCATTGTGCTTCATTTGGTATGGACCGGTGGAATCCAACTGTCCATTAAAACAAAGCTTTGCGAAGACTTTTGATCATGCTGACGTAATGTGACTTCTGCCCAGCGCCCTAAATGTCAACGTGAAGAAATGCAACAAGGCATGGCTACACAAAGCGAGTAACAATGGCTCTCTTAAGTTGCGGCTAGAGCAGTGTGGCGCTTGCGCTGCCTGGTACGCTTCAACTGGCATGGACCGGGAGAATCCGACTCTCGAAATAAAACAATGCATTTTGAGGGCCGTTGACCATGCTGACGCAATGTGATTTCTGCCCAGGTCTGTAAATGTCAACGTGCAGAAATGAAAAAAAAAGGCGTGGTTAAAGGACAGGAGTAAGAATGACTCCCTTGCAGTGTGGATTCAGGAGTGGCGCTTTATGCTATCTGTTGTGCTTCAACTGGCATGGACCGGCTGAAACTGACTGTCCACTTAAAACAAAGCATTGCAAGGACTTTTGACGATGCTGACGCAATGTGATTTGTGCCCAGGGCTCTAAATGTCAATGTGAGGAAATGGAACAAAGCGTGGGTGAAGGACGTTAGTAACAATGACTCCCTTGAGGTGCGGCTAGAACAGTGCTGCTTTGCACTGTCTGGTGTGGTTCAACTGGAATGCACAGGGGGAATCTTACTGTGCTTTTAAAAGATATAATTGCGAGGGCGGTTGACCATTTTTATGCAAGGTGATTTGTGCCCAGTGCCCTAAATGTCAACCTGAAGAAATAGAACAAGGCGTGGGGGAGCTAAGTGAGTAACAATGACTCCCTTGAGCTGCGACTAGAGCAGTGCGGCTCTTGCGTGGTCTTGTGTGCCTCAACTGGCATGGACCGGCGCAATCATCATCAGCATCAGCCTGGTTACGCCTACTGCAGGGCAAAGGCCTCTCCCATACATCTCCAACAACCCCGATCATGTACTATGTGTGGCCATGTCGTCCCTGCAAACTTCTTAATCTCATGCGCCCGCCTAACTTTCTGCCGCCCTCTGCTAAGCTTCCCTTCCCTTGGAATCCATTCCGTAACCCTCAATGACCATCGGTTATCTTCCCTCCTCATTGCGTATCCTGCCCATGCCCATTTCTTTTTCTTGATTTCAACTAAGATGTCATTAACTCGCGTTTGTTCCCTCACCCAATCTGCTCTTTTCTTATCCTTGAACGTTACACCTATCATTCTTCTTTCCATAGCTCGTTGCGTCGTCCTCAATTTGAGCAGAACCCATTTCGTAAGCCTCCAGGTTTCTGCCCCATAGGTGAGTACTGGTAAGACACAGGTATTATATACTTTCCTCTGGAGGGGATAATGGCAACCTGCTAATCATCATCTGAGAGTGCCTGCCAAACGCACCCCAGCCCATTCTTGTTCTTCTGAATATTTCTGTCTCATGATCCGCATCCGCTGTCACTACCTGCCCTAAGTTGATGTATTCCCTTACGACTTCCAGTGCCTCGCTGCCTATTGTAAATTGCTGTTTTCTTCCGAGACTGTTAAGCATTACTTTAGTTTCCTGCAGATTAATTTTAGACCCACTCTTCTGCTTTGCCTATCCAGGTCAGTGAACATGCATTGCAGTTGGTCCCCTGAGGTACTAAGGAAGGCAATGTCATCAGCGAATCGCGAGTTACTAAGCTATTCTCGATTAACTTTTATCCCCAAATCTTCCCAATCCATGTCTCTGAATACCTCCTGTAAAATAAAATGCCCAAATAAAACAAAGCATTTTGGGGGCCGTTGACCGTGCTGACGCAGTGTGATTTCTGCACAGTGCTCTAAATGTCAAAGTAAAGAAATGAAAAAAAGGTGTGGATAAACGACATGAGTAAGAATGACTCCCTTGCAGTGTGCATTCAGCTGTGCCGCTTTGCACTTTCCATTGCGCTTGAACTGGTATAGACCGGGGGAATCCGACTGTCGATTTAAAACAAAGCATTGCGGGGACTTTTGACCACGCTGACGCAATGTGATTTCTGCCCAGTCCCCTATATGTCAACTTGATAAAATGCAACAAGGCGTGGGTAAACGAAGAGACTAACAATGACTCCCATGAGGTGCGACTAGAGCAGCACAGCTTTGCACTGTCTGGTGTGGTTTACCTGTCATGCACCGGGGGAATCTCACTGTGCACTTAAAACAAATGATTGTGAAGGCTGTTGCCGATGCTGACACAATGTGATTTCTGCCCAGTGCTATTTAATGTCAACGTGAAGAAATGCAAGAAGGTGTGTATGCGATGAGAGTAACAATGACTCCCTCGAGGTGCGACTAGAGCAGTGCGGCTCTTGCGCAGTCTGCTGCACTCCAACTGGCATAGATCGGGGGAATCCGAATGTCCATTTAAAACAAATAATTGCGTGGGCCGTTCACCATGCTGACGCAATGTGATTTCTGCCTAGTGCTCTAAACGGCAAAGTGATGAAATAAAGAAATGCCTGGATAAAGGACAGGTGTAAGAGTGACTCCTGTGAGGTGCGGCTGGAGCAGTGCAGGTCTTGCGCGGTATGGTACGCCTCAACTGGCATGGACGGGCGGAATTCACTGTCCAAATGAAACAAAGCATTCTGGGAGCCAGTGCTCTAAATGTCAACGTGAAGAAATGCAAAAAGGTGGGTATAAAGGACAAGAGTAAGAATGACTCCCGTGCAGAGTTTATTGAGCAGTTTCGCTTTGTGCTATCCATTGTGCTTCATTTGGTATGGACCGGTGGAATCCAACTGTCCATTAAAACAAAGCTTTGCGAAGACTTTTGATCATGCTGACGTAATGTGACTTCTGCCCAGCGCCCTAAATGTCAACGTGAAGAAATGCAACAAGGCATGGCTACACAAAGCGAGTAACAATGGCTCTCTTAAGTTGCGGCTAGAGCAGTGTGGCGCTTGCGCTGCCTGGTACGCTTCAACTGGCATGGACCGGGAGAATCCGACTCTCGAAATAAAACAATGCATTTTGAGGGCCGTTGACCATGCTGACGCAATGTGATTTCTGCCCAGGTCTGTAAATGTCAACGTGCAGAAATGAAAAAAAAAGGCGTGGTTAAAGGACAGGGGTAAGAATGACTCCCTTGCAGTGTGGATTCAGGAGTGGCGCTTTATGCTATCTGTTGTGCTTCAACTGGCATGGACCGGCTGAAACTGACTGTCCACTTAAAACAAAGCATTGCAAGGACTTTTGACGATGCTGACGCAATGTGATTTGTGCCCAGGGCTCTAAATGTCAATGTGAGGAAATGGAACAAAGCGTGGGTGAAGGACGTTAGTAACAATGACTCCCTTGAGGTGCGGCTAGAACAGTGCTGCTTTGCACTGTCTGGTGTGGTTCAACTGGAATGCACAGGGGGAATCTTACTGTGCTTTTAAAAGATATAATTGCGAGGGCGGTTGACCATTTTTATGCAAGGTGATTTGTGCCCAGTGCCCTAAATGTCAACCTGAAGAAATAGAACAAGGCGTGGGGGAGCTAAGTGAGTAACAATGACTCCCTTGAGCTGCGACTAGAGCAGTGCGGCTCTAGCGCTGCCTGGTGCGCTTCAACTGGGATAGATCGGGGTAATCCGACTGTCCATTTAAAACAAATGATTGCGAGGGCCGTTGACCATGCCGACGCAATTTGATTTCTGCCTAGTGCTTTAAACGTGAAATAAATAAATTAAGGAAAGGGCTGGATAAACGACAGGAGTAACTATGACACCCTTTAGGTGCGGCTAGCGCAGTGCAGCTCTTGCGCGGTCTGGTGCGAATGAACTGGCACGGACTGACAGAATCCACTGTCCAAATAAAAGAAACCATTCTGGGGGCCGTTGAGCATGCTGACGCAGTGTGATTTCTGCACAGTGCTCTAAATGTCGAAGTGAAAAAATGAAAAAAAAAGCGTGGATAAAAGACAGGAGTAAGAATGACTCCCTTGCAGTGTGGATTGAGCTGTGCCGCTTTGCACTTTCCGTTGCGCTTCAACTGGTATGGACCGGGAGAATCTGACTGTCCATTTAAAACAAAGCATTGCGAGGACTTTTGACCATGCTGATGCAATGTGATCTCTGCCCAGTCCCCTATATGTCAACTTGATAAAATCATCAAGGCGTGGGTAAACGAAGAGACTAACAATGACTCCCATGAGGTGCGACTAGAGCAGCACGGCTCTGCACTGTCTGGTGTGGCTTACCTGGCAAGCACCGGGGGAATCTCACTGTGCACTTAAAACAAATGATTGTGAAGGCTGTTGCCGATGCTGACGCAATGTGATTTCTGCCTAGTGCTCTAAACGGCAAAGTGATGAAATAAAGAAATGCCTGGATAAAGGACAGGTGTAAGAGTGACTCCTGTGAGGTGCGGCTGGAGCAGTGCAGCTCTTGCGCGGTATGGTACGCCTCAACTGGCATGGACGGGCGGAATTCACTGTCCAAAAGAAACAAAGCATTCTGGGAGCCAGTGCTCTAAATGTCAACGTGAAGAAATGCAAAAAGGTGGGTATAAAGGACAGGAGTAAGAATGACTCCCGTGCAGAGTTTATTGAGCAGTTTCGCTTTGTGCTATCCATTGTGCTTCATTTGGTATGGACCGGTGGAATCCAACTATCCATTAAAACAAAGCTTTGCGAAGACTTTTGATCATGCTGACGTAATGTGACTTCTGCCCAGCGCCCTAAATGTCAACGTGAAGAAATGCAACAAGGCATGGCTACACAAAGCGAGTAACAATGGCTCTCTTAAGGTGCGGCTAGAGCAGTGTGGCGCTTGCGCTGCCTGGTGCGCTTCAACTGGCATGGACCGGCAGAATCCGACTCTCGAAATAAAACAATGCATTTTGAGGGCCGTTGACCATGCTGACGCAATGTGATTTCTGCCCAGGTCTGTAAATGTCAACGTGCAGAAATGAAAAAAAAGGCGTGGTTAAAGGACAGGAGTAAGAATGACTCCCTTGCAGTGTGGATTCAGGAGTGGCGCTTTATGCTATCTGTTGTGCTTCAACTGGCATGGACCGGCTGAAACTGACTGTCCACATAAAACAAAGCATTGCAAGGACTTTTGACGATGCTGACGCAATGTGATTTGTGCCCAGGGCTCTAAATGTCAATGTGAGGAAATGGAACAAAGCGTGGGTGAAGGACGTTAGTAACAATGGCTCTCTTAAGGTGCGGCTAGAGCAGTGTGGCGCTTGCGCTGCCTGGTGCGCTTCAACTGGCATGGACCGGCAGAATCCGACTCTCGAAATAAAACAATGCATTTTGAGGGCCGTTGACCATGCTGACGCAATGTGATTTCTGCCCAGGTCTGTAAATGTCAACGTGCAGAAATGAAAAAAAAAGGCGTGGTTAAAGGACAGGAGTAAGAATGACTCCCTTGCAGTGTGGATTCAGGAGTGGCGCTTTATGCTATCTGTTGTGCTTCAACTGGCATGGACCGGCTGAAACTGACTGTCCACATAAAACAAAGCATTGCAAGGACTTTTGACGATGCTGACGCAATGTGATTTGTGCCCAGGGCTCTAAATGTCAATGTGAGGAAATGGAACAAAGCGTGGGTGAGGGACGTTAGTAACAATGACTCCCTTAAGGTGCGGCTAGAACAGTGCTGCTTTGCACTGTCTGGTGTGGTTCAACTGGAATGCACAGGGGGAATCTTACTGTGCTTTTAAAAGATATAATTGCGAGGGCGGTTGACCATTTTTATGCAAGGTGATTTGTGCCCAGTGCCCTAAATGTCAACCTGAAGAAATAGATCAAGGCGTGGGGGAGCTAAGTGAGTAACAATGACTCCCTTGAGCTGCGACTAGAGCAGTGCGGCTCTAGCGCTGCCTGGTGCACTTCAGCTGGGATAGATCGGGGTAATCCGACTGTCCATTTAAAACAAATGATTGCGAGGGCCGTTGACCATGCTGACGCAATTTGATTTCTGCCTAGTGCTTTAAACGTGAAATAAATAAATTAAGGAAAGGGCTGGATAAACGACAGGAGTAACTATGACACCCTTTAGGTGCGGCTAGCGCAGTGCAGCTCTTGCGCGGTCTGGTGCGAATGAACTGGCATGGACTGACAGAATCCACTGTCCAAATAAAACAAACCATTCTGGGGGCCGTTGAGCATGCTGACGCAGTGTGATTTCTGCACAGTGCTCTAAATGTCGAAGTGAAAAAATGAAAAAAAAAGCGTGGATAAAAGACAGGAGTAAGAATGACTCCCTTGCAGTGTGGATTGAGCTGTGCCGCTTTGCACTTTCCGTTGCGCTTCAACTGGTATGGACCGGGAGAATCTGACTGTCCATTTAAAACAAAGCATTGCGAGGACTTTTGACCATGCTGATGCAATGTGATCTCTGCCCAGTCCCCTAAATGTCAACGTGATAAAATGCAACAAGGCGAGGGTAAACGAAGAGACTAACAATGACTCCCATGAGGTGGGACTAGAGTAGCGCGGCTTTGCACTGTCTGGTGTGGTTTACCTGGCATGCAACGGGGGAATCTAACTCTGCCATGAAAAGAAATGATTGCGAAGGCCGTTGCCGATGCTGACACAATGTGATTTCTGCCCAGTGCTATTTAATGTCAACGTGAAGAAATGCAAGAAGGTGTGTGTAAGCTATGAGAGTAACAATGACTCCCTTGAGGTGCGACTAGAACAGTGCAGCTTTTGCACAGTCTGCTGCACTCCAGCTGGCATAGATCGGGGGAATCCGACTGTCCATTTAAAACAAATGATTGCGAGGGCCGTCGACCATGCTGACGCATTGTGATTTCTGCCCAGTGCTCTAAACGTGAAACTGAAGTAAATAAAAAGGCATGGATAAACTACAGGAGTCACAATGACTCCCTTGTGGTGCGGCTATCGCAGTGCGGCTCTTGCGTGGTCTTGTGTGCCTCAACTGGCATGGACCGGCGGAATCATCATCAGCATCAGCCTGGTTACGCCTACTGCAGGGCAAAGGCCTCTCCCGTACATCTCCAACAACCCCGATCATGTACTATGTGTGGCCATGTCGTCCCTGCAAACTTCTTAATATCATGCGCCCGCCTAACTTTCTGCCGCCCTCTGCTAAGCTTCCCTTCCCTTGGAATCCATTCCGTAACCCTTAATGACCATCGGTTATCTTCCCTCCTCATTTCGTATCCTGCCCATGCCCATTTCTTTTTCTTGATTTCAACTAAGATGTCATTAACTCGCGTTTGTTCCCTCACCCAATCTGCTCTTTTCTTATCCTTTAACGTTACACCTATCATTCTTCTTTCCATAGCTCGTTGCGTCGTCCTCAATTTGAGCAGAACCCATTTCGTAAGCCTCCAGGTTTCTGCCCCATAGGTGAGTACTGGTAAGACACAGGTATTATATACTTTCCTCTTGAGGGGATAATGGCAACCTGCTAATCATCATCTGAGAATGCCTGCCAAACGCACCCCAGCCCATTCTTGTTCTTCTGAATATTTCTGTCTCATGATCCGCATCCGCTGTCACTACCTGACCTAAGTTTATGTAATCCCTTACGACTTCTAGTGCCTCGCTGCCAATTGTAAATTGCTGTTTTCTTCCGAGACTGTTAAGCATTACTTTAGTTTCCTGCAGAATAATTTTTAGACCCACTCTTCTGCTTTGCCTATCCAGGTCAGTGAACATGCATTGCAATTGGTCCCCTGAGGTACTAAGGAAGGCAATGTCATCAGCGAATCGCGAGTTACTAAGCTATTCTCGATTAACTTTTATCCCCAAATCTTCCCAATCCATGTCTCTGAATACCTCCTGTAAAATAAAATGCCCAAATAAAACAAAGCATCTTGGGGGCCGTTGACCATGCTGACGCAATGTGATTTCTGCCCAGGTCTGTAAATGTCAACGTGCAGAAATGAAAAAAAGGCGTGGTTAAACGACAGGAGTAAGAATGACTCCCTTGCAGTGTGGATTCAGGAGTGGCGCTTTATGCTATCTGTTGTGCATCAACTGGCATGGACCGGGGGAATCCGACTGTCCATTTAAAACAAAGCATTGCGGGGACTTTTGACCATGCTGACGCAATGTGATTTCTGCCCAGTCCCCTATATGTCAACTTGATAAAATCAACAAGGCGTGGGTAAACGAAGAGACTAACAATGACTCCCATGAGGTGTGACTAGAGCAGCACAGCTTTGCACTGTCTGGTGTGGTTTACCTGTCATGCACCGGGGGAATCTCACTGTGCACTTAAAACAAATGATTGTGAAGGCTGTTGCCGATGCTGACACAATGTGATTTCTGCCCAGTGCTATTTAATGTCAACGTGAAGAAATGCAAGAAGGTGTGTATGCGATGAGAGTAACAATGACTCCCTCGAGGTGCGACTAGAGCAGTGCGGCTCTTGCGCAGTCTGCTGCACTCCAACTGGCATAGATCGGGGGAATCCGACTGTCCATTTAAAACAAATGATTACGCGGGCCGTTCACCATGCTGACACAATGTGATTTCTGCCTAGTGCTCTAAACGGCAAATTGATGAAATAAAGAAATGCCTGGATAAAGGACAGGTGTAAGAGTGACTCCTGTGAGGTGCGGCTGGAGCAGTGCAGGTCTTGCGCGGTATGGTACGCCTCAACTGGCATGGACGGGCGGAATTCACTGTCCAAATGAAACAAAGCATTCTGGGAGCCAGTGCTCTAAATGTCAACGTGAAGAAATGCAAAAAGGTGGGTATAAAGGACAAGAGTAAGAATGACTCCCGTGCAGAGTTTATTGAGCAGTTTCGCTTTGTGCTATCCATTGTGCTTCATTTGGTATGGACCGGTGGAATCCAACTGTCCATTAAAACAAAGCTTTGCGAAGACTTTTGATCATGCTGACGTAATGTGACTTCTGCCCAGCGCCCTAAATGTCAACGTGAAGAAATGCAACAAGGCATGGCTACAGAAAGCGAGTAACAATGGCTCTCTTAAGTTGCGGCTAGAGCAGTGAGGCGCTTGCGCTGCCTGGTACGCTTCAACTGGCATGGACCGGGAGAATCCGACTCTCGAAATAAAACAATGCATTTTGAGGGCCGTTGACCATGCTGACGCAATGTGATTTCTGCCCAGGTCTGTAAATGTCAACGTGCAGAAATGAAAAAAAAAGGCGTGGTTAAAGGACAGGAGTAAGAATGACTCCCTTGCAGTGTGGATTCAGGAGTGGCGCTTTATGCTATCTGTTGTGCTTCAACTGGCATGGACCGGCTGAAACTGACTGTCCACTTAAAACAAAGCATTGCAAGGACTTTTGACGATGCTGACGCAATGTGATTTGTGCCCAGGGCTCTAAATGTCAATGTGAGGAAATGGAACAAAGCGTGGGTGAAGGACGTTAGTAACAATGACTCCCTTGAGGTGCGGCTAGAACAGTGCTGCTTTGCACTGTCTGGTGTGGTTCAACTGGAATGCACAGGGGGAATCTTACTGTGCTTTTAAAAGATATAATTGCGAGGGCGGTTGACCATTTTTATGCAAGGTGATTTGTGCCCAGTGCCCTAAATGTCAACCTGAAGAAATAGAACAAGGCGTGGGGGAGCTAAGTGAGTAACAATGACTCCCTTGAGCTGCGACTAGAGCAGTGCGGCTCTAGCGCTGCCTGGTGCGCTTCAACTGGGATAGATCGGGGTAATCCGACTGTCCATTTAAAACAAATGATTGCGAGGGCCGTTGACCATGCCGACGCAATTTGATTTCTGCCTAGTGCTTTAAACGTGAAATAAATAAATTAAGGAAAGGGCTGGATAAACGACAGGAGTAACTATGACACCCTTTAGGTGCGGCTAGCGCAGTGCAGCTCTTGCGCGGTCTGGTGCGAATGAACTGGCACGGACTGACAGAATCCACTGTACAAATAAAACAAACCATTCTGGGGGCCGTTGAGCATGCTGACGCAGTGTGATTTCTGCACAGTGCTCTAAATGTCGAAGTGAAAAAATGAAAAAAAAAAGCGTGGATAAAAGACAGGAGTAAGAATGACTCCCTTGCAGTGTGGATTGAGCTGTGCCGCTTTGCACTTTCCGTTGCGCTTCAACTGGTATGGACCGGGAGAATCTGACTGTCCATTTAAAACAAAGCATTGCGAGGACTTTTGACCATGCTGATGCAATGTGATCTCTGCCCAGTCCCCTATATGTCAACTTGATAAAATCATCAAGGCGTGGGTAAACGAAGAGACTAACAATGACTCCCATGAGGTGCGACTAGAGCAGCACGGCTCTGCACTGTCTGGTGTGGCTTACCTGGCAAGCACCGGGGGAATCTCACTGTGCACTTAAAACAAATGATTGTGAAGGCTGTTGCCGATGCTGACGCAATGTGATTTCTGCCTAGTGCTCTAAACGGCAAAGTGATGAAATAAAGAAATGCCTGGATAAAGGACAGGTGTAAGAGTGACTCCTGTGAGGTGCGGCTGGAGCAGTGCAGCTCTTGCGCGGTATGGTACGCCTCAACTGGCATGGACGGGCGGAATTCACTGTCCAAATGAAACAAAGCATTCTGGGAGCCAGTGCTCTAAATCTCAACGTGAAGAAATGCAAAAAGGTGGGTATAAAGGACAGGAGTAAGAATGACTCCCGTGCAGAGTTTATTGAGCAGTTTCGCTTTGTGCTATCCATTGTGCTTCATTTGGTATGGACCGGTGGAATCCAACTGTCCATTAAAACAAAGCTTTGCGAAGACTTTTGATCATGCTGACGTAATGTGACTTCTGCCCAGCGCCCTAAATGTCAACGTGAAGAAATGCAACAAGGCATGGCTACACAAAGCGAGTAACAATGGCTCTCTTAAGGTGCGGCTAGAGCAGTGTGGCGCTTGCGCTGCCTGGTGCGCTTCAACTGGCATGGACCGGCAGAATCCGACTCTCGAAATAAAACAATGCATTTTGAGGGCCGTTGACCATGCTGACGCAATGTGATTTCTGCCCAGGTCTGTAAATGTCAACGTGCAGAAATGAAAAAAAAGGCGTGGTTAAAGGACAGGAGTAAGAATGACTCCCTTGCAGTGTGGATTCAGGAGTGGCGCTTTATGCTATCTGTTGTGCTTCAACTGGCATGGACCGGCTGAAACTGACTGTCCACTTAAAACAAAGCATTGCAAGGACTTTTGACGATGCTGACGCAATGTGATTTGTGCCCAGGGCTCTAAATGTCAATGTGAGTAAATGGAACAAAGCGTGGGTGAAGGACGTTAGTAACAATGACTCCCTTGAGGTGCGGCTAGAACAGTGCTGCTTTGCACTGTCTGGTGTGGTTCAACTGGAATGCACAGGGGGAATCTTACTGTGCTTTTAAAAGATATAATTGCGAGGGCGGTTGACCATTTTTATGCAAGGTGATTTGTGCCCAGTGCCCTAAATGTCAACCTGAAGAAATAGAACAAGGCGTGGGGGAGCTAAGTGAGTAACAATGACTCCCTTGAGCTGCGACTAGAGCAGTGCGGCTCTAGCGCTGCCTGGTGCGCTTCAACTGGGATAGATCGGGGTAATCCGACTGTCCATTTGAAACAAATGATTGCGAGGGCCGTTGACCATGCCGACGCAATTTGATTTCTGCCTAGTGCTTTAAACGTGAAATAAATAAATTAAGTAAAGGGCTGGATAAACGACAGGAGTAACTATGACACCCTTTAGGTGCGGCTAGCGCAGTGCAGCTCTTGCGTGGTCTGGTGCGAATGAACTGGCACGGACTGACAGAATCCACTGTCCAAATAAAACAAACCATTCTGGGGGCCGTTGAGCATGCTGACGCAGTGTGATTTCTGCACAGTGCTCTAAATGTCGAAGTGAAAAAATGAAAAAAAAGCGTGGATAAAAGACAGGAGTAAGAATGACTCCCTTGCAGTGTGGATTGAGCTGTGCCGCTTTGCACTTTCCGTTGCGCTTCAACTGGTATGGACCGGGAGAATCTGACTGTCCATTTAAAACAAAGCATTGCGAGGACTTTTGACCATGCTGATGCAATGTGATCTCTGCCCAGTCCCCTATATGTCAACTTGATAAAATCATCAAGGCGTGGGTAAACGAAGAGACTAACAATGACTCCCATGAGGTGCGACTAGAGCAGCACGGCTCTGCACTGTCTGGTGTGGCTTACCTGGCATGCACCGGGGGAATCTCACTGTGCACTTAAAACAAATGATTGTGAAGGCTGTTGCCGATGCTGACGCAATGTGATTTCTGCTAGTGCTCTAAACGGCAAAGTGATGAAATAAAGAAATGCCTGGATAAAGACAGGTGTAAGAGTGACTCCTGTGAGGTGCGGCTGGAGCAGTGCAGCTCTTGCGCGGTATGGTACGCCTCAACTGGCATGGACGGGCGGAATTCACTGTCCAAATGAAACAAAGCATTCTGGGAGCCAGTGCTCTAAATGTCAACGTGAAGAAATGCAAAAAGGTGGGTATAAAGGACAGGAGTAAGAATGACTCCCGTGCAGAGTTTATTGAGCAGTTTCGCTTTGTGCTATCCATTGTGCTTCATTTGGTATGGACCGGTGGAATCCAACTGTCCATTAAAACAAAGCTTTGCGAAGACTTTTGATCATGCTGACGTAATGTGACTTCTGCCCAGCGCCCTAAATGTCAACGTGAAGAAATGCAACAAGGCATGGCTACACAAAGCGAGTAACAATGGCTCTCTTAAGGTGCGGCTAGAGCAGTGTGGCGCTTGCGCTGCCTGGTGCGCTTCAACTGGCATGGACCGGCAGAATCCGACTCTCGAAATAAAACAATGCATTTTGAGGGCCATTGACCATGCTGACGCAATGTGATTTCTGCCCCGGTCTGTAAATGTCAACGTGCAGAAATGAAAAAAAAGGCGTGGTTAAAGGACAGGAGTAAGAATGACTCCCTTGCAGTGTGGATTCAGGAGTGGCGCTTTATGCTATCTGTTGTGCTTCAACTGGCATGGACCGGCTGAAACTGACTGTCCACTTAAAACAAAGCATTGCAAGGACTTTTGACGATGCTGACGCAATGTGATTTGTGCCCAGGGCTCTAAATGTCAATGTGAGGAAATGGAACAAAGGGTGGGTGAAGGACGTTAGTAACAATGACTCCCTTGAGGTGCGGCTAGAACAGTGCTGCTTTGCACTGTCTGGTGTGGTTCAACTGGAATGCACAGGGGGAATCTTACTGTGCTTTTAAAAGATATAATTGCGAGGGCGGTTGACCATTTTTATGCAAGGTGATTTGTGCCCAGTGCCCTAAATGTCAACCTGAAGAAATAGAACAAGGCGTGGGGAGCTAAGTGAGTAACAATGACTCCCTTGAGCTGCGGCTAGAGCAGTGCGGCTCTAGCGCTGCCTGGTGCGCTTCAACTGGGATAGATCGGGGTAATCCGACTGTCCATTTAAAACAAATGATTGCGAGGGCCGTTGACCATGCTGACGCAATTTGATTTCTGCCTAGTGCTTTAAACGTGAAATAAATAAATTAAGGAAAGGGCTGGATAAACGACAGGAGTAACTATGACACCCTTTAGGTGCGGCTAGCGCAGTGCAGCTCTTGCGCGGTCTGGTGCGAATGAACTGGCATGGACTGACAGAATCCACTGTCCAAATAAAACAAACCATTCTGGGGGCCGTTGAGCATGCTGACGCAGTGTGATTTCTGCACAGTGCTCTAAATGTCGAAGTGAAAAAATGAAAAAAAAGCGTGGATAAAAGACAGGAGTAAGAATGACTCCCTTGCAGTGTGGATTGAGCTGTGCCGCTTTGCACTTTCCATTGCGCTTCAACTGGTATGGACCGGGAGAATCTGACTGTCCATTTAAAACAAAGCATTGCGAGGACTTTTGACCATGCTGATGCAATGTGATCTCTGCCCAGTCCCCTAAATGTCAACGTGATAAAATGCAACAAGGCGAGGGTAAACAAAGAGACTAACAATGACTCCCATGAGGTGGGACTAGAGTAGCGCGGCTTTGCACTGTCTGGTGTGGTTTACCTGGCATGCAACGGGGGAATCTAACTCTGCCATGAAAAGAAATGATTGCGAAGGCCGTTGCCGATGCTGACACAATGTGATTTCTGCCCAGTGCTATTTAATGTCAACGTGAAGAAATGCAAGAAGGTGTGTGTAAGCTATGAGAGTAACAATGACTCCCTTGAGGTGCGACTAGAACAGTGCAGCTTTTGCACAGTCTGCTGCACTCCAGCTGGCATAGATCGGGGGAATCCGACTGTCCATTTTAAACAAATGATTGCGAGGGCCGTCGACCATGCTGACGCAATGTGATTTCTGCCCAGTGCTCTAAACGTGAAACTGAAGTAAATAAAAAAAGGCATGGATAAACTACAGGAGTCACAATGACTCCCTTGTGGTGCGGCTATCGCAGTGCGGCTCTTGCGTGGTCTTGTGTGCCTCAACTGGCATGGACCGGCGGAATCATCATCAGCATCAGCCTGGTTACGCCTACTGCAGGGCAAAGGCCTCTCCCGTACATCTCCAACAACCCCGATCATGTACTATGTGTGGCCATGTCGTCCCTGCAAACTTCTTAATCTCATGCGCCCGCCTAACTTTCTGCCGCCCTCTGCTAAGCTTCCCTTCCCTTGGAATCCATTCCGTAACCCTTAATGACCATCGGTTATCTTCCCTCCTCATTTCGTATCCTGCCCATGCCCATTTCTTTTTCTTGATTTCAACTAAGATGTCATTAACTCGCGTTTGTTCCCTCACCCAATCTGCTCTTTTCTTATCCTTTAACGTTACACCTATCATTCTTCTTTCCATAGCTCGTTGCGTCGTCCTCAATTTGAGCAGAACCCATTTCGTAAGCCTCCAGGTTTCTGCCCCATAGGTGAGTACTGGTAAGACACAGGTATTATATACTTTCCTCTTGAGGGGATAATGGCAACCTGCTAATCATCATCTGAGAATGCCTGCCAAACGCACCCCAGCCCATTCTTGTTCTTCTGAATATTTCTGTCTCATGATCCGCATCCGCTGTCACTACCTGCCCTAAGTTGATGTAATCCCTTACGACTTCTAGTGCCTCGCTGCCAATTGTAAATTGCTGTTTTCTTCCGAGACTGTTAAGCATTACTTTAGTTTCCTGCAGATTAATTTTTAGACCCACTCTTCTGCTTTGCCTATCCAGGTCAGTGAACATGCATTGCAATTGGTCCCCTGAGGTACTAAGGAAGGCAATGTCATCAGCGAATCGCGAGTTACTAAGCTATTCTCGATTAACTTTTATCCCCAAATCTTCCCAATCCATGTCTCTGAATACCTCCTGTAAAATAAAATGCCCAAATAAAACAAAGCATTTTGGGGCCGTTGACCATGCTGACGCAATGTGATTTCTGCCCAGGTCTGTAAATGTCAACGTGCAGAAATGAAAAAAAGGCGTGGTTAAACGACAGGAGTAAGAATGACTCCCTTGCAGTGTGGATTCAGGAGTGGCGCTTTATGCTATCTGTTGTGCATCAACTGGCATGGACCGGGGGAATCCGACTGTCCATTTAAAACAAAGCATTGCGGGGACTTTTGACCATGCTGACGCAATGTGATATCTGCCCAGTCCCCTATATGTCAACTTGATAAAATCAACAAGGCGTGGGTGAACGAAGAGACTAACAATGACTCCCATGAGGTGCGACTAGAGCAGCACAGCTTTGCACTGTCTGGTGTGGTTTACCTGTCATGCACCGGGGGAATCTCACTGTGCACTTAAAACAAATGATTGTGAAGGCTGTTGCCGATGCTGACACAATGTGATTTCTGCCCAGTGCTATTTAATGTCAACGTGAAGAAATGCAAGAAGGTGTGTATGCGATGAGAGTAACAATGACTCCCTCGAGGTGCGACTAGGGCAGTGCGGCTCTTGCGCAGTCTGCTGCACTCCAACTGGCATAGATCGGGGGAATCCGACTGTCCATTTAAAACAAATGATTACGCGGGCCGTTCACCATGCTGACGCAATGTGATTTCTGCCTAGTGCTCTAAACGGCAAAGTGATGAAATAAAGAAATGCCTGGATAAAGGACAGGTGTAAGAGTGACTCCTGTGAGGTGCGGCTGGAGCGGTGCAGCTCTTTCGCGGTATGGTACGCCTCAACTGGCATGGACGGGCGGAATTCACTGTCCAAATGAAACAAAGCATTCTGGGAGCCAGTGCTCTAAATGTCAACGTGAAGAAATGCAAAAAGGTGGGTATAGAGGACAGGAGTAAGAATGACTCCCGTGCAGAGTTTATTGAGCAGTTTCGCTTTGTGCTATCCATTGTGCTTCATTTGGTATGGACCGGTGGAATCCAACTGTCCATTAAAACAAAGCTTTGCGAAGATTTTTGATCGTGCTGACGTAATGTGACTTCTGCCCAGCGCTCTAAATGTCAACGTGAAGAAATGCAACAAGGCATGGCTACACAAAGCGAGTAAAAATCGCTCTCTTGAGGTGCGGCTAGAGCAGTGTGGCGCTTGCGCTGCCTGGTGCGCTTCAACTGGCATGGACCGGGAGAATCCGACTCTCCAAATAAAACAATGCATTTTGAGGGCCGTTGACCATGCTGACGCAATGTGATTTCTGCCCAGGTCTGTAAATGTCAACGTGCAGAAATGAAAAAAAGGCGTGGTTAAACGACAGGAGTAAGAATGACTCCCTTGCAGTGTGGATTGAGCTGTGCCGCTTTGCACTTTCCGTTGCGCTTCAACTGGTATGGACCGGGAGAATCTGACTGTCCATTTAAAACAAAGCATTGCGAGGACTTTTGACCATGCTGATGCAATGTGATCTCTGCCCAGTCCCCTATATGTCAACTTGATAAAATCATCAAGGCGTGGGTAAACGAAGAGACTAACAATGACTCCCATGAGGTGCGACTAGAGCAGCACGGCTCTGCACTGTCTGCTGTGGCTTACCTGGCATGCACCGGGGGAATCTCACTGTGCACTTAAAACAAATGATTGTGAAGGCTGTTGCCGATGCTGAGACTATGTGATTTCTGCCCAGTGCTATTTAATGTCAACGTGAAGAAATGCAAGAAGGTGTGTGTAAGCGGTGAGAGTAACAATGACTCCCTTGAGGTGCGGCTAGAGCAGTGCAGCTTTTGCACAGTCTGCTGCACTCCAGCTGGCATAGATCGGGGGAATCCGACTGTCCATTTAAAACAAATGATTGCGAGGGCCGTCGGCCTTGCTGACGCAATGTGATTTCTGCCCAGTGCTCTAAACGTGAAACTGAAGTAAATAAAAAAAGGCATGGATAAACTACAGGAGTCACAATGACTCCCTTGTGGTGCGGCTATCGCAGTGCGGCTCTTGCGTGGTCTTGTGTGCCTCAACTGGCATGGACCGGTGGAAGCATCATCAGCATCAGCCTGGTTACGCCTACTGCAGGGCAAAGGCCTCTCCCATACATCTCCAACAACCCCGATCATGTACTAAGTGTGGCCATGTCGTCCCCGCAAACTTCTGAATCTCATGCGCCCGCCTAACTTTCTGCCGCCCTCTGCTAAGCTTCTCTTCCCTTGGAATCCATTCCGTAACCCTCAATGACCATCGGTTATCTTCCCTCCTCATTGCGTATCCTGCCCATGCCCCTTTCTTTTTCTTGATTTCAACTAAGATGTCATTAAGTCGCGTTTGTTCCCTCACCCAATCTGCTCTTTTCTTATCCTTGAACGTTACACCTATCATTCTTCTTTCCATAGCTCGTTGTGTCGTCCTCAATATGAGCAGAACCCTTTTCGTAAGCCTCAAGGTTTCTGCCCCATAGGTGAGTGCTGGTAAGACACAGGTATTATATACTTTC
This sequence comes from Dermacentor albipictus, assembly GCF_038994185.2. Taxonomy (NCBI): domain Eukaryota; kingdom Metazoa; phylum Arthropoda; class Arachnida; order Ixodida; family Ixodidae; genus Dermacentor; species Dermacentor albipictus. The sequence continues at coordinate 2,378,795 of NW_027225586.1, forward strand.
CTCTTGAGGGGATAACGGCAACCTGCTATTCATCATCTGAGAATGCCTGCCAAACGCACCCCAGCCCATTCTTGTTCTTCTGAATATTTCTGTCGTATGATCCGCATCCGCTGTCACTACCTGACCTAAGTTGGTGTATTCCCTTACGACTTCCAGTGCCTCGCTGCCTATTGTAAATTGCGGTTTTCTTCGGGGACTGTTAAGCATTACTTTAGTTTCCTGCAGATTAATTTTTAGACCCACTCTTCTGCTTTGCCTATCCAGGTCACTGAACATGCATTGCAATTGGTCCCCTGAGGTACTAAGCAAGGCAATGTCATCAGCGAATCGCGAGTTACCAAGCTATTCTCGATTAACTTTTATCCCCAATTCTTCCCAATCCATGTCTCTGAATACCTCCTGTAAAATAAAATGCCCAAATAAAACAAAGCATTTTGGGGGCCGTTGACCGTGCTGACGCAGTGTGATTTCTGCACAGTGCTCTAAATGTCAAAGTGAAAAAATGAAAAAAAGGTGTGGATAAACGACATGAGTAAGAATGACTCCCTTGCAGTGTGCATTCAGCTGTGCCGCTTTGCACTTTCCATTGCGCTTCAACTGGTATAGACCGGGGGAATCCGACTGTCCATTTAAAACAAAGCATTGCGGGGACTTTTGACCATGCTGACGCAATGTGATTTCTGCCCAGTCCCCTATATGTCAACTTGATAAAATCAACAAGGCGTGAGTAAACGAAGAGACTAACAATGACTCCCATGAGGTGCGACTAGAGCAGCACAGCTTTGCACTGTCTGGTGTGGTTTACCTGTCATGCACCGGGGGAATCTCACTGTGCACTTAAAACAAATGATTGTGAAGGCTGTTGCCGATGCTGACACAATGTGATTTCTGCCCAGTGCTATTTAATGTCAACGTGAAGAAATGCAAGAAGGTGTGTATGCGATGAGAGTAACAATGACTCCCTCGAGGTGCGACTAGAGCAGTGCGGCTCTTGCGCAGTCTGCTGCACTCCAACTGGCATAGATCGGGGGAATCCGACTGTCCATTTAAAACAAATGATTACGCGGGCCGTTCACCATACTGACGCAATGTGATTTCTGCCTAGTGCTCTAAACGGCAAAGTGATGAAATAAAGAAATGCCTGGATAAAGGACAGGTGTAAGAGTGACTCCTGTGAGGTGCGGCTGGAGCAGTGCAGCTCTTGCGCGGTATGGTACGCCTCAACTGGCATGGACGGGCGGAATTCACTGTCCAAATGAAACAAAGCATTCTGGGAGCCAGTGCTCTAAATGTCAACGTGAAGAAATGCAAAAAGGTGGGTATAAAGGACAGGAGTAAGAATGACTCCCGTGCAGAGTTTATTGAGCAGTTTCGCTTTGTGCTATCCATTGTGCTTCATTTGGTATGGAGCGGTGGAATCCAACTGTCCATTAAAACAAAGCTTTGCGAAGACTTTTGATCATGCTGACGTAATGTGACTTCTGCCCAGCGCTCTAAATGTTAACGTGAAGAAATGCAACAAGGCATGGCTACACAAAGCGAGTAACAATGGCCCTCTTGAGGTGCGGCTAGAGCAGTGTGGCGCTTGCGTTGCCTGGTGCGCTTCAACTGGCATGGACCGGGAGAATCCGACTCTCCAAATAAAACAATGCATTTTGAGGGCCGTTGACCATGCTGACGCAATGTGATTTCTGCCCAGGTCTGTAAATGTCAACGTGCAGAAATGAAAAAAAAGGCGTGGTTAAACGACAGGAGTAAGAATGACTCCCTTGCAGTGTGGATTCAGGAGTGGCGCTTTATGCTATCTGTTGTGCTTCAACTGGCATGGACCGGCTGAAACTGACTGTCCACTTAAAACAAAGCATTGCAAGGACTTTTGACGATGCTGACGCAATGTGATTTGTGCCCAGGGCTCTAAATGTCAATGTGAGGAAATGGAACAAAGCGTGGGTGAAGGACGTTAGTAACAATGACTCCCTTGAGGTGCGGCTAGAACAGTGCTGCTTTGCACTGTCTGGTGTGGTTCAACTGGAATGCACAGGGGGAATCTTACTGTGCTTTTAAAAGATATAATTGCGAGGGCGGTTGACCATTTTTATGCAAGGTGATTTGTGCCCAGTGCCCTAAATGTCAACCTGAAGAAATAGAACAAGGCGTGGGGGAGCTAAGTGAGTAACAATGACTCCCTTGAGCTGCGGCTAGAGCAGTGCGGCTCTAGCGCTGCCTGGCGCGCTTCAACTGGGATAGATCGGGGTAATCCGACTGTCCATTTAAAACAAATGATTGCGAGGGCCGTTGACCATGCTGACGCAATTTGATTTCTGCCTAGTGCTTTAAACGTGAAATAAATAAATTAAGGAAAGGGCTGGATAAACGACAGGAGTAACTATGACACCCTTTAGGTGCGGCTAGCGCAGTGCAGCTCTTGCGCGGTCTGGTGCGAATGAACTGGCATGGACTGACAGAATCCACTGTCCAAATAAAACAAACCATTCTGGGGGCCGTTGAGCATGCTGACGCAGTGTGATTTCTGCACAGTGCTCTAAATGTCGAAGTGAAAAAATGAAAAAAAAAGCGTGGATAAAAGACAGGAGTAAGAATGACTCCCTTGCAGTGTGGATTGAGCTGTGCCGCTTTGCACTTTCCGTTGCGCTTCAACTGGTACGGACCGGGAGAATCTGACTGTCCATTTAAAACAAAGCATTGCGAGGACTTTTGACCATGCTGATGCAATGTGATCTCTGCCCAGTCCCCTATATGTCAACATGATAAAATCAACAAGGCGAGGGTAAACGAAGAGACTAACAATGACTCCCATGAGGTGCGACTAGAGCAGCACGGCTCTGCACTGTCTGGTGTGGCTTACCTGGCATGCACCGGGGGAATCTCACTGTGCACTTAAAACAAATGATTGTGAAGGCTGTTGCCGATGCTGACGCAATGTGATTTCTGCCTAGTGCTCTAAACGGCAAAGTGATGAAATAAAGAAATGCCTGGATAAAGGACAGGTGTAAGAGTGACTCCTGTGAGGTGCGGCTGGAGCAGTGCAGCTCTTGCGCGGTATGGTACGCCTCAACTGGCATGGACGGGCGGAATTCACTGTCCAAATGAAACAAAGCATTCTGGGAGCCAGTGCTCTAAATGTCAACGTGAAGAAATGCAAAAAGGTGGGTATAAAAGACAGGAGTAAGAATGACTCCCGTGCAGAGTTTATTGAGCAGTTTCGCTTTGTGCTATCCATTGTGCTTCATTTAGTATGGACCGGTGGAATCCAACTGTCCATTAAAACAAAGCTTTGCGAAGACTTTTGATCATGCTGACGTAATGTGACTTCTGCCCAGCGCCCTAAATGTCAACGTGAAGAAATGCAACAAGGCATGGCTACACAAAGCGAGTAACAATGGCTCTCTTATGGTGCGGCTAGAGCAGCGTGGCGCTTGCGCTGCCTGGTGCGCTTCAACTGGCATGGACCGGGAGAATCCGACTCTCGAAATAAAACAATGCATTTTGAGGGCCGTTGACCATGCTGACGCAATGTGATTTCTGCCCAGGTCTGTAAATGTCAACGTGCAGAAATGAAAAAAAGGCGTGGTTAAAGGACAGGAGTAAGAATGACTCCCTTGCAGTGTGGATTCAGGAGTGGCGCTTTATGCTATCTGTTGTGCTTCAACTGGCATGGACCGGCTGAAACTGACTGTCCACTTAAAACAAAGCATTGCAAGGACTTTCGACGATGCTGACGCAATGTGATTTGTGCCCAGGGCTCTAAATGTCAATGTGAGGAAATGGAACAAAGCGTGGGTGAAGGACGTTAGTAACAATGACTCCCTTGAGGTGCGGCTAGAACAGTGCTGCTTTGCACTGTCTGGTGTGGTTCAACTGGAATGCACAGGGGGAATCTTACTGTGCTTTTAAAAGATATAATTGCGAGGGCGGTTGACCATTTTTATGCAAGGTGATTTGTGCCCAGTGCCCTAAATGTCAACCTGAAGAAATAGAACAAGGCGTGGGGGAGCTAAGTGAGTAACAATGACTCCCTTGAGGTGCGACTAGAACAGTGCAGCTTTTGCACAGTCTGCTGCACTCCAGCTGGCATAGATCGGGGGAATCCGACTGTCCATTTTAAACAAATGATTGCGAGGGCCGTCGACCATGCTGACGCAATGTGATTTCTGCCCAGTGCTCTAAACGTGAAACTGAAGTAAATAAAAAAAGGCATGGATAAACTACAGGAGTCACAATGACTCCCTTGTGGTGCGGCTATCGCAGTGCGGCTCTTGCGTGGTCTTGTGTGCCTCAACTGGCATGGACCGGCGGAATCATCATCAGCATCAGCCTGGTTACGCCTACTGCAGGGCAAAGGCCTCTCCCGTACATCTCCAACAACCCCGATCATGTACTATGTGTGGCCATGTCGTCCCTGCAAACTTCTTAATCTCATGCGCCCGCCTAACTTTCTGCCGCCCTCTGCTAAGCTCCCTTCCCTTGGAATCCATTCCGTAACCCTTAATGACCATCGGTTATCTTCCCTCCTCATTTCGTATCCTGCCCATGCCCATTTCTTTTTCTTGATTTCAACTAAGATGTCATTAACTCGCGTTTGTTCCCTCACCCAATCTGCTCTTTTCTTATCCTTTAACGTTACACCTATCATTCTTCTTTCCATAGCTCGTTGCGTCGTCCTCAATTTGAGCAGAACCCATTTCGTAAGCCTCCAGGTTTCTGCCCCATAGGTGAGTACTGGTAAGACACAGGTATTATATACTTTCCTCTTGAGGGGATAATGGCAACCTGCTAATCATCATCTGAGAATGCCTGCCAAACGCACCCCAGCCCATTCTTGTTCTTCTGAATATTTCTGTCTCATGATCCGCATCCGCTGTCACTACCTGCCCTAAGTTGATGTAATCCCTTACGACTTCTAGTGCCTCGCTGCCAATTGTAAATTGCTGTTTTCTAACGAGACTGTTAAGCATTACTTTAGTTTCCTGCAGATTAATTTTTAGACCCACTCTTCTGCTTTGCCTATCCAGGTCAGTGAACATGCATTGCAATTGGTCCCCTGAGGTACTAAGGAAGGCAATGTCATCAGCGAATCGCGAGTTACTAAGCTATTCTCGATTAACTTTTATCCCCAAATCTTCCCAATCCATGTCTCTGAATACCTCCTGTAAAATAAAATGCCCAAATAAAACAAAGCATTTTGGGGGCCGTTGACCATGCTGACGCAATGTGATTTCTGCCCAGGTCAGTAAATGTCAACGTGCAGAAATGAAAAAAAAGGCGTGGTTAAACGACAGGAGTAAGAATGACTCCCTTGCAGTGTGGATTCAGGAGTGGCGCTTTATGCTATCTGTTGTGCATCAACTGGCATGGACCGGGGGAATCCGACTGTCCATTTAAAACAAAGCATTGCGGGGACTTTTGACCATGCTGACGCAATGTGATTTCTGCCCAGTCCCCTATATGTCAACTTGATAAAATCAACAAGGCGTGGGTAAACGAAGAGACTAACAATGACTCCCATGAGGTGCGACTAGAGCAGCACAGCTTTGCACTGTCTGGTGTGGTTTACCTGTCATGCACCGGGGGAATCTCACTGTGCACTTAAAACAAATGATTGTGAAGGCTGTTGCCGATGCTGACACAATGTGATTTCTGCCCAGTGCTATTTAATGTCAACGTGAAGAAATGCAAGAAGGTGTGTATGCGATGAGAGTAACAATGACTCCCTCGAGGTGCGACTAGGGCAGTGCGGCTCTTGCGCAGTCTGCTGCACTCCAACTGGCATAGATCGGGGGAATCCGACTGTCCATTTAAAACAAATGATTACGCGGGCCGTTCACCATGCTGACGCAATGTGATTTCTGCCTAGTGCTCTAAACGGCAAAGTGATGAAATAAAGAAATGCCTGGATAAAGGACAGGTGTAAGAGTGACTCCTGTGAGGTGCGGCTGGAGCAGTGCAGCTCTTGCGCGGTATGGTACGCCTCAACTGGCATGGACGGGCGGAATTCACTGTCCAAATGAAACAAAGCATTCTGGGAGCCAGTGCTCTAAATGTCAACGTGAAGAAATGCAAAAAGGTGGGTATAAAGGACAGGAGTAAGAATGACTCCCGTGCCGAGTTTATTGAGCAGTTTCGCTTTGTGCTATCCATTGTGCTTCATTTGGTATGGACCGGTGGAATCCAACTGTCCATTAAAACAAAGCTTTGCTAAGACTTTTGATCATGCTGACGTAATGTGACTTCTGCCCAGCGCTCTAAATGTCAACGTGAAGAAATGCAACAAGGCATGGCTACACAAAGCGAGTAACAATGGCCCTCTTGAGGTGCGGCTAGAGCAGTGTGGCGCTTGCGCTGCCTGGTGCGCTTCAACTGGCATGGACCGGGAGAATCCGACTCTCCAAATAAAACAATGCATTTTGAGGGCCGTTGACCATGCTGACGCAATGTGATTTCTGCCCAGGTCTGTAAATGTCAACGTGCAGAAATGAAAAAAAAGGCGTGGTTAAACGACAGGAGTAAGAATGACTCCCTTGCAGTGTGGATTCAGGAGTGGCGCTTTATGCTATCTTTTGTGCTTCAACTGGCATGGACCGGCTGAAACTGACTGTCCACTTAAAGCAAAGCATTGCAAGGACTTTTGACGATGCTGACGCAATGTGATTTGTGCCCAGGGCTCTAAATGTCAATGTGAGGAAATGGAACAAAGCGTGGGTGAAGGACGTTAGTAACAATGACTCCACTGAGGTGCGGCTAGAACAGTGCTGCTTTGCACTGTCTGGTGTGGTTCAACTGGAATGCACAGGGGGAATCTTACTGTGCTTTTAAAAGATATAATTGCGAGGGCGGTTGACCATTTTTATGCAAGGTGATTTGTGCCCAGTGCCCTAAATGTCAACCTGAAGAAATAGAACAAGGCGTGGGGGAGCTAAGTGAGTAACAATGACTCCCTTGAGCTGCGGCTAGAGCAGTGCGGCTCTAGCGCTGCCTGGTGCGCTTCAACTGGGATAGATCGGGGTAATCCGACTGTCCATTTAAAACAAATGATTGCGAGGGCCGTTGACCATGCTGACGCAATTTGATTTCTGCCTAGTGCTTTAAACGTGAAATAAATAAATTAAGGAAAGGGCTGGATAAACGACAGGAGTAACTATGACACCCTTTAGGTGCGGCTAGCGCAGTGCAGCTCTTGCGCGGTCTGGTGCGAATGAACTGGCATGGACTGACAGAATCCACTGTCCAAATAAAACAAACCATTCTGGGGGCCGTTGAGCATGCTGACGCAGTGTGATTTCTGCACAGTGCTCTAAATGTCGAAGTGAAAAAATGAAAAAAAAAGCGTGGATAAAAGACAGGAGTAAGAATGACTCCCTTGCAGTGTGGATTGAGCTGTGCCGCTTTGCACTTTCCGTTGCGCTTCAACTGGTATGGACCGGGAGAATCTGACTGTCCATTTAAAACAAAGCATTGCGAGGACTTTTGACCATGCTGATGCAATGTGATCTCTGCCCAGTCCCCTATATGTCAACTTGATAAAATCAACAAGGCGAGGGTAAACGAAGAGACTAACAATGACTCCCATGAGGTGCGACTTGAGCAGCACGGCTCTGCACTGTCTGGTGTGGCTTACCTGGCATGCACCGGGGGAATCTCACTGTGCACTTAAAACAAATGATTGTGAAGGCTGTTGCCGATGCTGACGCAATGTGATTTCTGCCTAGTGCTCTAAACGGCAAAGTGATGAAATAAAGAAATGCCTGGATAAAGGACAGGTGTAAGAGTGACTCCTGTGAGGTGCGGCTGGAGCAGTGCAGCTCTTGCGCGGTATGGTACGCCTCAACTGGCATGGACGGGCGGAATTCACTGTCCAAATGAAACAAAGCATTCTGGGAGCCAGTGCTCTAAATGTCAACGTGAAGAAATGCAAAAAGGTGGGTATAAAGGACAGGAGTAAGAATGACTCCCGTGCAGAGTTTATTGAGCAGTTTCGCTTTGTGCTATCCATTGTGCTTCATTTGGTATGTACCGGTGGAATCCAACTGTCCATTAAAACAAAGCTTTGCGAAGACTTTTGATCATGCTGACGTAATGTGACTTCTGCCCAGCGCCCTAAATGTCAACGTGAAGAAATGCAACAAGGCATGGCTACACAAAGCGAGTAGCAATGGCTCTCTTAAGGTGCGGCTAGAGCAGTGTGGCGCTTGCGCTGCCTGGTGCGCTTCAACTGGCATGGACCGGGAGAATCCGACTCTCGAAATAAAACAATGCATTTTGAGGGGCGTTGACCATGCTGACGCAATGTGATTTCTGCCCAGGTCTGTAAATGTCAACGTGCAGAAATGAAAAAAAGGCGTGGTTAAACGACAGGAGTAAGAATGACTCCCTTGGAGTGTGGATTCAGGAGTGGCGCTTTATGCTATCTGTTGTGCATCAACTGGCATGGAGCGGCTGAAACTGACTGTCCACCTAAAACAAAGCATTGCAAGGACTTTTGACGATGCTGACGCAATGTGATTTGTGCCCAGGGCTCTATATGTCAATGTGAGGAAATGGAACAAAGCGTGGGTGAAGGACGTTAGTAACAATGACTCCCTTGAGGTGCGGCTAGAACAGTGCTGCTTTGCACTGTCTGGTGTGGTTCAACTGGACTGCACAGGGGGAATCTTACTGTGCTTTTAAAAGATATAATTGCGAGGGCGGTTGACCATTTTTATGCAAGGTGATTTGTGCCCAGTGCCCTAAATGTCAACCTGAAGAAATAGAACAAGGCGTGGGGGAGCTAAGTGAGTAACAATGACTCCCTTGAGCTGCGACTAGAGCAGTGCGGCTCTAGCGCTGCCTGGTGCGCTTCAACTGGGATAGATCGGGGTAATCCGACTGTCCATTTAAAACAAATGATTGCGAGGGCCGTTGACCATGCTGACGCAATTTGATTTCTCCCTAGTGCTTTAAACGTGAAATAAATAAATTAAGGAAATGGCTGGATAAACGACAGGAGTAACTATGACACCCTTTAGGTGCGGCTAGCGCAGTGCAGCTCTTGCGCGGTCTGGTGCGAATGAACTGGCATGGACTGACAGAATCCACTGTCCAAATAAAACAAACCATTCTGGGGGCCGTTGAGCATGCTGACGCAGTGTGATTTCTGCACAGTGCTCTAAATGTCGAAGTGAAAAAATGAAAAAAAAAGCGTGGATAAAAGACAGGAGTAAGAATGACTCCCTTGCAGTGTGGATTGAGCTGTGCCGCTTTGCACTTTCCGTTGCGCTTCAACTGGTATGGACCGGGAGAATCTGACTGTCCATATAAAACAAAGCATTGCGAGGACTTTTGACCATGCTGATGCAATGTGATCTCTGCCCATTCCCCTAAATGTCAACGTGATAAAATGCAACAAGGCGAGGGTAAACGAAGAGACTAACAATGACTCCCATGAGGTGGGACTAGAGTAGCGCGGCTTTGCACTGTCTGGTGTGGTTTACCTGGCATGCAACGGGGGAATCTAACTCTGCCATGAAAAGAAATGATTGCGAAGGCCGTTGACCATGCTGACACAATGTGATTTCTGCCCAGTGCTATTTAATGTCAATGTGAAGAAATGCAAAAAAGGTGTGTGTAAGCGATGAGAGTAACAATGACACCCTTGAGGTGTGATTAGAGCAGCGCAGCATTTGCACAGTCTGCTGCACTCCAGCTGGCATAGATCGCGGGAATCCGACTGTCCAATTAAAACAAATGATTGTGAGCGCCGTCGACCATGCTGACGGAATGTGATTTCTGCCCAGTGCTCTAAACGTCAAAGTTAAATAAATAAAAAAAGGACGGATAAACGACAGGAGTAACTATGACTCCCTCGTGGTGCGGCTATCGCAGTGCGGCTATTGCGTGGTCTTGTGCGCCTCAACTGGCATGGACCGGCGGAATCATCATCAGCATAGGCCTGGTTACGCCTACTGCAGGGCAAAGGCCTCTCCCATACATCTCCAACAACCCCGATCATGTACTAAGTGTGGCCATGTCGTCCCCGCAAACTTCTGAATCTCATGCGCCCGCCTAACTTTCTGCCGCCCTCTGCTAAGCTTCTCTTCCCTTGGAATCCATTCCGTAACCCTCAATGACCATCGGTTATCTTCCCTCCTCATTGCGTATCCTGCCCATGCCCCTTTCTTTTTCTTGATTTCAACTAAGATGTCATTAAGTCGCGTTTGTTCCCTCACCCAATCTGCTCTTTTCTTATCCTTGAACGTTACACCTATCATTCTTCTTTCCATAGCTCGTTGTGTCGTCCTCAATATGAGCAGAACCCTTTTCGTAAGCCTCAAGGTTTCTGCCCCATAGGTGAGTGCTGGTAAGACACAGGTATTATGTACTTTCCTCTTGAGGGGATAACGGCAACCTGCTATTCATCATCTGAGAATGCCTGCCAAACGCACCCCAGCCCATTCTTGTTCTTCTGAATATTTCTGTCTTATGATCCGCATCCGCTGTCACTACCTGACCTAAGTTGGTGTATTCCCTTACGACTTCCAGTGCCTCGCTGCCTATTGTAAATTGCGGTTTTCTTCGGAGACTGTTAAGCATTACTTTAGTTTCCTGCAGATTAATTTTTAGACCCACTCTTCTGCTTTGCCTATCCAGGTCACTGAACATGCATTGCAATTGGTCCCCTGAGGTACTAAGCAAGGCAATGTCATCAGCGAATCGCGAGTTACCAAGCTATTCTCGATTAACTTTTATCCCCAATTCTTCCCAATCCATGTCTCTGAATACCTCCTGTAAAATAAAATGCCCAAATAAAACAAAGCATTTTGGGGGCCGTTGACCGTGCTGACGCAGTGTGATTTCTGCACAGTGCTCTAAATGTCAAAGTGAAAAAATGAAAAAAAAGCGTGGATAAAAGACAGGAGTAAGAATGACTCCCTTGCAGTGTGGATTGAGCTGTGCCGCTTTGCACTTTCCGTTGCGCTTCAACTGGTATGGACCGGGAGAATCTGACTGTCCATTTAAAACAAAGCATTGCGAGGACTTTTGACCATGCTGATGCAATGTCATCTCTGCCCAGTCCCCTATATGTCAACTTGACAAAATCAACAAGGCGAGGGTAAACGAAGAGACTAACAATGACTCCCATGAGGTGCGACTAGAGCAGCACGGCTCTGCACTGTCTGGTGTGGCTTACCTGGCATGCACCGGGGGAATCTCACTGTGCACTTAAAACAAATGATTGTGAAGGCTGTTGCCGATGCTGACACAATGTGATTTCTGCCCAGTACTCTAAACGTCAAACTGAAGTAATTAAAAAAAGGCATGGATAAACTACAGGAGTCACAATGACTCCCTTGTGGTGCGGCTATCGCAGTGCGGCTCTTGCGTGGTCTTGTGTGCCTCAACTGGCATGGACCGGCGCAATCATCATCAGCATCAGCCTGGTTACGCCTACTGCAGGGCAAAGGCCTCTCCCATACATCTCCAACAACCCCGATCATGTGCTATGTGTGGCCATGTCGTCCCTGCAAACTTCTTAATCTCATGCGCCCGCCTAACTTTCTGCCGCCCTCTGCTAAGCTTCCCTTCCCTTGGAATCCATTCCGTAACCCTCAATGACCATCGGTTATCTTCCCTCCTCATTGCGTATCCTGCCCATGCCCATTTCTTTTTCTTGATTTCAACTAAGATGTCATTAACTCGCGTTTGTTCCCTCACCCAATCTGCTCTTTTCTTATCCTTGAACGTTACACCTATCATTCTTCTTTCCATAGCTCGTTGCGTCGTCCTCAATTTGAGCAGAACCCTTTTCGTAAGCCTCCAGGTTTTTGCCCCATAGGTGAGTACTAGTAAGACACAGGTATTATATACTTTCCTCTTGAGGGGATAATGGCAACCTGCTAATCATCATCTGAGAATGCCTGCCAAACGCACCCCAGCCCATTCTTGTTCTTCTGAATATTTCTGTCTCATGATCCGCATCCGCTGTCACTACCTGCCCTATGTTGATGTATTCCCTTACGACTTCCAGTGCCTCGCTGCCAATTGTAAATTGCTGTTTTCTTCCGAGACTGTTAAGCATTACTTTAGTTTCCTGCAGATTACTTTTTAGACCCACTCTTCTGCTTTGTCTCTCCAGGTCAGTGAACATGCATTGCAATTGGTCCCCTGAGGTACTAATGAAGGCAATGTCATCAGCGAATCGCGAGTTACTAAGCTATTCTCGATTAACTTTTATCCCCAATTCTTCCCAATCCATGTCTCTGAATACCTCCTGTAAAATAAAATGCCCAAATAAAACAAAGCATTTTGGGGGCCGTTGACCGTGCTGACGCAGTGTGATTTCTGCACAGTGCTCTAAATGTCAACGTGACAAAATGAAAAAAAGCGTGGATAAACGACATGAGTAATGACTCCCTAGCAGTGTGCATTCAGCTGTGCCGCTTTGCACTTTCCGTTGTGCTTCAACTGGTATAGACCGGGGGAATCCTGCTGTCCATTTAAAACAAAGCATTGCGGGGACTTTTGACCATGCTGACGCAATGTGATTTCTGCCCAGTCCCCTATATGTCAACTTGATAAAATGCGACAAGGCGTGGGTAAACGAAGAGACTAACTATGACTCCCATGAGGTGCGACTAGAGCAGCACGGCTTTGCACTGTCTGGTGTGGTTTACCTGGCATGCACCGGGGGAATCTCACTGTGCAATTAAAACAAATAATTGTGAAGGCTGTTGCCGATGCTGACACAATGTGATTTCTGCCCACTGCTATTTAATGTCAACGTGAAGAAATGCAAGAAGGTGTGTGTAAGCGGTGAGAGTAACAATGACTCCCTTGAGGTGCGCCTAGAGCAGTGCGGCTCTTGCGCAGTCTGCTGCACTCCAACTGGCATAGATCGGGGGAATCCGACTGTCAATTTATAAAAAATGATTGCGAGGGCCGTTCACCATGCTTACGCAATGTGATTTCTGCCCAGTGCTCTAAACGTCAAAGTGAAGTAATTAAAAAAAAGGACGGATAAACGACAGGAGTAACCATGACTCCCTTGTGGAGCGGCTATTGCAGTGCGGCTCTTGCGTGGTCTTGTGTGCCTCAACTGGCATGGACCGGCGCAATCAGCATCAGCCTGGTTACGCCTACTGCAGGGCAAAGGCCTCTCCCATACATCTCCAACAACCCCGATCATGTACTAAGTGTGGCCATGTCGTCCCTGCAAACTTCTTAATCTCATGCGCCCGCCTAACTTTCTGCCGCCCTCTGCTAAGCTCCCCTTCCCATGGAATCCATTCCGTAACCCTTAATGACCATTGGTTATCTTCCCTCCTCATTTCGTGTCCTGCCCATGCCCATTTCTTTTTCTTGATTTCAACTAAGACATCATTAACTCGCGTTTGTTCCCTCACCCAATCTGCTCTTTTCTTATCCTTTAACATTACACCTCTCATTCTTCTTTCCATAGCTCGTTGCGTCGTCCTCAATTTGAGCAGAAATATTTTCGTAAGCCTCCAGGTTTCTGCCCCATAGTTGAGTACTGGTAAGACACAGGTATTATATACTTTCCTCTTGAGGGGATAATGGCAACCTGCTAATCATCATCTGAGAATGCCTGCCAAACACACCCCAGCCCATTCTTGTTCTTCTGAATATTTCTGTCTCATGATCCGCATCCGCTGTCACTACCTGCCCTAAGTTGATGTATTCCCTTACGACTTCTAGTGCCTCGCTGCCAATTGTAAATTGCTGTTTTCTTCCGAGACTGTTAAGCATTACTTTAGTTTCCTGCTGATTAATTTTTAGACCCACTCTTCTGCTTTGCCTATCCAGGTCAGTGAACATGCATTGCAATTGGTCCCCTGAGGTACTGAGGAAGGCAATGTCATCAGCGAATCGCGAGTTACTAAGCTATTCTCGATTAACTTTTATCCCCAATTCTTCCCAATCCATGTCTCTGAATACCTCCTGTAAAATAAAATGCCCAAATAAAACAAAGCATTTTGGGGGCCGTTGACCGTGCTGACGCAGTGTGATTTCTGCCCAGTCCCCTATATGTCAACTTGATAAAATGCAACAAGGCGTGGGTAAACGAAGAGACTAACAATGACTCCCATGAGGTGCGACTAGAGCAGCACGGTTCTGCACTGTCTGGTGTGGTTTACCTGGCATGCACCGCGGGAATCTCACTGTGCACTTAAAACAAATGATTGTGAAGGCTGTTGCCGATGCTGACACTATGTGATTTCTGCCCAGTGCTATTTAATGTCAACGTGAAGAAATGCAAGAAGGTGTGCGTAAGCGAAGAGAGTAACAATGACTCCCTCGTGGTGCGAATAGAGCAGTGCGGCACTTGCGCAGTCTGCTGCACTCCAACTGGCATAGATCGGGGGAATCCGACTGTCCATTTAACACAAATAATTGCCCGGGCCGTTCACCATGCTGATGCAATGTGATTTCTGCCTAGTGCTATAAACGGCAAAGGGATGAAATAAAGAAATGCCTGGATAAAGGACAGGTGTAAGAGTGACTCCTGTGAGGTGCGGCTGGAGCAGTGCAGCTCTTGCACGGTATGGTACGCCTCAACTGGCATGGACCGGTGGAATTCACTGTCCAAATGAAACAAAGCATTCTGGGGGCCAGTGCTCTAAAGGTCAACGTGAAGAAATGCAAAAAGGTGGGTATAAAGGACAGGAGTAAGAATGACTCCCGTGCAGAGTTTATTGAGCAGTTTCGCTTTGTGCTATCCATTGTGCTTCATTTGGTATGGACCGGTGGAATCCAACTGTCCATTAAAACAAAGCTTTGCGAAGACTTTTGATCATGCTGACGTAATGTGACTTCTGCCCAGCGCTCTAAATGTCAACGAGAAGAAATGCAACAAGGCATGGCTACACAAAGCGAGTAACAATGGCTCTCTTGAGGGGCGGCTAGAGCAGTGTGGCGCTTGCGCTGCTTGGTGCGCTTCAACTGGCATGGACCGGGAGAATCCGACTCTCCAAATAAAACAATGCATTTTGAGGGCCGTTGACCATGCTGACGCAATGTGATTTCTGCCCAGGTCTGTAAATGTCAACGTGAAGAAATGAAAAAAAGGCGTAGTTAAACGACAGGAGTAACTATGACACCCTTTAGGTGCGGCTAGCGCAGTACAGCTCTTGCGCGGTCTGGTGCGAATGAACTGGCATGGACTGACAGAATCCTGACTTTTTCAAATAAAAAACAACCATTACAATTTACATATTTTAATGAAGCGCGCAAGCTTGCAAGCGTCCACACGTTTAAATACCTTGGTGTTACTTTCTCCCCTGATCTAAAATGGCATGCTCACATTAACTGTATAACCAACAAGGCGTTGAGAAAACTGGGTTATCTTAAAAGAACCTTACGAGATGCAACTAAAGAATGTAAATTAACGGCATACAGATCACTAATAAGGCCTCTACTTGAATACGCGTCGGTAGTGTGGTCGCCACATCATTCCAAAGACATAGACATGCTTGAGTCTATTCAGAAAAAGGCCATAAGGTTTATATATAATCGTTATGACCGCCATTTCTCACCGACATCACATGCTAGCAAGCTACTACTAAAGCCACTGGCCCATAGACGTACTTGTGACCGTGTTGTTCTGCTACATAAAATTGCTCATGGGAAAACTTATGTCAATGCACCTATTGTTTTCACTAACCCTTCTTCTCGGCCCACCAGAAGAAGTCATCATCTTAACATTGTTCCTTTGAATGCAACGATTGATTGTTTTAGGTTTTCCTTTTTACCGCATACAATTGTGATTTGGAATGGCCTTGAGGGGTCCTTGCGCGAGTTACCAAGTGATGTATTTGCCAACCTATTACCTAATCATGTTCATTAATCAACTAGCTATTCCTGATATTGTTTTTTTTCGATTGTTTGTTTTCTTTTTGCCACTCAAATGTATTCTTCAACTGATTGACATATGTATGCACTCACTCCTGCAATATCTTGCTATGCAAGATGGCAGTATATGTAAATAAAATAAAAATAAATAAAAAAATAAAATCCACTGTCCAAATAAAACAAACCATTCTGGGGGCCGTTGAGCATGCTGACGCAGTGTGATTTCTGCACAGTGCTCTAAATGTCGAAGTGAAAAAATGAAAAAAAAAGCGTGGAGAAAAGACAGGAGTAAGAATGACTCCCTTGCAGTGTGGATTGAGCTGTGCCGCTTTGCACTTTCCGTTGCGCTTCAACTGGTATGGACCGGGAGAATCTGACTGTCCATTGAAAACAAAGCATTGCGAGGACTTTTGACCATGCTGATGCAATGTGATCTCTGCCCAGTCCCCTATATGTCAACTTGATAAAATCAACAAGGCGTGGGTAAACGAAGAGACTAACAATGACTCCCATGAGGTGCGACTAGAGCAGCACGGCTCTGCACTGTCTGGTGTGGCTTACCTGGCATGCACCGGGGGAATCTCACTGTGCACTTAAAACAAATGATTGTGAAGGCTGTTGCCGATGCTGACACTATGTGATTTCTGCCCAGTGCTATTTAATGTCAACGTGAAGAAATGCAAGAAGGTGTGTGTAAGCGGTGAGAGTAACAATGACTCCCTTGAGGTGCGACTAGAGCAGTGCAGCTTTTGCACAGTCTGCTGCACTCCAGCTGGCATAGATCGGGGGAATCCGACTGTCCATTTAAAACAAATGATTGCGAGGGCCGTCGGCCATGCTGACGCAATGTGATTTCTGCCCAGTGCTCTAAACGTGAAACTGAAGTAAATAAAAAAAGGCATGGATAAACTACAGGAGTCACAATGACTCCCTTGTGGTGCGCCTATCGCAGTGCGGCTCTTGCGTGGTCTTGTGTGCCTCAACTGGCATGGACCGGCGGAATCATCATCAGCATCAGCCTGGTTACGCCTACTGCAGGGAAAAGGCCTCTCCCATACATCTCCAACAACCCCGATCATGTACTATGTGTGGCCATGTCGTCCCTGCAAACTTCTTAATCTCATGCGCCCGCCTAACTTTCTGCCGCCCTCTGCTAAGCTTCCCTTCCCTTGGAATCCATTCCGTAACCCTTAATGACCATTGGTTATCTTCCCTCCTCATTTCGTGTCCTGCCCATGCCCATTTCTTTTTCTTGATTTCAACTAAGACATCATTAACTCGCGTTTGTTCCCTCACCCAATCTGCTCTTTTCTTATCCTTTAACATTACACCTATCATTCTTCTTTCCATAGCTCGTTGCGTCGTCCTCAATTTGAGCAGAACCATTTTCGTAAGCCTCCAGGTTTCTGCCCCATAGTTGAGTACTGGTAAGACACAGGTATTATATACTTTCCTCTTGAGGGGATAATGGCAACCTGCTAATCATCATCTGAGAATGCCTGCCAAACACACCCCAGCCCATTCTTGTTCTTCTGAATATTTCTGTCTCATGATCCGCATCCGCTGTCACTACCTGCCCTAAGTTGATGTATTCCCTTACGACTTCTAGTGCCTCGCTGCCAATTGTAAATTGCTGTTTTCTTCCGAGACTGTTAAGCATTACTTTAGTTTCCTGCTGATTAATTTTTAGACCCACTCTTCTGCTTTGCCTATCCAGGTCAGTGAACATGCATTGCAATTGGTCCCCTGAGGTACTGAGGAAGGCAATGTCATCAGCGAATCGCGAGTTACTAAGCTATTCTCGATTAACTTTTATCCCCAATTCTTCCCAATCCATGTCTCTGAATACCTCCTGTAAAATAAAATGCCCAAATAAAACAAAGCATTTTGGGGGCCGTTGACCGTGCTGACGCAGTGTGATTTCTGCCCAGTCCCCTATATGTCAACATGATAAAATGCAACAAGGCGTGGGTAAACGAAGAGACTAACAATGACTCCCATGAGGTGCGACTAGAGCAGCACGGTTCTGCACTGTCTGGTGTGGTTTACCTGGCATGCACCGCGGGAATCTCACTGTGCACTTAAAACAAATGATTGTGAAGGCTGTTGCCGATGCTGACACTATGTGATTTCTGCCCAGTGCTATTTAATGTCAACGTGAAGAAATGCAAGAAGGTGTGCGTAAGCGAAGAGAGTAACAATGACTCCCTCGTGGTGCGACTAGAGCAGTGCGGCTCTTGCGCAGTCTGCTGCACTCCAACTGGCATAGATCGGGGGAATCCGACTGTCCATTTAAAACAAATGATTCGAGGGTCGTTCACCATGCTGACGCAATGTGATTTCTGCCTAGTGCTCTAAACGGCAAAGTGATGAAATAAAGAAATGCCTGGATAAAGGACAGGTGTAAGAGTGACTCCTGTGAGGTGCGGCTGGAGCAGTGCAGCTCTTGCACGGTATGGTACGCCTCAACTGGCATGGACCGGTGGAATTCACTGTCCAAATGAAACAAAGCATTCTGGGGGCCAGTGCTCTAAAGGTCAACGTGAAGAAATGCAAAAAGGTGGGTATAAAGGACAGGAGTAAGAATGACTCCCGTGCAGAGTTTATTGAGCAGTTTCGCTTTGTGCTATCCATTGTGCTTCATTTGGTATGGACCGGTGGAATCCAACTGTCCATTAAAACAAAGCTTTGCGAAGACTTTTGATCATGCTGACGTAATGTGACTTCTGCCCAGCGCTCTAAATGTCAACGTGAAGAAATGCAACAAGGCATGGCTACACAAAGCGAGTAACAATGGCTCTCTTGAGGGGCGGCTAGAGCAGTGTGGCGCTTGCGCTGCTTGGTGCGCTTCAACTGGCATGGACCGGGAGAATCCGACTCTCCAAATAAAACAATGCATTTTGAGGGCCGTTGACCATGCTGACGCAATGTGATTTCTGCCCAGGTCTGTAAATGTCAACGTGAAGAAATGAAAAAAAGGCGCGGTTAAACGACAGGAGTAACTATGACACCCTTTAGGTGCGGCTAGCGCAGTACAGCTCTTGCGCGGTCTGGTGCGAATGAACTGGCATGGACTGACAGAATCCACTGTCCAAATACAACAAACCATTCTGGGGGCCGTTGAGCATGCTGACGCAGTGTGATTTCTGCACAGTGCTCTAAATGTCGAAGTGAAAAAATGAAAAAAAAAGCGTGGATAAAAGACAGGAGTAAGAATGACTCCCTTGCAGTGTGGATTGAGCTGTGCCGCTTTGCAATTTCCGTTGCGCTTCAACTGGTATGGACCGGGAGAATCTGACTGTCCATTGAAAACAAAGCATTGCGAGGACTTTTGACCATGCTGATGCAATGTGATCTCTGCCCAGTCCCCTATATGTCAACTTGATAAAATCAACAAGGCGTGGGTAAACGAAGAGACTAACAATGACTCCCATGAGGTGCGACTAGAGCAGCACGGCTCTGCACTGTCTGGTGTGGCTTACCTGGCATGCACCGGGGGAATCTCACTGTGCACTTAAAACAAATGATTGTGAAGGCTGTTGCCGATGCTGAGACTATGTGATTTCTGCCCAGTGCTATTTAATGTCAACGTGAAGAAATGCAAGAAGGTGTGCGTAAGCGGTGAGAGTAACAATGACTCCCTTGAGGTGCGACTAGAGCAGTGCAGCTTTTGCACAGTCTGCTGCACTCCAGCTGGCATAGATCGGGGGAATCCGACTGTCCATTTAAAACAAATGATTGCGAGGGCCGTCGGCCATGCTGACGCAATGTGATTTCTGCCCAGTGCTCTAAACGTGAAACTGAAGTAAATAAAAAAAGGCATGGATAAACTACAGGAGTCACAATGACTCCCTTGTGGTGCGGCTATCGCAGTGCGGCTCTTGCGTGGTCTTGTGTGCCTCAACGGGCATGGACCGGCGGAATCATCATCAGCATCAGCCTGGTTACGCCTACTGCAGGGCAAAGGCCTCTCCCATACATCTCCAACAACCCCGATCATGTACTATGTGTGGCCATGTCGTCCCTGCAAACTTCTTAATCTCATGCACCCGCCTAACTTTCTGCCGCCCTCTGCTAAGCTTCCCTTCCCTTGGAATCCATTCCGTAACCCTTAATGACCATCGGTTATCTTCCCTCCTCATTTCGTATCCTGCCCATGCCCATTTCTTATTCTTGATTTCAACTAAGATGTCATTAACTCGCGTTTGTTCCCTCACCCAATCTGCTCTTTTCTTATCCTTTAACGTTACACCTATCATTCTTCTTTCCATAGCTCGTTGCGTCGTCCTCAATTTGAGCAGAACCCATTTCGTAAGCCTCCAGGTTTCTGCCCCATAGGTGAGTACTGGTAAGACACAGGTATTATATACTTTCCTCTGGAGGGGATAATGGCAACC
This sequence comes from Dermacentor albipictus, assembly GCF_038994185.2. NCBI lineage: Eukaryota > Metazoa > Arthropoda > Arachnida > Ixodida > Ixodidae > Dermacentor > Dermacentor albipictus. The sequence continues at coordinate 2,399,056 of NW_027225586.1, forward strand.
TGCTAATCATCATCTGAGAATGCCTGCCAAACGCACCCCAGCCCATTCTTGTTCTTCTGAATATTTCTGTCTCATGATCCGCATCCGCTGTCACTACCTGCCCTAAGTTGATGTATTCCCTTACGACTTCTAGTGCCTCGCTGCCAATTGTAAATTGCTGTTTTCTTCCGAGACTGTTAAGCATTACTTTAGTTTCCTGCAGATTAATTTTAGACCCACTCTTCTGCTTTGCCTATCCAGGTCAGTGAACATGCATTGCAATTGGTCCCCTGAGGTACTAAGGAAGGGAATGTCATCAGCGAATCGCGAGTTACTAAGCTATTCTCGATTAATTTTATCCCCAAATCTTCCCAATCCATGTCTCTGAATACCTCCTGTAAAATAAAATGCCCAAATAAAACAAAGCATTTTGGGGCCGTTGACCGTGCTGACGCAGTGTGATTTCTGCACAGTGCTCTAAATGTCAAAGTAAAGAAATGAAAAAAAGGTGTGGATAAACGACATGAGTAAGAATGACTCCCTTGCAGTGTGCATTCAGCTGTGCCGCTTTGCACTTGCCATTGCGCTTGAACTGGTATAGACCGGGGGAATCCGACTGTCGATTTAAAACAAAGCATTGCGGGGACTTTTGACCACGCTGACGCAATGTGATTTCTGCCCAGTCCCCTATATGTCAACTTGATAAAATGCAACAAGGCGTGGGTAAACGAAGAGACTAACAATGACTCCCATGAGGTGTGACTAGAGCAGCACAGGTCTGCACTGTCTGGTGTGGCTTACCTGGCATGCACCGCGGGAATCTCACTGTGCACTTAAAACAAACGATTGTGAAGGCTGTTGCCGATGCTGACACTATGTGATTTCTGCCCAGTGCTATTTAATGTCAACGTGAAGAAATGCAAGAAGGTGTGTATGTGATGAGAGTAACAATGACTCCCTCGAGGTGCGACTAGAGCAGTGCGGCTCTTGCGCAGTCTGCTGCACTCCAACTGGCATAGATCGGGGGAATCCGACTGTCCATTTAAAACAAATAATTGCGTGGGCCGTTCACCATGCTGACGCAATGTGATTTCTGCCTAGTGCTCTAAACGGCAAAGTGATGAAATAAAGAAATGCCTGGATAAAGGACAGGTGTAAGAGTGACTCCTGTGAGGTGCGGCTGGAGCAGTGCAGCTCTTGCGCGGTATGGTACGCCTCAACTGGCATGGACGGGCGGAATTCACTGTCCAAATGAAACAAAGCATTCTGGGAGCCAGTGCTCTAAATGTCAACGTGAAGAAATGCAAAAAGGTGGGTATAAAGGACAGGAGTAAGAATGACTCCCGTGCAGAGTTTATTGAGCAGTTTCGCTTTGTGCTATCCATTGTGCTTCATTTGGTATGGACCGGTGAAATCCAACTGTCCATTAAAACAAAGCTTTGCGAAGACTTTTGATCATGCTGACGTAATGTGACTTCTGCCCAGCGCTCTAAATGTCAACGTGAAGAAATGCAACAAGGCATGGCTACACAAAGCGAGTAACAATGGCTCTCTTGAGGGGCGGCTAGAGCAGTGTGGCGCTTGCGCTGCTTGGTGCGCTTCAACTGGCATGGACCGGGAGAATCCGACTCTCCAAATAAAACAATGCATTTTGAGGGCCGTTGACCATGCTGACGCAATGTGATTTCTGCCCAGGTCTGTAAATGTCAACGTGAAGAAATGAAAAAAAGGCGCGGTTAAACGACAGGAGTAACTATGACACCCTTTAGGTGCGGCTAGCGCAGTACAGCTCTTGCGCGGTCTGGTGCGAATGAACTGGCATGGACTGACAGAATCCACTGTCCAAATACAACAAACCATTCTGGGGGCCGTTGAGCATGCTGACGCAGTGTGATTTCTGCACAGTGCTCTAAATGTCGAAGTGAAAAAATGAAAAAAAAAGCGTGGATAAAAGACAGGAGTAAGAATGACTCCCTTGCAGTGTGGATTGAGCTGTGCCGCTTTGCAATTTCCGTTGCGCTTCAACTGGTATGGACCGGGAGAATCTGACTGTCCATTGAAAACAAAGCATTGCGAGGACTTTTGACCATGCTGATGCAATGTGATCTCTGCCCAGTCCCCTATATGTCAACTTGATAAAATCAACAAGGCGTGGGTAAACGAAGAGACTAACAATGACTCCCATGAGGTGCGACTAGAGCAGCACGGCTCTGCACTGTCTGGTGTGGCTTACCTGGCATGCACCGGGGGAATCTCACTGTGCACTTAAAACAAATGATTGTGAAGGCTGTTGCCGATGCTGACACAATGTGATTTCTGCCCAGTGCTATTTAATGTCAACGTGAAGAAATGCAAGAAGGTGTGTGTAAGCTATGAGAGTAACAATGACTCCCTTGAGGTGCGACTAGAACAGTGCAGCTTTTGCACAGTCTGCTGCACTCCAGCTGGCATAGATCGGGGGAATCCGACTGTCCATTTAAAACAAATGATTGCGAGGGCCGTCGACCATGCTGACGCAATGTGATTTCTGCCCAGTGCTCTAAACGTGAAACTGAAGTAAATAAAAAAGGCATGGATAAACTACAGGAGTCACAATGACTCCCTTGTGGTGCGGCTATCGCAGTGCGGCTCTTGCGTGGTCTTGTGTGCCTCAACTGGCATGGACCGGCGGAATCATCATCAGCATCAGCCTGGTTACGCCTACTGCAGGGCAAAGGCCTCTCCCGTACATCTCCAACAACCCCGATCATGTACTATGTGTGGCCATGTCGTCCCTGCAAACTTCTTAATCTCATGCGCCCGCCTAACTTTCTGCCGCCCTCTGCTAAGCTTCCCTTCCCTTGGAATCCATTCCGTAACCCTTAATGACCATCGGTTATCTTCCCTCCTCATTTCGTATCCTGCCCATGCCCATTTCTTTTTCTTGATTTCAACTACGATGTCATTAACTCGCGTTTGTTCCCTCACCCAATCTGCTCTTTTCTTATCCTTTAACGTTGCACCTATCATTCTTCTTTCCATAGCTCGTTGCGTCGTCCTCAATTTGAGCAGAACCCATTTCGTAAGCCTCCAGGTTTCTGCCCCATAGGTGAGTACTGGTAAGACACAGGTATTATATACTTTCCTCTTGAGGGGATAATGGCAACCTGCTAATCATCATCTGAGAATGCCTGCCAAACGCACCCCAGCCCATTCTTGTTCTTCTGAATATTTCTGTCTCATGATCCGCATCCGCTGTCACTACCTGCCCTAAGTTGATGTAATCCCTTACGACTTCTAGTGCCTCGCTGCCAATTGTAAATTGCTGTTTTCTTCCGAGACTGTTAAGCATTACCTTAGTTTCCTGCAGATTAATTTTTAGACCCACTCTTCTGCTTTGCCTATCCAGGTCAGTGAACATGCATTGCAATTGGTCCCCTGAGGTACTAAGGAAGGCAATGTCATCAGCGAATCGCGAGTTACTAAGCTATTCTCGATTAACTTTTATCCCCAAATCTTCCCAATCCATGTCTCTGAATACCTCCTGTAAAATAAAATGCCCAAATAAAACAAAGCATTTTGGGGGCCGTTGACCATGCTGACGCAATGTGATTTCTGCCCAGGTCTGTAAATGTCAACGTGCAGAAATGAAAAAAAGCGTGGTTAAACGACAGGAGTAAGAATTACTCCCTTGCAGTGTGCATTCAGCTGTGCCGCTTTGCACTTTCCATTGCGCTTCAACTGGTATAGACCGGGGGAATCCGACTGTCCATTTAAAACAAAGCATTGCGGGGACTTTTGACCATGCTGACGCAATGTGATTTCTGCCCAGTCCCCTATATGTCAACTTGATAAAATCAACAAGGCGTGGGTAAACGAAGAGACTAACAATGACTCCCATGAGGTGCGACTAGAGCAGCACAGCTTTGCACTGTCTGGTGTGGTTTACCTGTCATGCACCGGGGGAATCTCACTGTGCACTTAAAACAAATGATTGTGAAGGCTGTTGCCGATGCTGACACAATGTGATTTCTGCCCAGTGCTATTTAATGTCAACGTGAAGAAATGCAAGAAGGTGTGTATGCAATGAGAGTAACAATGACTCCCTCGAGGTGCGACTAGAGCAGTGCGGCTCTTGCGCAGTCTGCTGCACTCCAACTGGCATAGATCGGGGGAATCCGACTGTCCATTTAAAACAAATGATTACGCGGGCCGTTCACCATGCTGACGCAATGTGATTTCTGCCTAGTGCTCTAAACGGCAAAGTGATGAAATAAAGAAATGCCTGGATAAAGGACAGGTGTAAGAGTGACTCCTGTGAGGTGCGGCTGGAGCAGTGCAGGTCTTGCGCGGTATGGTACGCCTCAACTGGCATGGACGGGCGGAATTCACTGTCCAAATGAAACAAAGCATTCTGGGAGCCAGTGCTCTAAATGTCAACGTGAAGAAATGCAAAAGGTGGGTATAAAGGACAGGAGTAAGAATGACTCCCGTGCAGAGTTTATTGAGCAGTTTCGCTTTGTGCTATCCATTGTGCTTCATTTGGTATGGACCGGTGGAATCCAACTGTCCATTAAAACAAAGCTTTGCGAAGACTTTTGATCATGCTGACGTAATGTGACTTCTGCCCAGCGCCCTAAATGTCAACGTGAAGAAATGCAACAAGGCATGGCTACACAAAGCGAGTAACAATGGCTCTCTTAAGGTGCGGCTAGAGCAGTGTGGCGCTTGCGCTGCCTGGTGCGCTTCAACTGGCATGGACCGGGAGAATCCGACTCTCCAAATAAAACAATGCATTTTGAGGGCCGTTGACCATGCTGACGCAATGTGATTTCTGCCCAGGTCTGTAAATGTCAACGTGCAGAAATGAAAAAAAGGCGTGGTTCAAGGACAGGAGTAAGAATGACTCCCTTGCAGTGTGGATTCAGGAGTGGCGCTTTATGCTATCTGTTGTGCTTCAACTGGCATGGACCGGCTGAAACTGACTGTCCACTTAAAACAAAGCATTGCAAGGACTTTTGACGATGCTGACGCAATGTGATTTGTGCCCAGGGCTCTAAATGTCAATGTGAGGAAATGGAACAAAGCGTGGGTGAAGGACGTTAGTAACAATGACTCCCTTGAGGTGCGGCTAGAACAGTGCTGCTTTGCACTGTCTGGTGTGGTTCAACTGGAATGCACAGGGGGAATCTTACTGTGCTTTTAAAAGATATAATTGCGAGGGCGGTTGACCATTTTTATGCAAGGTGATTTGTGCCCAGTGCCCTAAATGTCAACCTGAAGAAATAGAACAAGGCGTGGGGGAGCTAAGTGAGTAACAATGACTCCCTTGAGCTGCGACTAGAGCAGTGCGGCTCTAGCGCTGCCTGGTGCGCTTCAACTGGGATAGATCGGGGTAATCCGACTGTCCATTTAAAACAAATGATTGCGAGGGCCGTTGACCATGCCGACGCAATTTGATTTCTGCCTAGTGCTTTAAACGTGAAATAAATAAATTAAGGAAAGGGCTGGATAAACGACAGGAGTAACTATGACACCCTTTAGGTGCGGCTAGCGCAGTGCAGCTCTTGCGCGGTCTGGTGCGAATGAACTGGCACGGACTGACAGAATCCACTGTCCAAATAAAACAAACCATTCTGGGGGCCGTTGAGCATGCTGACGCAGTGTGATTTCTGCACAGTGCTCTAAATGTCGAAGTGAAAAAATGAAAAAAAAGCGTGGATAAAAGACAGGAGTAAGAATGACTCCCTTGCAGTGTGGATTGAGCTGTGCCGCTTTGCACTTTCCGTTGCGCTTCAACTGGTATGGACCGGGAGAATCTGACTGTCCATTGAAAACAAAGCATTGCGAGGACTTTTGACCATGCTGATGCAATGTGATCTCTGCCCAGTCCCCTATATGTCAACTTGATAAAATCAACAAGGCGTGGGTAAACGAAGAGACTAACAATGACTCCCATGAGGTGCGACTAGAGCAGCACGGCTCTGCACTGTCTGGTGTGGCTTACCTGGCATGCACCGGGGGAATCTCACTGTGCACTTAAAACAAATGATTGTGAAGGCTGTTGCCGATGCTGACACAATGTGATTTCTGCCCAGTGCTATTTAATGTCAACGTGAAGAAATGCAAGAAGGTGTGTGTAAGCTATGAGAGTAACAATGACTCCCTTGAGGTGCGACTAGAACAGTGCAGCTTTTGCACAGTCTGCTGCACTCCAGCTGGCATAGATCGGGGGAATCCGACTGTCCATTTAAAACAAATGATTGCGAGGGCCGTCGACCATGCTGACGCAATGTGATTTCTGCCCAGTGCTCTAAACGTGAAACTGAAGTAAATAAAAAAGGCATGGATAAACTACAGGAGTCACAATGACTCCCTTGTGGTGCGGCTATCGCAGTGCGGCTCTTGCGTGGTCTTGTGTGCCTCAACTGGCATGGACCGGCGGAATCATCATCAGCATCAGCCTGGTTACGCCTACTGCAGGGCAAAGGCCTCTCCCGTACATCTCCAACAACCCCGATCATGTACTATGTGTGGCCATGTCGTCCCTGCAAACTTCTTAATCTCATGCGCCCGCCTAACTTTCTGCCGCCCTCTGCTAAGCTTCCCTTCCCTTGGAATCCATTCCGTAACCCTTAATGACCATCGGTTATCTTCCCTCCTCATTTCGTATCCTGCCCATGCCCATTTCTTTTTCTTGATTTCAACTACGATGTCATTAACTCGCGTTTGTTCCCTCACCCAATCTGCTCTTTTCTTATCCTTTAACGTTGCACCTATCATTCTTCTTTCCATAGCTCGTTGCGTCGTCCTCAATTTGAGCAGAACCCATTTCGTAAGCCTCCAGGTTTCTGCCCCATAGGTGAGTACTGGTAAGACACAGGTATTATATACTTTCCTCTTGAGGGGATAATGGCAACCTGCTAATCATCATCTGAGAATGCCTGCCAAACGCACCCCAGCCCATTCTTCTTCTTCTGAATATTTCTGTCTCATGATCCGCATCCGCTGTCACTACCTGCCCTAAGTTGATGTAATCCCTTACGACTTCTAGTGCCTCGCTGCCAATTGTAAATTGCTGTTTTCTTCCGAGACTGTTAAGCATTACTTTAGTTTCCTGCAGATTAATTTTTAGACCCACTCTTCTGCTTTGCCTATCCAGGTCAGTGAACATGCATTGCAATTGGTCCCCTGAGGTACTAAGGAAGGCAATGTCATCAGCGAATCGCGAGTTACTAAGCTATTCTCGATTAACTTTTATCCCCAAATCTTCCCAATCCATGTCTCTGAATACCTCCTGTAAAATAAAATGCCCAAATAAAACAAAGCATTTTGGGGGCCGTTGACCATGCTGACGCAATGTGATTTCTGCCCAGGTCTGTAAATGTCAACGTGCAGAAATGAAAAAAAGCGTGGTTAAACGACAGGAGTAAGAATTACTCCCTTGCAGTGTGCATTCAGCTGTGCCGCTTTGCACTTTCCATTGCGCTTCAACTGGTATAGACCGGGGAATCCGACTGTCGATTTAAAACAAAGCATTGCGGGGACTTTTGACCACGCTGACGCAATGTGATTTCAGCCCAGTCCCCTATATGTCAACTTGATAAAATGCAACAAGGCGTGGGTAAACGAAGAGACTAACAATGACTCCCATGAGGTGCGACTAGAGCAGCACAGGTCTGCACTGTCTGGTGTGGCTTACCTGGCATGCACCGCGGGAATCTCACTGTGCACTTAAAACAAACGATTGTGAAGGCTGTTGCCGATGCTGACACTATGTGATTTCTGCCCAGTGCTATTTAATGTCAACGTGAAGAAATGCAAGAAGGTCTGTATGCGATGAGAGTAACAATGACTCCCTCGAGGTGCGACTAGAGCAGTGCGGCTCTTGCGCAGTCTGCTGCACTCCAACTGGCATAGATCGGTGGAATCCGACTGTCCATTTAAAACAAATAATTGCGTGGGCCGTTCACCATGCTGACGCAATGTGATTTCTGCCTAGTGCTCTAAACGGCAAAGTGATGAAATAAAGAAATGCCTGGATAAAGGACAGGTGTAAGAGTGACTCCTGTGAGGTGCGGCTGGAGCAGTGCAGCTCTTGCGCGGTATGGTACGCCTCAACTGGCATGGACGGGCGGAATTCACTGTCCAAATGAAACAAAGCATTCTGCGAGCCAGTGCTCTAAATATCAACGTGAAGAAATGCAAAAAGGTGGGTATAAAGGACAGGAGTAAGAATGACTCCCGTGCAGAGTTTATTGAGCAGTTTCGCTTTGTGCTATCCATTGTGCTTCATTTGGTATGGACCGGTGGAATCCAACTGTCCATTAAAACAAAGCTTTGCGAAGACTTTTGATCATGCTGACGTAATGTGACTTCTGCCCAGCGCTCTAAATGTCAACGTGAAGAAATGCAACAAGGCATGGCTACACAAAGCGAGTAACAATCGCTCTCTTGAGGTGCGGCTAGAGCAGTGTGGCGCTTGCGCTGCCTGGTGCGCTTCAACTGGCATGGACCGGGAGAATCCGACTCTCCAAATAAAACAATGCATTTTGAGGGCCGTTGACCATGCTGACGCAATGTGATTTCTGCCCAGGTCTGTAAATGTCAACGTGCAGAAATGAAAAAAAGGCGTGGTTAAACGACAGGAGTAAGAATGACTCCCTTGCAGTGTGCATTCAGCTGTGCCGCTTTGCACTTTCCATTGCGCTTGAACTGGTATAGACCGGGGGAATCCGACTGTCCATTTAAAGCAAAGCATTGCGGGGACTTTTGACCACGCTGACGCAATGTGATTTCTGCCCAGTCCCCTATATGTCAACTTGATAAAATGCAACAAGGCGTGGGTAAACGAAGAGACTAACAATGACTCCCATGAGGTGCGACTAGAGCAGCACAGGTCTGCACTGTCTGGTGTGGCTTACCTGGCATGCACCGCGGGAATCTCACTGTGCACTTAAAACAAACGATTGTGAAGGCTGTTGCCGATGCTGACACTATGTGATTTCTGCCCAGTGCTACTTAATGTCAACGTGAAGAAATGCAAGAAGGTGTGAATGCGATGAGAGTAACAATGACTCCCGCGAGGTGCGACTAGAGCAGTGCGGCTCTTGCGCAGTCTGCTGCACTCCAACTGGCATAGATCGGGGGAATCCGACTGTCCATTTAAAACAAATAATTGCGCGGGCCATTCACCATGCTGACGCAAGGTGATTTCTGCCTAGTGCTATAAACGGCAAAGTGATGAAATAAAGAAATGCCTGGATAAAGGACAGGTGTAAGAGTGACTCCTGTGAGGTGCGGCTGGAGCAGTGCAGCTCTTGCGCGGTATGGTACGCCTCAACTGGCATGGACGGGCGGAATTCACTGTCCAAATGAAACAAAGCATTCTGGGAGCCAGTGCTCTAAATGTCAACGTGAAGAAATGCAAAAAGGTGGGTATAAAGGACAGGAGTAAGAATGACTCCCGTGCAGAGTTTATTGAGCAGTTTCGCTTTGTGCTATCCATTGTGCTTCATTTGGTATGGACCGGTGGAATCCAACTGTCCATTAAAACAAAGCTTTGCGAAGACTTTTGATCATGCTGACGTAATGTGACTTCTGCCCAGCGCTCTAAATGTCAACGTGAAGAAATGCAACAAGGCATGGCAACACAAAGCGAGTAACAATGGCTCTCTTGAGGTGCGGCTAGAGCAGTGTGGCGCTTGCGTGGTCTTGTGTGCCTCAACTGGCATGGACCGGCGGAATCATCATCAGCATCAGCCTGGTTACGCCTACTGCAGGGCAAAGGCCTCTCCCATACATCTCCAACAACCCCGATCATGTACTATGTGTGGCCATGTCGTCCCTGCAAACTTCTTAATCTCATGCGCCCGCCTAACTTTCTGCCGCCCTCTGCTAAGCTTCCCTTCCTTTGGAATCCATTCCGTAACCCTTAATGACCATCGGTTATCTTCCCTCCTCATTTCGTATCCTGCCCATGCCCATTTCTTTTTCTTGATTTCAACTAAGATGTCATTAACTCGCGTTTGTTCCCTCACCCAATCTGCTCTTTTCTTATCCTTTAACGTTACACCTATCATTCTTCTTTCCATAGCTCGTTGCGTCGTCCTCAATTTGAGCAGAACCCATTTCGTAAGCCTCCAGGTTTCTGCCCCATAGGTGAGTACTGGTAAGACACAGGTATTATATACTTTCCTCTGGAGGGGATAATGGCAACCTGCTAATCATCATCTGAGAATGCCTGCCAAACGCACCCCAGCCCATTCTTGTTCTTCTGAATATTTCTGTCTCATGATCCGCATCCGCTGTCACTACCTGCCCTAAGTTGATGTATTCCCTTACGACTTCTAGTGCCTCGCTGCCAATTGTAAATTGCTGTTTTCTTCCGAGAGTGTTAAGCATTACTTTAGTTTCCTGCAGATTAATTTTAGACCCACTCTTCTGCTTTGCCTATCCAGGTCAGTGAACATGCATTGCAATTGGTCCCCTGAGGTACTAAGGAAGGCAATGTCATCAGCGAATCGCGAGTTACTAAGCTATTCTCGATTAACTTTTATCCCCAAATCTTCCCAATCCATGTCTCTGAATAGCTCCTGTAAAATAAAATGCCCAAATAAAACAAAGCATTTTGGGGGCCGTTGACCGTGCTGACGCAGTGTGATTTCTGCACAGTGCTCTAAATGTCAAAGTAAAGAAATGAAAAAAAGGTGTGGATAAACGACATGAGTAAGAATGACTCCCTTGCAGTGTGCATTCAGCTGTGCCGCTTTGCACTTTCCATTGCGCTTGAACTGGTATAGACCGGGGGAATCCGACTGTCGATTTAAAACAAAGCATTTCGGGGACTTTTGACCACGCTGACGCAATGTGATTTCAGCCCAGTCCCCTATATGTCAACTTGTTAAAATGCAACAAGGCGTGGGTAAACGAAGAGACTAACAATGACTCCCATGAGGTGCGACTAGAGCAGCACAGGTCTGCACTGTCTGGTGTGGCTTACCTGGCATGCACCGCGGGAATCTCACTGTGCACTTAAAACAAACGATTGTGAAGGCTGTTGCCGATGCTGACACTATGTGATTTCTGCCCAGTGCTATTTAATGTCAACGTGAAGAAATGCAAGAAGGTCTGTATGCGATGAGAGTAACAATGACTCCCTCGAGGTGCGACTAGAGCAGTGCGGCTCTTGCGCAGTCTGCTGCACTCCAACTGGCATAGATCGGTGGAATCCGACTGTCCATTTAAAACAAATAATTGCGTGGGCCGTTCACCATGCTGACGCAATGTGATTTCTGCCTAGTGCTCTAAACGGCAAAGTGATGAAATAAAGAAATGCCTGGATAAAGGACAGGTGTAAGAGTGACTCCTGTGAGGTGCGGCTGGAGCAGTGCAGCTCTTGCGCGGTATGGTACGCCTCAACTGGCATGGACGGGCGGAATTCACTGTCCAAATGAAACAAAGCATTCTGCGAGCCAGTGCTCTAAATATCAACGTGAAGAAATGCAAAAAGGTGGGTATAAAGGACAGGAGTAAGAATGACTCCCGTGCAGAGTTTATTGAGCAGTTTCGCTTTGTGCTATCCATTGTGCTTCATTTGGTATGGACCGGTGGAATCCAACTGTCCATTAAAACAAAGCTTTGCGAAGACTTTTGATCATGCTGACGTAATGTGACTTCTGCCCAGCGCCCTAAATGTCAACGTGAAGAAATGCAACAAGGCATGGCTACACAAAGCGAGTAACAATGGCTCTCTTAAGGTGCGGCTAGAGCAGTGTGGCGCTGGCGCTGCCTGGTGCGCTTCAACTGGCATGGACCGGGAGAATCCGACTCTCCAAATAAAACAATGCATTTTGAGGGCCGTTGACCATGCTGACGCAATGTGATTTCTGCCCAGGTCTGTAAATGTCAACGTGCAGAAATGAAAAAAAGGCGTGGTTCAAGGACAGGAGTAAGAATGACTCCCTTGCAGTGTGGATTCAGGAGTGGCGCTTTATGCTATCTGTTGTGCTTCAACTGGCATGGACCGGCTGAAACTGACTGTCCACTTAAAACAAAGCATTGCAAGGACTTTTGACGATGCTGACGCAATGTGATTTGTGCCCAGGGCTCTAAATGTCAATGTGAGGAAATGGAACAAAGCGTGGGTGAAGGACGTTAGTAACAATGACTCCCTTGAGGTTCGGCTAGAACAGTGCTGCTTTGCACTGTCTGGTGTGGTTCAACTGGAATGCACAGGGGGAATCTTACTGTGCTTTTAAAAGATATAATTGCGAGGGCGGTTGACCATTTTTATGCAAGGTGATTTGTGCCCAGTGCCCTAAATGTCAACCTGAAGAAATAGAACAAGGCGTGGGGGAGCTAAGTGAGTAACAATGACTCCCTTGAGCTGCGACTAGAGCAGTGCGGCTCTAGCGCTGCCTGGTGCGCTTCAACTGGGATAGATCGGGGTAATCCGACTGTCCATTTAAAACAAATGATTGCGAGGGCCGTTGACCATGCCGACGCAATTTGATTTCTGCCTAGTGCTTTAAACGTGAAATAAATAAATTAAGGAAAGGGCTGGATAAACGACAGGAGTAACTATGACACCCTTTAGGTGCGGCTAGCGCAGTGCAGCTCTTGCGCGGTCTGGTGCGAATGAACTGGCACGGACTGACAGAATCCACTGTCCAAATAAAACAAACCATTCTGGGGGCCGTTGAGCATGCTGACGCAGTGTGATTTCTGCACAGTGCTCTAAATGTCGAAGTGAAAAAATGAAAAAAAAAGCGTGGATAAAAGACAGGAGTAAGAATGACTCCCTTGCAGTGTGGATTGAGCTGTGCCGCTTTGCACTTTCCGTTGCGCTTCAACTGGTATGGACCGGGAGAATCTGACTGTCCATTTAAAACAAAGCATTGCGAGGACTTTTGACCATGCTGATGCAATGTGATCTCTGCCCAGTCCCCTATATGTCAACTTGATAAAATCATCAAGGCGTGGGTAAACGAAGAGACTAACAATGACTCCCATGAGGTGCGACTAGAGCAGCACGGCTCTGCACTGTCTGGTGTGGCTTACCTGGCATGCACCGGGGGAATCTCACTGTGCACTTAAAACAAATGATTGTGAAGGCTGTTGCCGATGCTGACACTATGTGATTTCTGCCCAGTGCTATTTAATGTCAACGTGAAGAAATGCAAGAAGGTGTGTGTAAGCGGTGAGAGTAACAATGACTCCCTTGAGGTGCGACTAGAGCAGTGCAGCTTTTGCACAGTCTGCTGCACTCCAGCTGGCATAGATCGGGGGAATCCGACTGTCCATTTAAAACAAATGATTGCGAGGGCCGTCGGCCATGCTGACGCAATGTGATTTCTGCCCAGTGCTCTAAACGTGAAACTGAAGTAAATAAAAAAGGCATGGATAAACTACAGGAGTCACAATGACTCCCTTGTGGTGCGGCTATCGCAGTGCGGCTCTTGCGTGGTCTTGTGTGCCTCAACTGGCATGGACCGGCGGAATCATCATCAGCATCAGCCTGGTTACGCCTACTGCAGGGCAAAGGCCTCTCCCATACATCTCCAACAACCCCGATCATGTACTATGTGTGGCCATGTCGTCCCTGCAAACTTCTTAATCTCATGCGCCCGCCTAACTTTCTGCCGCCCTCTGCTAAGCTTCCCTTCCCTTGGAATCCATTCCGTAACCCTTAATGACCATCGGTTATCTTCCCTCCTCATTTCGTATCCTGCCCATGCCCATTTCTTTTTCTTGATTTCAACTAAGATGTCATTAACTCGCGTTTGTTCCCTCACCCAATCTGCTCTTTTCTTATCCTTTAACGTTACACCTATCATTCTTCTTTCCATAGCTCGTTGCGTCGTCCTCAATTTGAGCAGAACCCATTTCGTAAGCCTCCAGGTTTCTGCCCCATAGGTGAGTACTGGTAAGACACAGGTATTATATACTTTCCTCTGGAGGGGATAATGGCAACCTGCTAATCATCATCTGAGAATGCCTGCCAAACGCACCCCAGCCCATTCTTGTTCTTCTGAATATTTCTGTCTCATGATCCGCATCCGCTGTCACTACCTGCCCTAAGTTGATGTATTCCCTTACGACTTCTAGTGCCTCGCTGCCAATTGTAAATTGCTGTTTTCTTCCGAGACTGTTAAGCATTACTTTAGTTTCCTGCAGATTAATTTTAGACCCACTCTTCTGCTTTGCCTATCCAGGTCAGTGAACATGCATTGCAATTGGTCCCCTGAGGTACTAAGGAAGGCAATGTCATCAGCGAATCGCGAGTTACTAAGCTATTCTCGATTAACTTTTATCCCCAAATCTTCCCAATCCATGTCTCTGAATACCTCCTGTAAAATAAAATGCCCAAATAAAACAAAGCATTTTGGGGGCCGTTGACCGTGCTGACGCAGTGTGATTTCTGCACAGTGCTCTAAATGTCAAAGTAAAGAAATGAAAAAAAGGTGTGGATAAACGACATGAGTTAGAATGACTCCCTTGCAGTGTGCATTCAGCTGTGCCGCTTTGCACTTTCCATTGCGCTTGAACTGGTATAGACCGGGGGAATCCGACTGTCGATTTAAAACAAAGCATTGCGGGGACTTTTGACCACGCTGACGCAATGTGATTTCAGCCCAGTCCCCTATATGTCAACTTGATAAAATGCAACAAGGCGTGGGTAAACGAAGAGACTAACAATGACTCCCATGAGGTGCGACTAGAGCAGCACAGGTCTGCACTGTCTGGTGTGGCTTACCTGGCATGCACCGCGGGAATCTCACTGTGCACTTAAAACAAACGATTGTGAAGGCTGTTGCCGATGCTGACACTATGTGATTTCTGCCCAGTGCTATTTAATGTCAACGTGAAGAAATGCAAGAAGGTCTGTATGCGATGAGAGTAACAATGACTCCCTCGAGGTGCGACTAGAGCAGTGCGGCTCTTGCGCAGTCTGCTGCACTCCAACTGGCATAGATCGGTGGAATCCGACTGTCCATTTAAAACAAATAATTGCGTGGGCCGTTCACCATGCTGACGCAATGTGATTTCTGCCTAGTGCTCTAAACGGCAAAGTGATGAAATAAAGAAATGCCTGGATAAAGGACAGGTGTAAGAGTGACTCCTGTGAGGTGCGGCTGGAGCAGTGCAGCTCTTGCGCGGTATGGTACGCCTCAACTGGCATGGACGGGCGGAATTCACTGTCCAAATGAAACAAAGCATTCTGCGAGCCAGTGCTCTAAATATCAACGTGAAGAAATGCAAAAAGGTGGGTATAAAGGACAGGAGTAAGAATCCCAGGCGGCACGTCAGGTTGGGCCAACGTTGGAAACATATTGGCACTTCTTGGCCCAATGACGGCCTAAGTTTAACAGCGTGGTTCCAATATTGGCAGTGCCATTCTGGTTCCTGGCCCAATGTTGGCCTAAGGTTAACAGCGTGGCGCCAATATTGGCTGTGCCATTCTGATAGAGATCCAACGTTGGCCCACATTACACAGTCAGCAAACAATATTGGCTGTGCCATTCTAATAGAGATCCAATGTTGGCCCACTTTACACAGTCAATAAACAATATTGGCTGTGCCATTCTGATAGAGATCCAATGTTGGCCCACTTTACACAGTAAGTAAACAATATTGGCTGTGCCATTCTGATAGAGATCCAATGTTGGTCCACTTTACACAGTCAGTAAACAATATTGGCACTGCCGTTCAACAAGGCGGGAATTATTGGACCGACTTTGGTATGGATTTGCCAATATGGGTTAGTAGTTGGCTTTCTTTGGAGGACATTGGCCCGTAATAAGCTAGTTTTCGCCTTGTCGGCTTTTAGTGCTCTACGACTTGCTGAGATTGAACAACGTGTTTTGAAAACTAACGCACTGATCACAGACACACTGCGCAGGAACCAAAAATATGTTCTCCCATGTCAACTCCATGAATGGTACACCGCCATTATTGCACTTCTCCTTTACCGAAATGTGTCCCCTAAAAAGAAAAGCCAGTGTACCACGTAGCAAGCAGGGGAAGTCGCATAAATTTAGCCGCTGCTGTATTTATCGTGAATAAGAGCTTGAGCTTTCCATAAGAAGCAACGGTATTGCGAATTTGCCTGCGCATTGTATTTTTTGCATGTACGCTCCGCGGCTTTAGTGGGTCAGGATTCTGAGGCGAATCGAGAATTACAGTGCCTCAGAGCTGACGGAACCGTTTTATATTGCATCGAGATGGAGCGCATATGCATTAGTGAAACTATTGTTTGTTTGTTTAGCATGCATGGCATGTTGCGGCGACATCATGCTCCTATTCTAATATATTTGTTTGTTCGTGCATGTGTAGTAAGCTCCTTGTATGAATGCCCCTGACAGAAAAAAAATTAATTGCACGTTTTGGCATTTGCGTGTCAACAACATCTTGTCTTTGCCTTTACTAGGCACGGCGCATTCCGGATTTTTTTTTTCGGCCTAGCTTTCCGTCCTTCAGCCCCCGCTTGCCTCTCCTTCACGCACCCAGGTGAGCCTGGTCAATGCTGTCAGTCAAGCGTTCAGACAGCCATAAGCAGCTGTATCGAATTGGGTGCTCTCGGAAGCATGGGGGAAAGCGGCGGGGTCACTATTGTCCTCCTTGTCGCCCTCCATCACTGCCACCCCAAAACCCGTTCGGGCTAGGTCCAGCGGGGGAAAGTGGCGTTTACGCCGTATTCTTCGTTCACCCTTTCCTTTCACTCTTTCCTTCTATGCGTCGCTAGCACGCCGACTGGGTGCAACACCACCTGAGTGTTTGCCGTCCGTTCTTGCCAGCGCACTCCTCCCGTGAAAAATGCTCGCTTGCTGTCGTCATTCCTACTGAGAAGCATACATCTTGAAATACGCAGCAATGTGGCCACGAATTTTCGTGAGTGTTAGAATTAATATAGGCGAAACAACAATTAGAAAAAAAGTCGGCGCTCGTGGGCACCGTCTTCGATGTGGGATGAACTCGGATACAAACAAGCATGGATCATACAATGGTGAGTGCATTTGTTTTGCGCATGTTATAAGTTTTATCAGAAGCAATATCACCCAAGCTATATCACCCAAGCAATATCACGCGGTATATATATTACTGAAACAGGCCTGGCTAATGTAGAATGCCTGTAATTGAATAGCTCTTTTTATTTGCAGCCTTTGAATAGTGCCTGGAGTAGAACCACGTGTAAATCTCTGTGAATTTCACCCAAATTCCAGGACTATGATTTTATCGAGCCACGCGTGCGGCCTGATCCTGCTAGTGATACCAAGGAACCGCGCTTCTTCTCACTGGTATAGGTCAAGCATCATTTCCAGCTGACAGTATTTCTTTTCGTATAATAAATGCTTCTTTTACTAGTGTTTCTTGACGGAACTTCTCGGTTTCCACATTAAAAATTTCGCACGAAGGCCGCATTGTGTCTACACAGTCTGAAACTAGGCTTTTTGTGCTGCAGCATGTTTTGCTGCAATTTTTAATTTTAAAGTACTACGCTGACTAGGTGTGAGCTGTAAACAAAGCGGACGGGTCCTGCGCATTTTATGTCTGTTCTAAATATTACGTTACACCTTGTACAAGGTATGCCATATATGTCGAAATATTAAGAAGTGTTACTTGACAAATCTCTTGCAAGAAAGTTTCTTGATTCACCCCTTCGAACTCTCTGCTCAAACTTATAATATTGTTGCAGTATGGCGATTTTTCAAATGAAAACTCTCCCACATACATTTGTCATACCAACATCTCTGACAATGTTTCTTTTCATTTTACAGTGCAAACATTTCCTCCAAGTAATGGTGAAGTCGCTATGGGATATGGTGGCAATATGAACGAAACCACCGCGTTATCATGGTCCTCGGGGGCCTGATAAGCCCGCTGTCATCCAAGCACTGACAAACCTGCCTACCGACGTCAGCTCCCTGCCCTGAAACCCCTGGCCAGCCCACCGTCCTCGGCACCTTGCCCAATTCCTATCCTGAGGGCAGTGCCTGTAAATAAACTGTTTGAAGATAACCGAGCGTCACCCATCTAGGTCCACGGAAAATGCCTGTTTGTGAAAATGTATTCGCAAATAAACTGTCATAAACGTCAATTTCAGTATTCATTTATTATTATTTGCAATCATATATGACTTCTGCTCCTTGACATCTTTTTGTCGAGCTTTCCTAGCTACTATTGAGGAAGACGGTAAGGGAACAATTGCTACAAAAAATGCCGCTAGCAAAATGTTTGCGGTAAGAATATGTGCGTGCTCTAAAGCCAGCATATCTAGAATATTCGTCATGCAAAGGGCATTGGCTCAAAGCTGGCATTAATAATGGCAACGATATGGCTCAACACTGGTCCTACGCTGGCAGCACGATGGCTGCTGCATTGGCATAACATTGGCCCAATCTTGGCTTTAACGCTGGTCCTACGATGGCTGCTGCATTGGCATAACATTGGTCCAATCTTGGCTTTAACGCTGGTCCTACGCTGGCAGCACGATGGCTGCTGCATTGGCATAACATTGGCCCAATCTTGGCTTTAACGCTGGTCCTACGATGGCTGCTGCATTGGCATAACATTGGTCCAATCTTGGCTTTAACGCTGGTCCTACGCTGGCAGCACAATGGCTGCTGCATTGGCATAACGTTGGTCCAATCTTGGCTTTAACGCTGGGCCAACATTGGATTGGGTTGCACTTTGCCAATATGCCAACATTGGTCCAACATTGGTACCAATTTTTGCCAGCATTGGGCCATGGTTGGACCAATGCTGGTGTGCTGCCTGGGATGACTCCCGTGCAGAGTTTATTGAGCAGTTTCGCTTTGTGCTATCCATTGTGCTTCATTTGGTATGGACCGGTGGAATCCAACTGTCCATTAAAACAAAGCTTTGCGAAGACTTTTGATCATGCTGACGTAATGTGACTTCTGCCCAGCGCTCTAAATGTCAACGTGAAGAAATGCAACAAGGCATGGCTACACAAAGCGAGTAACAATCGCTCTCTTGAGGTGCGGCTAGAGCAGTGTGGCGCTTGCGCTGCCTGGTGCGCTTCAACTGGCATGGACCGGGAGAATCCGACTCTCCAAATAAAACAATGCATTTTGAGGGCCGTTGACCATGCTGACGCAATGTGATTTCTGCCCAGGTCTGTAAATGTCAACGTGCAGAAATGAAAAAAAGGCGTGGTTAAACGACAGGAGTAAGAATGACTCCCTTGCAGTGTGCATTCAGCTGTGCCGCTTTGCACTTTCCATTGCGCTTGAACTGGTATAGACCGGGGGAATCCGACTGTCCATTTAAAGCAAAGCATTGCGGGGACTTTTGACCACGCTGACGCAATGTGATTTCTGCCCAGTCCCCTATATGTCAACTTGATAAAATGCAACAAGGCGTGGGTAAACGAAGAGACTAACAATGACTCCCATGAGGTGCGACTAGAGCAGCACAGGTCTGCACTGTCTGGTGTGGCTTACCTGGCATGCACCGCGGGAATCTCACTGTGCACTTAAAACAAACGATTGTGAAGGCTGTTGCCGATGCTGACACTATGTGATTTCTGCCCAGTGCTACTTAATGTCAACGTGAAGAAATGCAAGAAGGTGTGAATGCGATGAGAGTAACAATGACTCCCGCGAGGTGCGACTAGAGCAGTGCGGCTCTTGCGCAGTCTGCTGCACTCCAACTGGCATAGATCGGGGGAATCCGACTGTCCATTTAAAACAAATAATTGCGCGGGCCGTTCACCATGCTGACGCAAGGTGATTTCTGCCTAGTGCTATAAACGGCAAAGTGATGAAATAAAGAAATGCCTGGATAAAGGACAGGTGTAAGAGTGACTCCTGTGAGGTGCGGCTGGAGCAGTGCAGCTCTTGCGCGGTATGGTACGCCTCAACTGGCATGGACGGGCGGAATTCACTGTCCAAATGAAACAAAGCATTCTGGGAGCCAGTGCTCTAAATGTCAACGTGAAGAAATGCAAAAAGGTGGGTATAAAGGACAGGAGTAAGAATGACTCCCGTGCAGAGTTTATTGAGCAGTTTCGCTTTGTGCTATCCATTGTGCTTCATTTGGTATGGACCGGTGGAATCCAACTGTCCATTAAAACAAAGCTTTGCGAAGACTTTTGATCATGCTGACGTAATGTGACTTCTGCCCAGCGCTCTAAATGTCAACGTGAAGAAATGCAACAAGGCATGGCAACACAAAGCGAGTAACAATGGCTCTCTTGAGGTGCGGCTAGAGCAGTGTGGCGCTTGCGTGGTCTTGTGTGCCTCAACTGGCATGGACCGGCGGAATCATCATCAGCATCAGCCTGGTTACGCCTACTGCAGGGCAAAGGCCTCTCCCATACATCTCCAACAACCCCGATCATGTACTATGTGTGGCCATGTCGTCCCTGCAAACTTCTTAATCTCATGCGCCCGCCTAACTTTCTGCCGCCCTCTGCTAAGCTTCCCTTCCTTTGGAATCCATTCCGTAACCCTTAATGACCATCGGTTATCTTCCCTCCTCATTTCGTATCCTGCCCATGCCCATTTCTTTTTCTTGATTTCAACTAAGATGTCATTAACTCGCGTTTGTTCCCTCACCCAATCTGCTCTTTTCTTATCCTTTAACGTTACACCTATCATTCTTCTTTCCATAGCTCGTTGCGTCGTCCTCAATTTGAGCAGAACCCATTTCGTAAGCCTCCAGGTTTCTGCCCCATAGGTGAGTACTGGTAAGACACAGGTATTATATACTTTCCTCTGGAGGGGATAATGGCAACCTGCTAATCATCATCTGAGAATGCCTGCCAAACGCACCCCAGCCCATTCTTGTTCTTCTGAATATTTCTGTCTCATGATCCGCATCCGCTGTCACTACCTGCCCTAAGTTGATGTATTCCCTTACGACTTCTAGTGCCTCGCTGCCAATTGTAAATTGCTGTTTTCTTCCGAGAGTGTTAAGCATTACTTTAGTTTCCTGCAGATTAATTTTAGACCCACTCTTCTGCTTTGCCTATCCAGGTCAGTGAACATGCATTGCAATTGGTCCCCTGAGGTACTAAGGAAGGCAATGTCATCAGCGAATCGCGAGTTACTAAGCTATTCTCGATTAACTTTTATCCCCAAATCTTCCCAATCCATGTCTCTGAATAGCTCCTGTAAAATAAAATGCCCAAATAAAACAAAGCATTTTGGGGGCCGTTGACCGTGCTGACGCAGTGTGATTTCTGCACAGTGCTCTAAATGTCAAAGTAAAGAAATGAAAAAAAGGTGTGGATAAACGACATGAGTAAGAATGACTCCCTTGCAGTGTGCATTCAGCTGTGCCGCTTTGCACTTTCCATTGCGCTTGAACTGGTATAGACCGGGGGAATCCGACTGTCGATTTAAAACAAAGCATTTCGGGGACTTTTGACCACGCTGACGCAATGTGATTTCAGCCCAGTCCCCTATATGTCAACTTGTTAAAATGCAACAAGGCGTGGGTAAACGAAGAGACTAACAATGACTCCCATGAGGTGCGACTAGAGCAGCACAGGTCTGCACTGTCTGGTGTGGCTTACCTGGCATGCACCGCGGGAATCTCACTGTGCACTTAAAACAAACGATTGTGAAGGCTGTTGCCGATGCTGACACTATGTGATTTCTGCCCAGTGCTATTTAATGTCAACGTGAAGAAATGCAAGAAGGTGTGTATGCGATGAGAGTAACAATGACTCCCTCGAGGTGCGACTAGAGCAGTGCGGCTCTTGCGCAGTCTGCTGCACTCCAACTGGCATAGATCGGGGGAATCCGACTGTCCATTTAAAACAAATAATTGCGTGGGCCGTTCACCATGCTGACGCAATGTGATTTCTGCCTAGTGCTCTAAACAGCAAAGTGATGAAATAAAGAAATGCCTGGATAAAGGACAGGTGTAAGAGTGACTCCTGTGAGGTGCGGCTGGAGCAGTGCAGCTCTTGCGCGGTATGGTACGCCTCAACTGGCATGGACGGGCGGAATTCACTGTCCAAATGAAACAAAGCATTCTGCGAGCCAGTGCTCTAAATATCAACGTGAAGAAATGCAAAAAGGTGGGTATAAAGGACAGGAGTAAGAATGACTCCCGTGCAGAGTTTATTGAGCAGTTTCGCTTTGTGCTATCCATTGTGCTTCATTTGGTATGGACCGGTGGAATCCAACTGTCCATTAAAACAAAGCTTTGCGAAGACTTTTGATCATGCTGACGTAATGTGACTTCTGCCCAGCGCTCTAAATGTCAACGTGAAGAAATGCAACAAGGCATGGCTACACAAAGCGAGTAACAATCGCTCTCTTGAGGTGCGGCTAGAGCAGTGTGGCGCTTGCGCTGCCTGGTGCGCTTCAACTGGCATGGACCGGGAGAATCCGACTCTCCAAATAAAACAATGCATTTTGAGGGCCGTTGACCATGCTGACGCAATGTGATTTCTGCCCAGGTCTGTAAATGTCAACGTGCAGAAATGAAAAAAAGGCGTGGTTAAACGACAGGAGTAAGAATGACTCCCTTGCAGTGTGCATTCAGCTGTGCCGCTTTGCACTTTCCATTGCGCTTGAACTGGTATAGACCGGGGGAATCCGACTGTCCATTTAAAGCAAAGCATTGCGGGGACTTTTGACCACGCTGACGCAATGTGATTTCTGCCCAGTCCCCTATATGTCAACTTGATAAAATGCAACAAGGCGTGGGTAAACGAAGAGACTAACAATGACTCCCATGAGGTGCGACTAGAGCAGCACAGGTCTGCACTGTCTGGTGTGGCTTACCTGGCATGCACCGCGGGAATCTCACTGTGCACTTAAAACAAACGATTGTGAAGGCTGTTGCCGATGCTGACACTATGTGATTTCTGCCCAGTGCTACTTAATGTCAACGTGAAGAAATGCAAGAAGGTGTGAATGCGATGAGAGTAACAATGACTCCCGCGAGGTGCGACTAGAGCAGTGCGGCTCTTGCGCAGTCTGCTGCACTCCAACTGGCATAGATCGGGGGAATCCGACTGTCCATTTAAAACAAATAATTGCGCGGGCCGTTCACCATGCTGACGCAAGCTGATTTCTGCCTAGTGCTATAAACGGCAAAGTGATGAAATAAAGAAATGCCTGGATAAAGGACAGGTGTAAGAGTGACTCCTGTGAGGTGCGGCTGGAGCAGTGCAGCTCTTGCGCGGTATGGTACGCCTCAACTGGCATGGACGGGCGGAATTCACTGTCCAAATGAAACAAAGCATTCTGGGAGCCAGTGCTCTAAATGTCAACGTGAAGAAATGCAAAAAGGTGGGTATAAAGGACAGGAGTAAGAATGACTCCCGTGCAGAGTTTATTGAGCAGTTTCGCTTTGTGCTATCCATTGTGCTTCATTTGGTATGGACCGGTGGAATCCAACTGTCCATTAAAACAAAGCTTTGCGAAGACTTTTGATCATGCTGACGTAATGTGACTTCTGCCCAGCGCTCTAAATGTCAACGTGAAGAAATGCAACAAGGCATGGCAACACAAAGCGAGTAACAATGGCTCTCTTGAGGTGCGGCTAGAGCAGTGTGGCGCTTGCGCTGCCTGGTGCGCTTCAACTGGCATGGACCGGGAGAATCCGACTCTCCAAATAAAACAATGCATTTTGAGGGCCGTTGACCATGCTGACGCAATGTGATTTCTGCCCAGGTCTGTAAATGTCAACGTGCAGAAATGAAAAAAAGGCGTGGTTAAAGGACAGGAGTAAGAATGACTCCCTTGCAGTGTGGATTCAGGAGTGGCGCTTTATGCTATCTGTTGTGCTTCAACTGGCATGGACCGGCTGAAACTGACTGTCCACTTAAAACAAAGCATTGCAAGGACTTTTGACGATGCTGACGCAATGTGATTTGTGCCCAGGGCTCTAAATGTCAATGTGAGTAAATGGAACAAAGCGTGGGTGAAGGACGTTAGTAACAATGACTCCCTTGAGGTGCGGCTAGAACAGTGCTGCTTTGCACTGTCTGGTGTGGTTCAACTGGAATGCACAGGGGGAATCTTACTGTGCTTTTAAAAGATATAATTGCGAGGGCGGTTGACCATTTTTATGCAAGGTGATTTGTGCCCAGTGCCCTAAATGTCAACCTGAAGAAATAGAACAAGGCGTGGGGGAGCTAAGTGAGTAACAATGACTCCCTTGAGCTGCTACTAGAGCAGTGCGGCTCTAGCGCTGCCTGGTGCGCTTCAACTGGGATAGATCGGGGTAATCCGACTGTCCATTTAAAACAAATGATTGCGAGGGCCGTTGACCATGCCGACGCAATTTGATTTCTGCCTAGTGCTTTAAACGTGAAATAAATAAATTAAGGAAAGGGCTGGATAAACGACAGGAGTAACTATGACACCCTTTAGGTGCGGCTAGCGCAGTGCAGCTCTTGCGCGGTCTGGTGCGAATGAACTGGCACGGACTGACAGAATCCACTGTCCAAATAAAACAAACCATTCTGGGGGCCGTTGAGCATGCTGACGCAGTGTGATTTCTGCACAGTGCTCTAAATGTCGAAGTGAAAAAATGAAAAGAAAAGCGTGGATAAAAGACAGGAGTAAGAATGACTCCCTTGCAGTGTGGATTGAGCTGTGCCGCTTTGCACTTTCCGTTGCGCTTCAACTGGTATGGACCGGGAGAATCTGACTGTCCATTTAAAACAAAGCATTGCGAGGACTTTTGACCATGCTGATGCAATGTGATCTCTGCCCAGTCCCCTATATGTCAACTTGATAAAATCATCAAGGCGTGGGTAAACGAAGAGACTAACAATGACTCCCATGGGGTGCGACTAGAGCAGCACGGCTCTGCACTGTCTGGTGTGGCTTACCTGGCATGCACTGGGGGAATCTCACTGTGCACTTAAAACAAATGATTGTGAAGGCTGTTGCCGATGCTGACGCAATGTGATTTCTGCCTAGTGCTCTAAACGGCAAAGTGATGAAATAAAGAAATGCCTGGATAAAGGACAGGTGTAAGAGTGACTCCTGTGAGGTGCGGCTGGAGCAGTGCAGCTCTTGCGCGGTATGGTACGCCTCAACTGGCATGGACGGGCGGAATTCACTGTCCAAATGAAACAAAGCATTCTGGGAGCCAGTGCTCTAAATGTCAACGTGAAGAAATGCAAAAAGGTGGGTATAAAGGACAGGAGTAAGAATGACTCCCGTGCAGAGTTTATTGAGCAGTTTCGCTTTGTGCTATCCATTGTGCTTCATTTGGTATGGACCGGTGGAATCCAACTGTCCATTAAAACAAAGCTTTGCGAAGACTTTTGATCATGCTGACGTAATGTGACTTCTGCCCAGCGCCCTAAATGTCAACGTGAAGAAATGCAACAAGGCATGGCTACACAAAGCGAGTAACAATGGCTCTCTTAAGGTGCGGCTAGAGCAATGTGGCGCTTGCGCTGCCTGGTGCGCTTCAACTGGCATGGACCGGGAGAATCCGACTCTCGAAATAAAACAATGCATTTTGAGGGCCGTTGACCATGCTGACGCAATGTGATTTCTGCCCAGGTCTGTAAATGTCAACGTGCAGAAATGAAAAAAAGGCGTGGTTAAAGGACAGGAGTAAGAATGACTCGCTTGCAGTGTGGATTCAGGAGTGGCGCTTTATGCTATCTGTTGTGCTTCAACTGGCATGGACCGGCTGAAACTCACTGTCCACTTAAAACAAAGCATTGCAAGGACTTTTGACGATGCTGACGCAATGTGATTTGTGCCCAGGGCTCTAAATGTCAATGTGAGGAAATGGAACAAAGCGTGGGTGAAGGACGTTAGTAACAATGACTCCCTTGAGGTGCGGCTAGAACAGTGCTGCTTTGCACTGTCTGGTGTGGTTCAACTGGAATGCACAGGGGGAATCTTACTGTGCTTTTAAAAGATATAATTGCGAGGGCGGTTGACCATTTTTATGCAAGGTGATTTGTGCCCAGTGCCCTAAATGTCAACCTGAAGAAATAGAACAAGGCGTGGGGGAGCTAAGTGAGTAACAATGACTCCCTTGAGCTGCGACTAGAGCAGTGCGGCTCTAGCGCTGCCTGGTGCGCTTCAACTGGGATAGATCGGGGTAATCCGACTGTCCATTTAAAACAAATGATTGCGAGGGCCGTTGACCATGCCGACGCAATTTGATTTCTGCCTAGTGCTTTAAACGTGAAATAAATAAATTAAGGAAAGGGCTGGATAAACGACAGGAGTAACTATGGCACCCTTTAGGTGCGGCTAGCGCAGTGCAGCTCTTGCGCGGTCTGGTGCGAATGAACTGGCACGGACTGACAGAATCCACTGTCCAAATAAAACAAACCATTCTGGGGGCCGTTGAGCATGCTGACGCAGTGTGATTTCTGCACAGTGCTCTAAATGTCGAAGTGAAAAAAATGAAAAAAAAGCGTGGATAAAAGACAGGAGTAAGAATGACTCCCTTGCAGTGTGGATTGAGCTGTGCCGCTTTGCACTTTCCGTTGCGCTTCAACTGGTATGGACCGGGAGAATCTGACTGTCCATTTAAAACAAAGCATTGCGAGGACTTTTGACCATGCTGATGCAATGTGATCTCTGCTCAGTCCCCTATATGTCAACTTGATAAAATCATCAAGGCGTGGGTAAACGAAGAGACTAACAATGACTCCCATGAGGTGCGACTAGAGCAGCACGGCTCTGCACTGTCTGGTGTGGCTTACCTGGCATGCACCGGGGGAATCTCACTGTGCACTTAAAACAAATGATTGTGAAGGCTGTTGCCGATGCTGACGCAATGTGATTTCTGCCTAGTGCTCTAAACGGCAAAGTGATGAAATAAAGAAATGCCTGGATAAAGGACATGTGTAACAGTGACTCCTGTGAGGTGCGGCTGGAGCAGTGCAGCTCTTGCGCGGTATGGTACGCCTCAACTGGCATGGACGGGCGGAATTCACTGTCCAAATGAAACAAAGCATTCTGGGAGCCTGTGCTCTAAATGTCAACGTGAAGAAATGCAAAAAGGTGGGTATAAAGGACAGGAGTAAGAATGACTCCCGTGCAGAGTTTATTGAGCAGTTTCGCTTTGTGCTATCCATTGTGCTTCATTTGGTATGGACCGGTGGAATCCAACTATCCATTAAAACAAAGCTTTGCGAAGACTTTTGATCATGCTGACGTAATGTGACTTCTGCCCAGCGCTCTAAATGTCAACGTGAAGAAATGCAACAAGGCATGGCTACACAAAGCGAGTAACAATCGCTCTCTTGAGGTGCGGCTAGAGCAGTGTGGCGCTTGCGCTGCCTGGTGCGCTTCAACTGGCATGGACCGGGAGAATCCGACTCTCCAAATAAAACAATGCATTTTGAGGGCCGTTGACCATGCTGACGCAATGTGATTTCTGCCCAGGTCTGTAAATGTCAACGTGCAGAAATGAAAAAAAGGCGTGGTTAAACGACAGGAGTAAGAATGACTCCCTTGCAGTGTGCATTCAGCTGTGCCGCTTTGCACTTTCCATTGCGCTTGAACTGGTATAGACCGGGGGAATTCGACTGTCCATTTAAAACAAA
This sequence comes from Dermacentor albipictus, assembly GCF_038994185.2. Lineage (NCBI taxonomy): Eukaryota > Metazoa > Arthropoda > Arachnida > Ixodida > Ixodidae > Dermacentor > Dermacentor albipictus. The sequence continues at coordinate 2,426,540 of NW_027225586.1, forward strand.
GCATTGCGGGGACTTTTGACCACGCTGATGCAATGTGATTTCTGCCCAGTCCCCTATATGTCAACTTGATAAAATCATCAAGGCGTGGGTAAACGAAGAGACTAACAATGACTCCCATGAGGTGCGACTAGAGCAGCACGGCTCTGCACTGTCTGGTGTGGCTTACCTGGCATGGACCGGGGGAATCTCACTGTGCACTTAAAACAAATGATTGTGAAGGCTGTTGCCGATGCTGACGCAATGTGATTTCTGCCTAGTGCTCTAAACGGCAAAGTGATGAAATAAAGAAATGCCTGGATAAAGGACAGGTGTAAGAGTGACTCCTGTGAGGTGCGGCTGGAGCAGTGCAGCTCTTGCGCGGTATGGTACGCCTCAACTGGCATGGACGGGCGGAATTCACTGTCCAAATGAAACAAAGCATTCTGGGAGCCAGTGCTCTAAATGTCAACGTGAAGAAATGCAAAAAGGTGGGTATAAAGGACAGGAGTAAGAATGACTCCCGTGCAGAGTTTATTGAGCAGTTTCGCTTTGTGCTATCCATTGTGCTTCATTTGGTATGGACCGGTGGAATCCAACTGTCCATTAAAACAAAGCTTTGCGAAGACTTTTGATCATGCTGACGTAATGTGACTTCTGCCCAGCGCCCTAAATGTCAATGTGAAGAAATGCAACAAGGCATGGCTACACAAAGCGAGTAACAATGGCTCTCTTAAGGTGCGGCTAGAGCAGTGTGGCGCTTGCGCTGCCTGGTGCGCTTCAACTGGCATGGGCCGGGAGAATCCGACTCTCGAAATAAAACAATGCATTTTGAGGGCCGTTGACCATGCTGACGCAATGTGATTTCTGCCCAGGTCTGTAAATGTCAACGTGCAGAAATGCAAAAAAAGGCGTGGTTAAAGGACAGGAGTAAGAATGACTCCCTTGCAGTGTGGATTCAGGAGTGGCGCTTTATGCTATCTGTTGTGCTTCAACTGGCATGGACCGGCTGAAACTGACTGTCCACTTAAAACAAAGCATTGCAAGGACTTTTGACGATGCTGACGCAATGTGATTTGTGCCCAGGGCTCTAAATGTCAATGTGAGGAAATGGAACAAAGCGTGGGTGAAGGACGTTAGTAACAATGACTCCCTTGAGGTGCGGCTAGAACAGTGCTGCTTTGCACTGTCTGGTGTGGTTCAACTGGAATGCACAGGGGGAATCTTACTGTGCTTTTAAAAGATATAATTGCGAGGGCGGTTGACCATTTTTATGCAAGGTGATTTGTGCCCAGTGCCCTAAATGTCAACCTGAAGAAATAGAACAAGGCGTGGGGGAGCTAAGTGAGTAACAATGACTCCCTTGAGCTGCGACTAGAGCAGTGCGGCTCTAGCGCTGCCTGGTGCGCTTCAACTGGGATAGATCGGGGTAATCCGACTGTCCATTTAAAACAAATGATTGCGAGGGCCGTTCACCATGCCGACGCAATTTGATTTCTGCCTAGTGCTTTAAACGTGAAATAAATAAATTAAGGAAAGGGCTGGATAAACGACAGGAGTAACTATGACACCCTTTAGGTGCGGCTAGCGCACTGCAGCTCTTGCGCGGTCTGGTGCGAATGAACTGGCACGGACTGACAGAATCCACTGTCCAAATAAAACAAACCATTCTGGGGGCCGTTGAGCATGCTGACGCAGTGTGATTTCTGCACAGTGCTCTAAATGTCGAAGTGAAAAAATGACAAAAAAGCGTGGATAAAAGACAGGAGTAAGAATGACTCCCTTGCAGTGTGGATTGAGCTGTGCCGCTTTGCACTTCCGTTGCGCTTCAACTGGTATGGACCGGGAGAATCTGACTGTCCATTTAAAACAAAGCATTGCGAGGACTTTTGACCATGCTGATGCAATGTGATCTCTGCCCAGTCCCCTATATGTCAACTTGATAAAATCATCAAGGCGTGGGTAAACGAAGAGACTAACAATGACTCCCATGAGGTGCGACTAGAGCAGCACGGCTCTGCACTGTCTGGTGTGGCTTACCTGGCATGCACTGGGGGAATCTCACTGTGCACTTAAAACAAATGATTGTGAAGGCTGTTGCCGATGCTGACGCAATGTGATTTCTGCCTAGTGCTCTAAACGGCAAAGTGATGAAATAAAGAAATGCCTGGATAAAGGACAGGTGTAAGAGTGACTCCTGTGAGGTGCGGCTGGAGCAGTGCAGCTCTTGCGCGGTATGGTACGCCTCAACTGGCATGGACGGGCGGAATTCACTGTCCAAATGAAACAAAGCATTCTGGGAGCCAGTGCTCTAAATGTCAACGTGAAGAAATGCAAAAAGGTGGGTATAAAGGACAGGAGTAAGAATGACTCCCGTGCAGAGTTTATTGAGCAGTTTCGCTTTGTGCTATCCATTGTGCTTCATTTGGTATGGACCGGTGGAATCCAACTGTCCATTAAAACAAAGCTTTGCGAAGACTTTTGATCATGCTGACGTAATGTGACTTCTGCCCAGCGCCCTAAATGTCAACGTGAAGAAATGCAACAAGGCATGGCTACACAAAGCGAGTAACAATGGCTCTCTTAAGGTGCGGCTAGAGCAGTGTGGCGCTTGCGCTGCCTGGTGCGCTTCAACTGGCATGGACCGGGAGAATCCGACTCTCGAAATAAAACAATGCATTTTGAGGGCCGTTGACCATGCTGACGCAATGTGATTTCTGCCCAGGTCTGTAAATGTCAACGTGCAGAAATGAAAAAAAGGCGTGGTTAAACGACAGGAGTAAGAATGACTCCCTTGCAGTGTGCATTCAGCTGTGCCGCTTTGCACTTTCCATTGCGCTTGAACTGGTATAGACCGGGGGAATTCGACTGTCCATTTAAAACAAAGCATTGCGGGGACTTTTGACCACGCTGATGCAATGTGATTTCTGCCCAGTCCCCTATATGTCAACTTGATAAAATCATCAAGGCGTGGGTAAACGAAGAGACTAACAATGACTCCCATGAGGTGCGACTAGAGCAGCACGGCTCTGCACTGTCTGGTGTGGCTTACCTGGCATGGACCGGGGGAATCTCACTGTGCACTTAAAACAAATGATTGTGAAGGCTGTTGCCGATGCTGACGCAATGTGATTTCTGCCTAGTGCTCTAAACGGCAAAGTGATGAAATAAAGAAATGCCTGGATAAAGGACAGGTGTAAGAGTGACTCCTGTGAGGTGCGGCTGGAGCAGTGCAGCTCTTGCGCGGTATGGTACGCCTCAACTGGCATGGACGGGCGGAATTCACTGTCCAAATGAAACAAAGCATTCTGGGAGCCAGTGCTCTAAATGTCAACGTGAAGAAATGCAAAAAGGTGGGTATAAAGGACAGGAGTAAGAATGACTCCCGTGCAGAGTTTATTGAGCAGTTTCGCTTTGTGCTATCCATTGTGCTTCATTTGGTATGGACCGGTGGAATCCAACTGTCCATTAAAACAAAGCTTTGCGAAGACTTTTGATCATGCTGACGTAATGTGACTTCTGCCCAGCGCCCTAAATGTCAACGTGAAGAAATGCAACAAGGCATGGCTACACAAAGCGAGTAACAATGGCTCTCTTAAGGTGCGGCTAGAGCAGTGTGGCGCTTGCGCTGCCTGGTGCGCTTCAACTGGCATGGGCCGGGAGAATCCGACTCTCGAAATAAAACAATGCATTTTGAGGGCCGTTGACCATGCTGACGCAATGTGATTTCTGCCCAGGTCTGTAAATGTCAACGTGCAGAAATGCAAAAAAAGGCGTGGTTAAAGGACAGGAGTAAGAATGACTCCCTTGCAGTGTGGATTCAGGAGTGGCGCTTTATGCTATCTGTTGTACTTCAACTGGCATGGACCGGCTGAAACTGACTGTCCACTTAAAACAAAGCATTGCAAGGACTTTTGACGATGCTGACGCAATGTGATTTGTGCCCAGGGCTCTAAATGTCAATGTGAGGAAATGGAACAAAGCGTGGGTGAAGGACGTTAGTAACAATGACTCCCTTGAGGTGCGGCTAGAACAGTGCTGCTTTGCACTGTCTGGTGTGGTTCAACTGGAATGCACAGGGGGAATCTTACTGTGCTTTTAAAAGATATAATTGCGAGGGCGGTTGACCATTTTTATGCAAGGTGATTTGTGCCCAGTGCCCTAAATGTCAACCTGAAGAAATAGAACAAGGCGTGGGGGAGCTAAGTGAGTAACAATGACTCCCTTGAGCTGCGACTAGAGCAGTGCGGCTCTAGCGCTGCCTGGTGCGCTTCAACTGGGATAGATCGGGGTAATCCGACTGTCCATTTAAAACAAATGATTGCGAGGGCCGTTGACCATTGCCGACGCAATTTGATTTCTGCTAGTGCTTTAAACGTGAAATAAATAAATTAGGGAAAGGGCTGGATAAACGACAGGAGTAACTATGACACCCTTTAGGTGCGGCTAGCGCACTGCAGCTCTTGCGCGGTCTGGTGCGAATGAACTGGCACGGACTGACAGAATCCACTGTCCAAATAAAACAAACCATTCTGGGGGCCGTTGAGCATGCTGACGCAGTGTGATTTCTGCACAGTGCTCTAAATGTCGAAGTGAAAAAATGACAAAAAAGCGTGGATAAAAGACAGGAGTAAGAATGACTCCCTTGCAGTGTGGATTGAGCTGTGCCGCTTTGCACTTCCGTTGCGCTTCAACTGGTATGGACCGGGAGAATCTGACTGTCCATTTAAAACAAAGCATTGCGAGGACTTTTGACCATGCTGATGCAATGTGATCTCTGCCCAGTCCCCTATATGTCAACTTGATAAAATCATCAAGGCGTGGGTAAACGAAGAGACTAACAATGACTCCCATGAGGTGCGACTAGAGCAGCACGGCTCTGCACTGTCTGGTGTGGCTTACCTGGCATGCACTGGGGGAATCTCACTGTGCACTTAAAACAAATGATTGTGAAGGCTGTTGCCGATGCTGACGCAATGTGATTTCTGCCTAGTGCTCTAAACGGCAAAGTGATGAAATAAAGAAATGCCTGGATAAAGGACAGGTGTAAGAGTGACTCCTGTGAGGTGCGGCTGGAGCAGTGCAGCTCTTGCGCGGTATGGTACGCCTCAACTGGCATGGACGGGCGGAATTCACTGTCCAAATGAAACAAAGCATTCTGGGAGCCAGTGCTCTAAATGTCAACGTGAAGAAATGCAAAAAGGTGGGTATAAAGGACAGGAGTAAGAATGACTCCCGTGCAGAGTTTATTGAGCAGTTTCGCTTTGTGCTATCCATTGTGCTTCATTTGGTATGGACCGGTGGAATCCAACTGTCCATTAAAACAAAGCTTTGCGAAGACTTTTGATCATGCTGATGTAATGTGACTTCTGCCCAGCGCCCTAAATGTCAACGTGAAGAAATGCAACAAGGCATGGCTACACAAAGCGAGTAACAATGGCTCTCTTAAGGTGCGGCTAGAGCAGTGTGGCGCTTGCGCTGCCTGGTGCGCTTCAACTGGCATGGACCGGGAGAATCCGACTCTCGAAATAAAACAATGCATTTTGAGGGCCGTTGACCATGCTGACGCAATGTGATTTCTGCCCAGGTCTGTAAATGTCAACGTGCAGAAATGAAAAAAAGGCGTGGTTAAAGGACAGGAGTAAGAATGACTCGCTTGCAGTGTGGATTCAGGAGTGGCGCTTTATGCTATCTGTTGTGCTTCAACTGGCATGGACCGGCTGAAACTGACTGTCCACTTAAAACAAAGCATTGCAAGGACTTTTGACGATGCTGACGCAATGTGATTTGTGCCCAGGGCTCTAAATGTCAATGTGAGGAAATGGAACAAAGCGTGGGTGAAGGACGTTAGTAACAATGACTCCCTTGAGGTGCGGCTAGAACAGTGCTGCTTTGCACTGTCTGGTGTGGTTCAACTGGAATGCACAGGGGGAATCTTACTGTGCTTTTAAAAGATATAATTGCGAGGGCGGTTGACCATTTTTATGCAAGGTGATTTGTGCCCAGTGCCCTAAATGTCAACCTGAAGAAATAGAACAAGGCGTGGGGGAGCTAAGTGAGTAACAATGACTCCCTTGAGCTGCGACTAGAGCAGTGCGGCTCTAGCGCTGCCTGGTGCGCTTCAACTGGGATAGATCGGGGTAATCCGACTGTCCATTTAAAACAAATGATTGCGAGGGCCGTTGACCATGCCGACGCAATTTGATTTCTGCCTAGTGCTTTAAACGTGAAATAAATAAATTAAGGAAAGGGCTGGATAAACGACAGGAGTAACTATGACACCCTTTAGGTGCGGCTAGCGCACTGCAGCTCTTGCGCGGTCTGGTGCGAATGAACTGGCACGGACTGACAGAATCCACTGTCCAAATAAAACAAACCATTCTGGGGGCCGTTGAGCATGCTCACGCAGTGTGATTTCTGCACAGTGCTCTAAATGTCGAAGTGAAAAAATGACAAAAAAGCGTGGATAAAAGACAGGAGTAAGAATGACTCCCTTGCAGTGTGGATTGAGCTGTGCCGCTTTGCACTTCCGTTGCGCTTCAACTGGTATGGACCGGGAGAATCTGACTGTCCATTTAAAACAAAGCATTGCGAGGACTTTTGACCATGCTGATGCAATGTGATCTCTGCCCAGTCCCCTATATGTCAACTTGATAAAATCATCAAGGCGTGGGTAAACGAAGAGACTAACAATGACTCCCATGAGGTGCGACTAGAGCAGCACGGCTCTGCACTGTCTGGTGTGGCTTACCTGGCATGCACTGGGGGAATCTCACTGTGCACTTAAAACAAATGATTGTGAAGGCTGTTGCCGATGCTGACGCAATGTGATTTCTGCCTAGTGCTCTAAACGGCAAAGTGATGAAATAAAGAAATGCCTGGATAAAGGACAGGTGTAAGAGTGACTCCTATGAGGTGCGGCTGGAGCAGTGCAGCTCTTGCGCGGTATGGTACGCCTCAACTGGCATGGACGGGCGGAATTCACTGTCCAAATGAAACAAAGCATTCTGGGAGCCAGTGCTCTAAATGTCAACGTGAAGAAATGCAAAAAGGTGGGTATAAAGGACAGGAGTAAGAATGACTCCCGTGCAGAGTTTATTGAGCAGTTTCGCTTTGTGCTATCCATTGTGCTTCATTTGGTATGGACCGGTGGAATCCAACTGTCCATTAAAACAAAGCTTTGCGAAGACTTTTGATCATGCTGACGTAATGTGACTTCTGCCCAGCGCCCTAAATGTCAACGTGAAGAAATGCAACAAGGCATGGCTACACAAAGCGAGTAACAATGGCTCTCTTAAGGTGCGGCTAGAGCAGTGTGGCGCTTGCGCTGCCTGGTGCGCTTCAACTGGCATGGACCGGGAGAATCCGACTCTCGAAATAAAACAATGCATTTTGAGGGCCGTTGACCATGCTGACGCAATGTGATTTCTGCCCAGGTCTGTAAATGTCAACGTGCAGAAATGAAAAAAAGGCGTGGTTAAACGACAGGAGTAAGAATGACTCCCTTGCAGTGTGCATTCAGCTGTGCCGCTTTGCACTTTCCATTGCGCTTGAACTGGTATAGACCGGGGGAATTCGACTGTCCATTTAAAACAAAGCATTGCGGGGACTTTTGACCACGCTGATGCAATGTGATTTCTGCCCAGTCCCCTATATGTCAACTTGATAAAATCATCAAGGCGTGGGTAAACGAAGAGACTAACAATGACTCCCATGAGGTGCGACTAGAGCAGCACGGCTCTGCACTGTCTGGTGTGGCTTACCTGGCATGGACCGGGGGAATCTCACTGTGCACTTAAAACAAATGATTGTGAAGGCTGTTGCCGATGCTGACGCAATGTGATTTCTGCCTAGTGCTCTAAACGGCAAAGTGATGAAATAAAGAAATGCCTGGATAAAGGACAGGTGTAAGAGTGACTCCTGTGAGGTGCGGCTGGAGCAGTGCAGCTCTTGCGCGGTATGGTACGCCTCAACTGGCATGGACGGGCGGAATTCACTGTCCAAATGAAACAAAGCATTCTGGGAGCCAGTGCTCTAAATGTCAACGTGAAGAAATGCAAAAAGGTGGGTATAAAGGACAGGAGTAAGAATGACTCCCGTGCAGAGTTTATTGAGCAGTTTCGCTTTGTGCTATCCATTGTGCTTCATTTGGTATGGACCGGTGGAATCCAACTGTCCATTAAAACAAAGCTTTGCGAAGACTTTTGATCATGCTGACGTAATGTGACTTCTGCCCAGCGCCCTAAATGTCAACGTGAAGAAATGCAACAAGGCATGGCTACACAAAGCGAGTAACAATGGCTCTCTTAAGGTGCGGCTAGAGCAGTGTGGCGCTTGCGCTGCCTGGTGCGCTTCAACTGGCATGGGCCGGGAGAATCCGACTCTCGAAATAAAACAATGCATTTTGAGGGCCGTTGACCATGCTGACGCAATGTGATTTCTGCCCAGGTCTGTAAATGTCAACGTGCAGAAATGCAAAAAAAGGCGTGGTTAAAGGACAGGAGTAAGAATGACTCCCTTGCAGTGTGGATTCAGGAGTGGCGCTTTATGCTATCTGTTGTGCTTCAACTGGCATGGACCGGCTGAAACTGACTGTCCACTTAAAACAAAGCATTGCAAGGACTTTTGACGATGCTGACGCAATGTGATTTGTGCCCAGGGCTCTAAATGTCAATGTGAGGAAATGGAACAAAGCGTGGGTGAAGGACGTTAGTAACAATGACTCCCTTGAGGTGCGGCTAGAACAGTGCTGCTTTGCACTGTCTGGTGTGGTTCAACTGGAATGCACAGGGGGAATCTTACTGTGCTTTTAAAAGATATAATTGCGAGGGCGGTTGACCATTTTTATGCAAGGTGATTTGTGCCCAGTGCCCTAAATGTCAACCTGAAGAAATAGAACAAGGCGTGGGGGAGCTAAGTGAGTAACAATGACTCCCTTGAGCTGCGACTAGAGCAGTGCGGCTCTAGCGCTGCCTGGTGCGCTTCAACTGGGATAGATCGGGGTAATCCGACTGTCCATTTAAAACAAATGATTGCGAGGGCCGTTGACCATGCCGACGCAATTTGATTTCTGCCTAGTGCTTTAAACGTGAAATAAATAAATTAAGGAAAGGGCTGGATAAACGACAGGAGTAACTATGACACCCTTTAGGTGCGGCTAGCGCACTGCAGCTCTTGCGCGGTCTGGTGCGAATGAACTGGCACGGACTGACAGAATCCACTGTCCAAATAAAACAAACCATTCTGGGGGCCGTTGAGCATGCTGACGCAGTGTGATTTCTGCACAGTGCTCTAAATGTCGAAGTGAAAAAATGACAAAAAAGCGTGGATAAAAGACAGGAGTAAGAATGACTCCCTTGCAGTGTGGATTGAGCTGTGCCGCTTTGCACTTCCGTTGCGCTTCAACTGGTATGGACCGGGAGAATCTGACTGTCCATTTAAAACAAAGCATTGCGAGGACTTTTGACCATGCTGATGCAATGTGATCTCTGCCCAGTCCCCTATATGTCAACTTGATAAAATCATCAAGGCGTGGGTAAACGAAGAGACTAACAATGACTCCCATGAGGTGCGACTAGAGCAGCACGGCTCTGCACTGTCTGGTGTGGCTTACCTGGCATGCACTGGGGGAATCTCACTGTGCACTTAAAACAAATGATTGTGAAGGCTGTTGCCGATGCTGACGCAATGTGATTTCTGCCTAGTGCTCTAAACGGCAAAGTGATGAAATAAAGAAATGCCTGGATAAAGGACAGGTGTAAGAGTGACTCCTGTGAGGTGCGGCTGGAGCAGTGCAGCTCTTGCGCGGTATGGTACGCCTCAACTGGCATGGACGGGCGGAATTCACTGTCCAAATGAAACAAAGCATTCTGGGAGCCAGTGCTCTAAATGTCAACGTGAAGAAATGCAAAAAGGTGGGTATAAAGGACAGGAGTAAGAATGACTCCCGTGCAGAGTTTATTGAGCAGTTTCGCTTTGTGCTATCCATTGTGCTTCATTTGGTATGGACCGGTGGAATCCAACTGTCCATTAAAACAAAGCTTTGCGAAGACTTTTGATCATGCTGACGTAATGTGACTTCTGCCCAGCGCCCTAAATGTCAACGTGAAGAAATGCAACAAGGCATGGCTACACAAAGCGAGTAACAATGGCTCTCTTAAGGTGCGGCTAGAGCAGTGTGGCGCTTGCGCTGCCTGGTGCGCTTCAACTGGCATGGACCGGGAGAATCCGACTCTCGAAATAAAACAATGCATTTTGAGGGCCGTTGACCATGCTGACGCAATGTGATTTCTGCCCAGGTCTGTAAATGTCAACGTGCAGAAATGAAAAAAAGGCGTGGTTAAAGGACAGGAGTAAGAATGACTCGCTTGCAGTGTGGATTCAGGAGTGGCGCTTTATGCTATCTGTTGTGCTTCAACTGGCATGGACCGGCTGAAACTCACTGTCCACTTAAAACAAAGCATTGGAAGGACTTTTGACGATGCTGACGCAATGTGATTTGTGCCCAGGGCTCTAAATGTCAATGTGAGGAAATGGAACAAAGCGTGGGTGAAGGACGTTAGTAACAATGACTCCCTTGAGGTGCGGCTAGAACAGTGCTGCTTTGCACTGTCTGGTGTGGTTCAACTGGAATGCACAGGGGGAATCTTACTGTGCTTTTAAAAGATATAATTGCGAGGGCGGTTGACCATTTTTATGCAAGGTGATTTGTGCCCAGTGCCCTAAATGTCAACCTGAAGAAATAGAACAAGGCGTGGGGGAGCTAAGTGAGTAACAATGACTCCCTTGAGCTGCGACTAGAGCAGTGCGGCTCTAGCGCTGCCTGGTGCGCTTCAACTGGGATAGATCGGGGTAATCCGACTGTCCATTTAAAACAAATGATTGCGAGGGCCGTTGACCATGCCGACGCAATTTGATTTCTGCCTAGTGCTTTAAACGTGAAATAAATAAATTAAGGAAAGGGCTGGATAAACGACAGGAGTAACTATGACACCCTTTAGGTGCGGCTAGCGCAGTGCAGCTCTTGCGCGGTCTGGTGCGAATGAACTGGCACGGACTGACAGAATCCACTGTCCAAATAAAACAAACCATTCTGGGGGCCGTTGAGCATGCTGACGCAGTGTGATTTCTGCACAGTGCTCTAAATGTCGAAGTGAAAAAAATGAAAAAAAAGCGTGGATAAAAGACAGGAGTAAGAATGACTCCCTTGCAGTGTGGATTGAGCTGTGCCGCTTTGCACTTTCCGTTGCGCTTCAACTGGTATGGACCGGGAGAATCTGACTGTCCATTTAAAACAAAGCATTGCGAGGACTTTTGACCATGCTGATGCAATGTGATCTCTGCTCAGTCCCCTATATGTCAACTTGATAAAATCATCAAGGCGTGGGTAAACGAAGAGACTAACAATGACTCCCATGAGGTGCGACTAGAGCAGCACGGCTCTGCACTGTCTGGTGTGGCTTACCTGGCATGCACCGGGGGAATCTCACTGTGCACTTAAAACAAATGATTGTGAAGGCTGTTGCCGATGCTGACGCAATGTGATTTCTGCCTAGTGCTCTAAACGGCAAAGTGATGAAATAAAGAAATGCCTGGATAAAGGACAGGTGTAACAGTGACTCCTGTGAGGTGCGGCTGGAGCAGTGCAGCTCTTGCGCGGTATGGTACGCCTCAACTGGCATGGACGGGCGGAATTCACTGTCCAAATGAAACAAAGCATTCTGGGAGCCTGTGCTCTAAATGTCAACGTGAAGAAATGCAAAAAGGTGGGTATAAAGGACAGGAGTAAGAATGACTCCCGTGCAGAGTTTATTGAGCAGTTTCGCTTTGTGCTATCCATTGTGCTTCATTTGGTATGGACCGGTGGAATCCAACTATCCATTAAAACAAAGCTTTGCGAAGACTTTTGATCATGCTGACGTAATGTGACTTCTGCCCAGCGCTCTAAATGTCAACGTGAAGAAATGCAACAAGGCATGGCTACACAAAGCGAGTAACAATCGCTCTCTTGAGGTGCGTCTAGAGCAGTGTGGCGCTTGCGCTGCCTGGTGCGCTTCAACTGGCATGGACCGGGAGAATCCGACTCTCCAAATAAAACAATGCATTTTGAGGGCCGTTGACCATGCTGACGCAATGTGATTTCTGCCCAGGTCTGTAAATGTCAACGTGCAGAAATGAAAAAAAGGCGTGGTTAAACGACAGGAGTAAGAATGACTCCCTTGCAGTGTGCATTCAGCTGTGCCGCTTTGCACTTTCCATTGCGCTTGAACTGGTATAGACCGGGGGAATTCGACTGTCCATTTAAAACAAAGCATTGCGGGGACTTTTGACCACGCTGATGCAATGTGATTTCTGCCCAGTCCCCTATATGTCAACTTGATAAAATCATCAAGGCGTGGGTAAACGAAGAGACTAACAATGACTCCCATGAGGTGCGACTAGAGCAGCACGGCTCTGCACTGTCTGGTGTGGCTTACCTGGCATGCACCGGGGGAATCTCACTGTGCACTTAAAACAAATGATTGTGAAGGCTGTTGCCGATGCTGACGCAATGTGATTTCTGCCTAGTGCTATAAACGGCAAAGTGATGAAATAAAGAAATGCCTGGATAAAGGACAGGTGTAAGAGTGACTCCTGTGAGGTGCGGCTGGAGCAGTGCAGCTCTTGCGCGGTATGGTACGCCTCAACTGGCATGGACGGGCGGAATTCACTGTCCAAATGAAACAAAGCATTCTGGGAGCCAGTGCTCTAAATGTCAACGTGAAGAAATGCAAAAAGGTGGGTATAAAGGACAGGAGTAAGAATGACTCCCGTGCAGAGTTTATTGAGCAGTTTCGCTTTGTGCTATCCATTGTGCTTCATTTGGTATGGACCGGTGGAATCCAACTGTCCATTAAAACAAAGCTTTGCGAAGACTTTTGATCATGCTGACGTAATGTGACTTCTGCCCAGCGCTCTAAATGTCAACGTGAAGAAATGCAACAAGGCATGGCTACACAAAGCGAGTAACAGTGGCTCTCTTGAGGTGCGGCTAGAGCAGTGTGGCGCTTGCGCTGCCTGGTGCGCTTCAACTGGCATGGACCGGGAGAATCCGACTCTCCAAATAAAACAATGCATTTTGAGGGCCGTTGACCATGCTGACGCAATGTGATTTCTGCCCAGGTCTGTAAATGTCAACGTGCAGAAATGAAAAAAAGGCGTGGTTAAACGACAGGAGTAAGAATGACTCCCTTGCAGTGTGGATTCAGGAGTGGCGCTTTATGCTATCTGTTGTGCATCAACTGGCATGGACCCGCTGAAACTGACTGTCCACTTAAAACAAAGCATTGCAAGGACTTTTGACGATGCTGACGCAATGTGATTTGTGCCCAGGGCTCTAAATGTCAATGTGAGGAAATGGAACAAAGCGTGGGTGAAGGACGTTAGTAACAATGACTCCCTTAAGGTGCGGCTAGAACAGTGCTGCTTTGCACTGTCTGGTGTGGTTCAACTGGAATGCACAGGGGGAATCTTACTGTGCTTTTAAAAGATATAATTGCGAGGGCGGTTGACCATTTTTATGCAAGGTGATTTGTGCCCAGTGCCCTAAATGTCAACCTGAAGAAATAGAACAAGGCGTGGGGTAGCTAAGTGAGTAACAATGACTCCCTTGAGCTGCGACTAGAGCAGTGCGGCTCTAGCGCTGCCTGGTGCGCTTCAACTGGGATAGATCGGGGTAATCCGACTGTCCATTTAAAACAAATGATTGCGAGGGCCGTTGACCATGCTGACGCAATTTGATTTCTGCCTAGTGCTTTAAACGTGAAATAAATAAATTAAGGAAAGGGCTGGATAAACGACAGGAGTAACTATGACACCCTTTAGGTGCGGCTAGCGCAGTGCAGCTCTTGCGCGGTCTGGTGCGAATGAACTGGCATGGACTGACAGAATCCACTGTCCAAATAAAACAAACCATTCTGGGGGCCGTTGAGCATGCTGACGCAGTGTGATTTCTGCACAGTGCTCTAAATGTCGAAGTGAAAAAATGAAAAAAAAAGCATGGATAAAAGACAGGAGTAAGAATGACTCCCTTGCAGTGTGGATTGAGCTGTGCCGCTTTGCACTTTCCGTTGCGCTTCAACTGGTATGGACCGGGAGAATCTGACTGTCCATTTAAAACAAAGCATTGCGAGGACTTTTGACCATGCTGATGCAATGTGATCTCTGCCCAGTCCCCTAAATGTCAACGTGATAAAATGCAACAAGGCGAGGGTAAACGAAGAGACTAACAATGACTCCCATGAGGTGGGACTAGAGTAGCGCGGCTTTGCACTGTCTGGTGTGGTTTACCTGGCATGCAACGGGGGAATCTAACTCTGCCATGAAAAGAAATGATTGCGAAGGCCGTTGACCATGCTGACACAATGTGATTTCTGCCCAGTGCTATTTAATGTCAACGTGAAGAAATGCAAGAAGGTGTGAATGCGATGAGAGTAACAATGACTCCCGCGAGGTGCGACTAGAGCAGTGCGGCTCTTGCGCAGTCTGCTGCACTCCAACTGGCATAGATCGGGGGAATCCGACTGTCCATTTAAAACAAATGATTGCGAGGGCCGTCGACCATGCTGACGCAATGTGATTTCTGCCCAGTGCTCTAAACGTGAAACTGAAGTAAATAAAAAAAGGCATGGATAAACTACAGGAGTCACAATGACTCCCTTGTGGTGCGGCTATCGCAGTGCGGCTCTTGCGTGGTCTTGTGTGCCTCAACTGGCATGGACCGGCGGAATCATCATCAGCATCAGCCTGGTTACGCCTACTGCAGGGCAAAGGCCTCTCCCGTACATCTCCAACAACCCCGATCATGTACTATGTGTGGCCATGTCGTCCCTGCAAACTTCTTAATCTCATGCGCCCGCCTAACTTTCTGCCGCCCTCTGCTAAGCTTCCCTTCCCTTGGAATCCATTCCGTAACCCTTAATGACCATCGGTTATCTTCCCTCCTCATTTCGTATCCTGCCCATGCCCATTTCTTTTTCTTGATTTCAACTAAGATGTCATTAACTCGCGTTTGTTCCCTCACCCAATCTGCTCTTTTCTTATCCTTTAACGTTACACCTATCATTCTTCTTTCCATAGCTCGTTGCGTCGTCCTCAATTTGAGCAGAACCCATTTCGTAAGCCTCCAGGTTTCTGCCCCATAGGTGAGTACTGGTAAGACACAGGTATTATATACTTTCCTCTTGAGGGGATAATGGCAACCTGCTAATCATCATCTGAGAATGCCTGCCAAACGCACCCCAGCCCATTCTTGTTCTTCTGAATATTTCTGTCTCATGATCCGCATCCGCTGTCACTACCTGCCCTAAGTTGATGTAATCCCTTACGACTTCTAGTGCCTCGCTGCCAATTGTAAATTGCTGTTTTCTTCCGAGACTGTTAAGCATTCCTTTAGTTTCCTGCAGATTAATTTTTAGACCCACTCTTCTGCTTTGCCTATCCAGGTCAGTGAACATGCATTGCAATTGGTCCCCTGAGGTACTAAGGAAGGCAATGTCATCAGCGAATCGCGAGTTACTAAGCTATTCTCGATTAACTTTTATCCCCAAATCTTCCCAATCCATGTCTCTGAATACCTCCTGTAAAATAAAATGCCCAAATAAAACAAAGCATTTTGGGGGCCGTTGACCATGCTGACACAATGTGATTTCTGCCCAGGTCTGTAAATGTCAACGTGCAGAAATGAAAAAAAGGCGTGGTTAAACGACAGGAGTAAAAATGACTCCCTTGCAGTGTGGATTCAGGAGTGGCGCTTTATGCTATCTGTTGTGCATCAACTGGCATGGACCGGGGGAATCCGACTGTCCATTTAAAACAAAGCATTGCGGGGACTTTTGACCATGCTGATGCAATGTGATCTCTGCCCAGTCCCCTATATGTCAACTTGATAAAATCATCAAGGCGTGGGTAAACGAAGAGACTAACAATGACTCCCATGAGGTGCGACTAGAGCAGCACAGCTTTGCACTGTCTGGTGTGGTTTACCTGTCATGCACCGGGGGAATCTCACTGTGCACTTAAAACAAATGATTGTGAAGGCTGTTGCCGATGCTGACACAATGTGATTTCTGCCCAGTGCTATTTAATGTCAACGTGAAGAAATGCAAGAAGGTGTGTATGCGATGAGAGTAACAATGACTCCCTCGAGGTGCGACTAGAGCAGTGCGGCTCTTGCGCAGTCTGCTGCACTCCAACTGGCATAGATTGGGGGAATCCGACTGTCCATTTAAAACAAATCATTACGCGGGCCGTTCACCATGCTGACGCAATGTGATTTCTGCCTAGTGCTCTAAACGGCAAAGTGATGAAATAAAGAAATGCCTGGATAAAGGACAGGTGTAAGAGTGACTCCTGTGAGGTGCGGCTGGAGCAGTGCAGCTCTTGCGCGGTATGGTACGCCTCAACTGGCATGGACGGGCGGAATTCACTGTCCAAATGAAACAAAGCATTCTGGGAGCCAGTGCTCTAAATGTCAACGTGAAGAAATGCAAAAAGGTGGGTATAAAGGACAGGAGTAAGAAAGACTCCCGTGCAGAGTTTATTGAGCAGTTTCGCTTTGTGCTATCCATTGTGCTTCATTTGGTATGGACCGGTGGAATCCAACTGTCCATTAAAACAAAGCTTTGCGAAGACTTTTGATTATGCTGACGTAATGTGACTTCTGCCCAGCGCCCTAAATGTCAACGTGAAGAAATGCAACAAGGCATGGCTACACAAAGCGAGTAACAATGGCTCTCTTAAGGTGCGGCTAGAGCAGTGTGGCGCTTGCGCTGCCTGGTGCGCTTCAACTGGCATGGACCGGGAGAATCCGACTCTCGAAATAAAACAATGCATTTTGAGGGCCGTTGACCATGCTGACGCAATGTGATTTCTGCCCAGGTCTGTAAATGTCAACGTGCAGAAATGCAAAAAAAGGCGTGGTTAAAGGACAGGAGTAAGAATGACTCCCTTGCAGTGTGGATTCAGGAGTGGCGCTTTATGCTATCTGTTGTGCTTCAACTGGCATGGACCGGCTGAAACTGACTGTCCACTTAAAACAAAGCATTGCAAGGACTTTTGACGATGCTGACGCAATGTGATTTGTGCCCAGGGCTCTAAATGTCAATGTGAGGAAATGGAACAAAGCGTGGGTGAAGGACGTTAGTAACAATGACTCCCTTGAGGTGCGGCTAGAACAGTGCTGCTTTGCACTGTCTGGTGTGGTTCAACTGGAATGCACAGGGGGAATCTTACTGTGCTTTTAAAAGATATAATTGCGAGGGCGGTTGACCATTTTTATGCAAGGTGATTTGTGCCCAGTGCCCTAAATGTCAACCTGAAGAAATAGAACAAGGCGTGGGGGAGCTAAGTGAGTAACAATGACTCCCTTGAGCTGCGACTAGAGCAGTGCGGCTCTAGCGCTGCCTGGTGCGCTTCAACTGGGACAGATCGGGGTAATCCGACTGTCCATTTAAAACAAATGATTGCGAGGGCCGTTGACCATGCCGACGCAATTTGATTTCTGCCTAGTGCTTTAAACGTGAAATAAATAAATTAAGGAAAGGGCTGGATAAACGACAGGAGTAACTATGACACCCTTTAGGTGCGGCTAGCGCAGTGCAGCTCTTGCGCGGTCTGGTGCGAATGAACTGGCACGGACTGACAGAATCCACTGTCCAAATAAAACAAACCATTCTGGGGGCCGTTGAGCATGCTGACGCAGTGTGATTTCTGCACAGTGCTCTAAATGTCGAAGTGAAAAAATGAAAAAAAAAGCGTGGATAAAAGACAGGAGTAAGAATGACTCCCTTGCAGTGTGGATTGAGCTGTGCCGCTTTGCACTTTCCGTTGCGCTTCAACTGGTATGGACCGGGAGAATCTGACTGTCCATTGAAAACAAAGCATTGCGAGGACTTTTGACCATGCTGATGCAATGTGATCTCTGCCCAGTCCCCTATATGTCAACTTGATAAAATCAACAAGGCGTGGGTAAACGAAGAGACTAACAATGACTCCCATGAGGTGCGACTAGAGCAGCACGGCTCTGCACTGTCTGGTGTGGCTTACCTGGCATGCACCGGGGGAATCTCACTGTGCACTTAAAACAAATGATTGTGAAGGCTGTTGCCGATGCTGACACAATGTGATTTCTGCCCAGTGCTATTTAATGTCAACGTGAAGAAATGCAAGAAGGTGTGTGTAAGCTATGAGAGTAACAATGACTCCCTTGAGGTGCGACTAGAACAGTGCAGCTTTTGCACAGTCTGCTGCACTCCAGCTGGCATAGATCGGGGGAATCCGACTGTCCATTTAAAACAAATGATTGCGAGGGCCGTCGACCATGCTGACGCAATGTGATTTCTGCCCAGTGCTCTAAACGTGAAACTGAAGTAAATAAAAAAAGGCATGGATAAACTACAGGAGTCACAATGACTCCCTTGTGGTGCGGCTATCGCAGTGCGGCTCTTGCGTGGTCTTGTGTGCCCCAACTGGCATGGACCGGCGGAATCATCATCAGCATCAGCCTGGTTACGCCTACTGCAGGGCAAAGGCCTCTCCCGTACATCTCCAACAACCCCGATTATGTACTATGTGTGGACATGTCGTCCCTGCAAACTTCTTAATCTCATGCGCCCGCCTAACTTTCTGCCGCCCTCTGCTAAGCTTCCCTTCCCTTGGAATCCATTCCGTAACCCTTAATGACCATCGGTTATCTTCCCTCCTCATTTCGCATCCTGCCCATGCCCATTTCTTTTTCTTGATTTCAACTAAGATGTCATTAACTCGCGTTTGTTCCCTCACCCAATCTGCTCTTTTCTTATCCTTTAACGTTACACCTATCATTCTTCTTTCCATAGCTCGTTGCGTCGTCCTCAATTTGAGCAGAACCTATTTCGTAAGCCTCCAGGTTTCTGCCCCATAGGTGAGTACTGGTAAGACACAGGTATTATATACTTTCCTCTTGAGGGGATAATGGCAACCTGCTAATCATCATCTGAGAATGCCTGCCAAACCCACCCCAGCCCATTCTTGTTCTTCTGAATATTTCTGTCTCATGATCCGCATCCGCTGTCACTACCTGCCCTAAGTTGATGTAATCCCTTACGACTTCTAGTGCCTCGCTGCCAATTGTAAATTGCTGTTTTCTTCCGAGACTGTTAAGCATTACTTTAGTTTCCTGCAGATTAATTTTTAGACCCACTCTTCTGCTTTGCCTATCCAGGTCAGTGAACATGCATTGCAATTGGTCCCCTGAGGTACTAAGGAAGGCAATGTCATCAGCGAATCGCGAGTTACTAAGCTATTCTCGATTAACTTTTATCCCCAAATCTTCCCAATCCATGTCTCTGAATACCTCCTGTAAAATAAAATGCCCAAATAAAACAAAGCATTTTGGGGGCCGTTGACCATGCTGACGCAATGTGATTTCTGCCCAGGTCTGTAAATGTCAACGTGCAGAAATGAAAAAAAGGCGTGGTTAAACGACAGGAGTAAGAATGACTCCCTTGCAGTGTGGATTCAGGAGTGGCGCTTTATGCTATCTGTTGTGCATCAACTGGCATGGACCGGGGGAATCCGACTGTCCATTTAAAACAAAGCATTGCGGGGACTTTTGACCATGCTGACGCAATGTGATTTCTGCCCAGTCCCCTATATGTCAACTTGATAAAATCAACAAGGCGTGGGTAAACGAAGAGACTAACAATGACTCCCATGAGGTGCGACTAGAGCAGCACAGCTTTGCACTGTCTGGTGTAGTTTACCTGTCATGCACCGGGGGAATCTCACTGTGCACTTAAAACAAATGATTGTGAAGGCTGTTGCCGATGCTGACACAATGTGATTTCTGCCCAGTGCTATTTAATGTCAACGTGAAGAAATGCAAGAAGGTGTGTATGCGATGAGAGTAACAATGACTCCCTCGAGGTGCGACTAGAGCAGTGCGGCTCTTGCGCAGTCTGCTGCACTCCAACTGGCATAGATCGGGGGAATCCCACTGTCCATTTAAAACAAATGATTACGCGGGCCGTTCACCATGCTGACGCAATGTGATTTCTGCCTAGTGCTCTATACGGCAAAGTGATGAAATAAAGAAATGCCTGGATAAAGGACAGGTGTAAGAGTGACTCCTGTGAGGTGCGGCTGGAGCAGTGCAGGTCTTGCGCGGTATGGTACGCCTCAACTGGCATGGACGGGCGGAATTCACTGTCCAAATGAAACAAAGCATTCTGGGAGCCAGTGCTCTAAATGTCAACGTGAAGAAATGCAAAAAGGTGGGTATAAAGGACAGGAGTAAGAATGACTCCCGTGCAGAGTTTATTGAGCAGTTTCGCTTTGTGCTATCCATTGTGCTTCATTTGGTATGGACCGGTGGAATCCAACTGTCCATTAAAACAAAGCTTTGCGAAGACTTTTGATCATGCTGACGTAATGTGACTTCTGCCCAGCGCCCTAAATGTCAACGTGAAGAAATGCAACAAGGCATGGCTACACAAAGCGAGTAACAATGGCTCTCTTAAGGTGCGGCTAGAGCAGTGTGGCGCTTGCGCTGCCTGGTGCGCTTCAACTGGCATGGACCGGGAGAATCCGACTCTCGAAATAAAACAATGCATTTTGAGGGCCGTTGACCATGCTGACGCAATGTGATTTCTGCCCAGGTCTGTAAATGTCAACGTGCAGAAATGCAAAAAAAGGCGTGGTTAAAGGACAGGAGTAAGAATGACTCCCTTGCAGTGTGGATTCAGGAGTGGCGCTTTATGCTATCTGTTGTGCTTCAACTGGCATGGACCGGCTGAAACTGACTGTCCACTTAAAACAAAGCATTGCAAGGACTTTTGACGATGCTGACGCAATGTGATTTGTGCCCAGGGCTCTAAATGTCAATGTGAGGAAATGGAACAAAGCGTGGGTGAAGGACGTTAGTAACAATGACTCCCTTGAGGTGCGGCTAGAACAGTGCTGCTTTGCACTGTCTGGTGTGGTTCAACTGGAATGCACAGGGGGAATCTTACTGTGCTTTTAAAAGATATAATTGCGAGGGCGGTTGACCATTTTTATGCAAGGTGATTTGTGCCCAGTGCCCTAAATGTCAACCTGAAGAAATAGAACAAGGCGTGGGGGAGCTAAGTGAGTAACAATGACTCCCTTGAGCTGCGACTAGAGCAGTGCGGCTCTAGCGCTGCCTGGTGCGCTTCAACTGGGATAGAT